>NC_066551.1:9586146-9606146 GCF_024679095.1 Eriocheir sinensis
ATAAACACCACCACCACCACCACCACCACTATTACTACGACTACTAATACTTCTACTAGTAATAATAATAATACTTTTACCCTACTACTACATAATATTCCGAGGCAGAAAACATAACACTGACAATCACAACTCTGCGAAACAAAACTCAACACATTTTTCTTTTACACAAGAGGAAGCAACGCAGACGAGCTTCTTTTTCGCAGCACAAAATGTTTACCACTGTGGAACATCACTTTAGTCGCGCCATAAATAAATGAACATCAGCAGCAAGCGGCGTAATATTGCAGCAGAAATACACAAACAAACACACACACATAAAAAAAAAGATAAAGTCACACTGTAATTTGCTAATGAAAGATGCAACCCACACACAGAGAGCTTTCCCGCAATACAAACATAAAATGATATAACTCCATCAAAGGAAAAGCAAAATCCAACACTCAGCATCACTTGCAACACGAGAATTCTAGTCAGGAAGGAGGGCAAGTGAGATATGAAACAATAAATAGCAACACCTCGGCGCAACACACAACAGCAACACTGGGAACGCAACACCGAGCGAGCACGATAACTATCACCCTAAATTAAAGGAAATGGTAAACGAAGCAATAGAAGGAGAAAAAGGGAGGAGGAAAAAGGAAGAGAATAGAAAGTAGAAGGATGAGAAGATGAGAAAAGGAGGAAAATATAGGATGAAGATAAAAAAAAAAAGGAAGGCATGTGTTTTAACGTTGATTGAAAGAAATCCAAAGAAGAATCAACACTAGAATCAACACATATAACGAAAACAATAATTATAATCTGGAAGGAGGCAACTTGGAGCCGAGGCAACACAACACTAGACACACAACACAAAACGAACACAGTGATTCCATGGAGAGAAGAAGGAACTGAGACACGAAGCAACACAAAACTAGACACACAACACAAAACAAACACAGTAATTCCCATGAGAGAAGAAGGAACTGAGACACGAAGCAACACAAAACTAGACACACAACACAAAACGAACACAGTAAATCCCATGAGAGAAGAAGGAACTGAGACACGAAGCAACACACAACAGTAGACACACAACACAAATCAAAGACAGTAATGCCCATGTGAAAAGGAGCTGAGACGCGAAGCAACACACAACAACACTTAGAACACAACGCACAGAACGAACCCAATAAATGCCATGTGGAAGGAAGGAACAGAGATACGAGGCAACACACAGCAACACAAACAATAAATTTCAACTGGCAGTAAAAATTGAGATTCCAGGCAACACAACACATCACACAACACAAACAACAATACTCATCAAGAAGGAAGGAAATTCGACTCAGGAGACAACAAACAACACTTACAACACAACACACACAAAAATTTCAATCTGACAGTACAAAATTGAGACTTGAGGCAACACAACAACACTTAAAACACAACACACCACGCAACACAAACAACAACACTCATCAAGAAGGAAGGAAATTCGACACAGGAGACGACACACAACAACAACACTGAGATCACAACACACTGAAAAAACAAGCCATTAATGAACACTCGACAAGCTCAACACACAGCAACTCAACACCGCAACACACCAACACAACATATCATGCAAAACAAAAGCAACACAAGAACACGCACGCACTGAGATTTAAGCGTCTCTCTCTCTCTCTCTCTCTCTCTCTCTCTTTGACCTTTCCAACCTCAATCCTCAGGTCAGAGAATTTTATACAGCCAGAAATATTATGCTTCCCAGTTTATTGTGTTGGGAAAGAAATTGTTATGAAAAATGTAAATGGTAACGACTCTCTCTCTCTATTTCGCAAGATAAGAAGGATGCCCCAAAGAAGAGGGAAGGAGTGACTCAAGGCATTTCCGGAGCTACGATATTAGCATTTTATTCTCTTTTTCTTGGGCTTGTGATGCTTGACTGCCTTTCTCTCTCTCTCTCTCTCTATCTATCTATCTATCTATCTATCTATCTCCCTGTTTCTCTTGTTGACTGACTGATTTATAGGAAGAGAGAGAGAGAGAGAGAGAGAGAGAGAGAGAGAGAGAGAGAGACCCGAGTGTTGTTCAATATATCTGTCTTTTCTCTCTCCTTGTCCTCTGTGTCCTTCTCCTCTTTGTCTTCCTTCCAGTCTTCTTCTTATTCCGTCTCGCCCTTCCTCTTTTTTTTCTTCCTTTTTTATTTCCTTTTTCACTTCATCTTTGCCTTCCTTCCTTCCTTCCTTCCTTCCTTCCTTCCTTCCTTCCTTCCTTGCTTGCTTGCTTCTTTCCTCCATACATTTCCTTATGTTTCTTATTTCTTTCCGTCTTCACTTCCTTCCTTTTTCCTATCTCCCTCCCTCCCTTCCTTCATTCCTTCCTGCGTTTTCTTCCTTCATTCTTTCATTTCTTTCCCTCTCTCAAACTTTCCTGATCCACTGTGACTCTCTCTCTCTCTCTCTCTCGTTTAATCGCCGTACCGTTGACGTTAATCACAAATATCTTCCGGTTAACGTTTCTTATCGATAAACATTTCTCTCTCTTGCCTCGTTTCCTCGTCCCTCTCTCCCTGCCTGCCTCCTTCCCCCCCTCCTTTGGTCCGTTCATCTGTCCATCGGCCCGTCCATTCGCCCGTCACACCTTCCTTCCTCTCGCCCTAATTCACCTGCCTTGCTATCTCGGGGTACTCTGGGTTCTCTCTCTCCCTTCCTATATTCGTTAGATGTTGCTCTCCCGTTTCCTTCCTCCCTCTAATGGTTGGTTCGTGCCGCCCACCTAATTTTGGCTACCTTACCTACCCACCTACCTACATGGCTGCCTATTTTATTTTTTTACAGCAAAGGAGACAGCATAAGGGCACAAAAAAAGGAAACAATAATAAAAAAAAGCCCGCTACTTGATCTATCTAACTACTAATTACCTATCAATCTATCTATTTATCTATCTATCTATCTGTCTGTCTACCTTTCTACCTCCCTGCCGTCTTTCCTTACTATACTAATGATACCTGGCCTCCTGGTTTTCTCTCTATTTGTCTATCTATCTATCTATGTATACTTATCTATCTATTTCATTCTCTTGTTTTCACTCGCTTTCCTTGTCTCATTTCCTCTTTCACTCACTTCTATATTCTTTCTTTCATTTCCCCTCTATACTTATCAACCTATCTCATTCTCTTGTTTTCATTCGCTTTCCTTGTCTCATTTCCTCTTTCACTCACTTCTATATTCTTTCTTTCATTTCCCCTCTATACTTATCAACCTATCTCATTCTCTTGTTTTCATTCGCTTTCCTTGTCTCATTTCCTCTTTCACTCACTTCTATATTCTTTCTCTCGTTTCCCCTCTGTACTTATCAACCTATCTCATTCTCTTGTTTTCATTCGCCTTCCTTGTCTCATTTCCTCTTTCACTCACTTCTATATTCTTTCTTTCATTTCCCTTCTATACTTATCAACCTATCTCATTCTCTTGTTTTCATTCGCCTTCCTTGTCTCCTTTCCTCTTTCACTCACTTCTATATTCTTGCTCTCGTTTCCCCTCTGGCTCTCTCTCGCCTTTTTCCCGTTCGTGTTTCAATTTGCTCTTCTTCCACTTTTCCTTCAGCGTCCTCGTCAAGTGGAAAGAAAGTGAAGGGAGGATAATTAAAAACGTATTAGAGTCGAATTATTGAAAAGTGTTAGAGGTGGAGAGAGAGATTGCTTCAGTGTTTGCGTGTGCGCGCGCGTGTGTGTGTGTGTGTGTGTGTGTGTGTGTGTGTGTGTGTGTGTGTGTGTGTGTCTTGCATTTTACGTCCCTCTGTGTGCCTCGTCCTTTCGGGGATTTCAAGGGATGGCAGGAGAGAAGGATTTTAAGAAGATTGCAGGAAAGGGAAAGGGAAAAAAGAGGCTACAAAGCTAGAGAAAGGGCGTGAAGGGGTGGAAAAGGAAGAGGAGGAGGAGGAGGAGGAGGGGGAAGAGGACCAGAAAGTGTTAAGAGGGAGGACCAAGGGATTTGTGTATGTGTGTATGTATGTATGTGGGGGGAGGGGGGACATGAAAAAGAGAGAGAGAGAGAGAGAGAGAGAGAGAGAGAGAGAGAGAGAGAAAGAACAGCAGCAAAGTGGGCGGGGAGAGAGAGGAATTGCGTAGCTGGGTGGGCGGAGCGAGTGGGCGGGCGTGGGCGGAGCCTGGGCGAGGTGCGGCGGCATAGAGATGTAGAGGAGGAGGAGGAGGAGGAGGAAGAGGAGGAGGAGGTCAACAGCTGCAGAGGGAAAGGGAGGATGAGAAAGTAGGGCGAGTATATAACAGAAAGGGAGAAATAGGAAGGTTTCTAGGATGTGGAAGAGAGGGAGGAGGAGGAGGAGGAGGAGAAGGAGAAGGAGAACCATAAGAAAGAAGACCAGAAGGAAGAGACAAAGAGGAGAACAAGAGAAAGAAAAGAATGAGAAGAGAAGAAAGAAGATGAAGTAATGGATAAACAGAAAAGGAGAAGGAGAAGGAGAGAAAGTAGGAGGAGAAAGACCAGAAGAAAGAGATAAAGAGGAGAACAAGAGGAAGAAAAGAATGAGGAGAAGAGAAGAAAGAAGAAGTAATAAATAAACAGATAAAATAGAGAAGGAAACAAACAATGAGGAGAGAAAAAAGTACGAGGAGGAGGAGGAGGAGAGGGAAGAGGAGGAGAATTAGGAGGAGGGAGAAGAGGATAAAATATTGAAGAAAACACGTGATATTAATTGAAAAAAAGGTAAAAAAACAAAAAACAAACATAACCTCCCTGGACAAAGTTAATAGGCCATAAAACGCGAGTCGAGGAAACGAAAGTGACGAAAATGAAGGAAAAGCCGCGTTGGGGTCACGATCACTCCGTCCCCAGCGTGTGTGCGTGCGTGCGTATGTGTGCGTGTGTGTGTGTGTGTGTGTGTGTGTGTGTGTGTGTGTGTGTTTGGCTTAAAAAATCAATCTCAGACATGGTCCCAAGTCC
This sequence comes from Eriocheir sinensis, assembly GCF_024679095.1. Lineage (NCBI taxonomy): Eukaryota > Metazoa > Arthropoda > Malacostraca > Decapoda > Varunidae > Eriocheir > Eriocheir sinensis. The sequence continues at coordinate 9,591,096 of NC_066551.1, forward strand.
CTCTGTTGGTCCTCCACTCACGCCTCTCTAGCTTATCCGACCCGGAGGAGGAGGAGGAAGAGGAGAAGAGGAGAGGAGGAGGAGGAGGAGAACTGTCACACCGAGCAAGTCTCCAGATGGCAGAGCGAGACTTAAAATTCCATAAACCTTCAGTAATGATCTTGTGTCCTCTTCCTCTTCTTCATCCTGCTCCTCCTCTTTCTCCTCCTCCTCCTCCTCCTCCTCCTCCTCCTCCTCCTCCTCCTCTTCCTGCATCTCCTCCTCCTCCTCCATTCCACACACCATTCTTAAAGGCGTGTAGAATGAAACAAAAACAAACTATTCGACTAAAACAACTGAAAACAAAAGCCTCAAAGAAGAGAGAGAGAGAGAGAGAGAGAGAGAGAGAGAGAGAGAGAGAGAGAGAGAGAGAGAGAGAGAACAACAAAAAATACAAAACCAACTTCAGAATATACAAAAAAAAAAATGCTTACAAACTTACTCCTAACACCGGACCCGCTACCTTCCCTCTCTCCCTCCTCCTCCTCCTCCTCCCCGGCGTACACGTGTGATCAGAATATTATTATCGTGGAGTGGACGGAGGCCGATAACACAGCGACGTGACCTATGGCGTGGGAGTGGCCTGCCTTAATTGACGGGGAGGAGGAGGAGGAGGAGGAGGAGGAGGAGGAGGAGAAAGGGACGCACCTGTGTAACTGAGGATAAGGAGAACGTGGAAGAAAGGAAAGGAAAGAGAGAATAAGGAAATGGAAGTAAAGGAAAAAAATTACGATGAAAAAACGAAGAGAAAGAGGAAAAAAGAGAGAATAAAGAAATGGAGTTAAAGGAAAAAAGAAGAAGAGAATGAAAAAACGAAGAGAAAGCGGAAGAAAGAAAGAGAGAATAAAGAAATGGAAGTAAAGGAAAAAAGAAGAAGAGAATGAAAAAACGAAGAGAAAGAGGAAGAAAGAGAGAATAAAGAAATGAAAGTAAAGGAAAAAAAGAAGAAAACGATGAAGAAGCGAAGAGAAAGAGGAGGAAAGAGGGACTAAAAAATTGGAAGTAAAGGAAAAAAAAGAAAAATGCGATGAAAAAACGAAGAGAAAGAGGAAGAAAGAGAGAATAAAGAAATGGAAGTAAAGGAAAAAAAAGAAGAATACTATGAAAAAGCGAAGGAGTAGGAGGAAAGGTTGAAGAAAAGATGCGCTCAAAAGAAAACAGAAAAAGAAGAGAAAGTGAAGGAAAAGAAGAGGAAAACGATGACAAAGCAAAGAGAACGAGGACGAAAGAGGAGGAAGAAGGAGAAGAGAACACACCTGGATGACGAGGAAGGTAGAAGCGGTTAAAGAGAAGGAAAGATGGAAAGGAAAGAGAGAGTGGAGAAGAGGAAGTGGAAGAAAGGTCGGTGAAAAAGATAAGTCGGAAAGGGAAAAGAGAACGAAGAGGAAGTGGAGGAAAAGAAGATGAGAACAGTGACCAAGCGAAGAGGAAGAGGAAGAAGGAAGAGAAAAAAGAAAAGGGACAAGAAATGAAATGTAAAGTTGAGACGGAGACAAGACGGAGGACAAGAGGAGAGGAAAGAGAGCGAGAATGAAGAGGAAGGAAGAAGGAAGGAAGACAAGAGGAAAAGAAAGAAAAAATAAGAAAAGCAAAAGTTCAGATTTTCGGTCGAGGGAGTTTTGAGAGCAGCGCGCACACACACACACACACACACACACACACACACACACACACACACACACACACACACACACACACACACGTCCTTGACTGTTCGCAATTTTCCATGTATTTTCTTCTAATTATCAAAATACTAATTGAATGTGAAAATATTCCTCTCTCAGGGACACCAAACTCAATTAATTTTTTCCCACTGAAACGTGGAAAAAAAAAATCTATTAACATTCGCGACTCGCAGATAGAGGAAGGGAAAAATCGTGTGGGCGGGGAGGAAGAAGAAGGAAGGAAGGGAGAGGGACACGAAAATTCCTCTCTATTTTTGTTTCTCGCGGTGAGAGTGAAAGAAAATGTTTTATATCTGAGGAACATGAAAGAAAGTCAGGAATGGAGGAAGAATTGAAAAGCTGATGCGAGTGTCTCCACCTGACGCGGACACTACAGAAGGAGGAGGAGGAGGAGGAGGAGAAGGAGGAGGAGGTAGTTAGGTGAATTGGAGGAGGGAGGAGGTGGAGGAGGAGGAGGAGGAGGTGTAAAGCTATACCATAAAGTGTAAGAAAACTGCCCCAAAGCCGAACGAAGTGAACTTTTAGGAAGCAAATCGAGCCCCGATGGACCTTACGAACACAAGTTTGAAGCAGCGAAGCAGTTTTCTCGACACGTTTCATAGGCGTGTGTGAGCCATTCCGAAGACCTCCCTCCCTCCTTCCCCCTCCTTCCTTCCTCCCTCCTCCTTCCCTTCCTCCCTCCTCCTTCCCTTCCCTTCCCTCCATCCCTCCTCCGTTCCGTCCGTCCTTCCCTGGGTTTGAGATAAGCGCTTCGAGCCTCCTCCCCGAGTGAAGCAGCGTCCTGAACCCTGGATCGAACCCCGAGTCGAACCCTGGACCATGGATCACTACCAGAAACAGAACAACCATCAGAACCACAACGTCCAACACAGCGCAGGAGGTGTTACTTACCGTGAGTATTGGGTCCTCTTCCTCTTCCTCTTCCTACTCTTGTTTGTTTTCCCGTTCTCTGTCTCTCCTCTTCTTCCCGTCCGTCAATCATCTTGTATCACTCACTCGCCTTCTCTTCCTTATACTTTCTTTGCCTTATACTTTCTTCGTCGTTCTTCTCGTGGTAGTCTTTTCAAGTTTCTCTTATTTCATATTCTGTTATTTTTCTCCTCTTCCTTCTTTTTCTATTTCCCGTTTTCTCCTCCTTCTCTGTTCCTTATACTTTCATGGTCGTTCTTTTCATGGTAGTCTTTTTTTTTCTTATTTCGTAATTTGTTGTTTTCCTTATCATCATCATCCTACCTCAATTTTCTTCCTTCACCGCCATCACTGCCTCCTCCTCCTCCTCCTCCTCCTCCTCCTACTACTACTACTACTACTACTTCTACTACTACTACTACTACTTCTAATTTCATTGTTCTTCTCGTTACAGTCTTTTCATGTTCTGTTTATTTTGTATTTTGTTATTTTCCTCCTCCTTTTCTCTCAGTTCTCTTCTTTCCCTCCTCCTCCTCCTCCTCCTCTTCTTTCCCATTAACTCTCCACCTTCGACGTCGCGGCTTCCTGAGAAATATGACAAATCGGCCGCATTAAACGCTATTTCTGGCCCTATTAAACTCCGAGTCAGGACGGGAAATAGTATAAATTACCTCGAGTCGTGGGTGGGGGTGACAGGAGCCGCCCCGCGCAGCGCCGATCAGGGCTCCTTATTTACGTTTATGTCTGTCTGTCGCTGAGGTCATTAATTTTTACGTTTGGCAGAAGGCGTTATGGTGATGGGAAGAGTTATTGCTATCCTGACACCAGTTTTGACGCAGGGATGTTGAGAACGATGCTTGTATAGGCTATGTTATGTTAGGTTAGGTTATATATATGAGGAACGTTATTGCATCATGGCACTCCCAGTTCATCTATTACGTACGTTCAGCAGTGCCAGGTTATCGTACTCAAAACATCGTATTTCCGGTTTTTGACATAACCATGGCAAACAAACGCCAATAATTCACGATTTCAACAACTATAAATGGATCTTGCTAATGGGACGGGGGAGACAGTTTTGTGGTCGGAAATCGGCAAATACATGAGACTGAGTACGAGAATCTGGTAACTTTATGTACGGGCCGCTAATATTATATCGTACGACCGATAGAGATCCTCATACGTCTGGCAGAACTTATCGCACGGCCGGGAGAGTTGTCGTAACCATAAAAAAAAGTCATGGTACACATCCAGAAGTAGTCCTTTGTTGACAGAAGTTCTTGCAAGTCTGCCGAAAACTAACCTAACTCGACGTCGTGCATAACTAATTGTTTTGCAGGCAGAAGTTATCTCACGCCCGCTGGAAGTTAGTCGTGCAGTGGTACAAATTTGTCGTGCGTTTGACAGTAAGCCGTGCGTCATTTTTTTTATTTTTAACCCCTTGACTGAGGATTTCCTACAGTCAGACATCACCAAGCTACAGGAATGGAGCAAAAAGTGGCTGTTACAATTCAATGAAGAAAAATGTAAAGTCCTGCACCTTGGGAGGGGATATCCAGCACACCAATACCACATGGGAAACACTCCACTATCCACCACAGAGGCAGAGAAAGACCTGGGAATATATTTTACCAGGCTACCAGGGAAAGCCAAATCCGTGCCAATCGCAGCGGACGGGTTAAGAGCAAGGGAAGCACTTCAAGGACAAAACAATAAAAACAGCAACAATAAAGTCCGCTGCTCTGACTAAAGAAAATGGAAGGCTTGGAGAGAGGTCAATTTCGGGTGTAGAACAACGGTGCCAGATGGTCGTACTTTGCCTCTTGACGACTGCCGATTTCCGACGCAAAAACTGCCTTCATCACCCAAATAACTGCATTCATATTTGGTTATCGTTTGAATGGTTAATTATTGGTGCTTCTTGGCAACAGTTATGGACCAGAAACCGGTAAATACGTATCTCTTGAGTACGATAATCTGGCAACGGTGGTGTAGACGTGTCCTCTCCTCTTGAAAGATAGAAGGTAATCGTGCATCTGGCTGTAGGTAGATAGTGAACGTTTGACAGGCAGGAAAAAAAAATAGAATAAGCATACGATGTTTTTTTTTTTTTTTACAACAAAGGAGACAGCTCAAGGGCACAAAAAAAGGAAACAATAATAAAAAAAAAGCCCGCTACTCGCTGCTCCTAAAAAAATCCAAAGAGGTGGCCGAAAGAAGGGTCAATTTCGTCTAGTAAAATTGAAGGGTGGGTCTGGAAGAATTTAGTTGTGCTTCTTCGTAAGTCTGGCAGAGGTCGTTATAGGATTGGCAGAGGTTCATCCGGTTTCTGGAGGTAGTTATAGAACGACTGGTAGAAATAAATGAATCGTACGTCTGGTAGAATTTAGTCGTCCGGTTGGTAAAAGTCAACTGTGTGTCTGGTAGTCAGTCGTGCATAGCAGAAGAAAGTCATGCGTCTGGCAAAAGTTAGTTGTAATCTTACGTGTCAGAAAACCACGGAAATATGAGAACCACGCCAGCGGAAATCGTGGTTTGACTGAGGATCCACGGATAATTTGCCCATTGTAATAGCCCCTTAATTGAAACTGATCGTAAAGCTGTGGGGAAGCAATTGCACTTAAACTATAAATTATCTGTGTGTGTGAGAGAAAGAAACAAACGTACATCTAGCAACATTGGGTAGTCAGTCTGGTTAGAATACGAAAACCTGGCACGCGTATTATAATCCACAAGAACTGAAAAAAAAATAAGTAAAAATTGAAAGGAAACGATTTATAGTATTGCTAATATTTCAATAGATACTGAAACAAATTCGCCAAAAGTGATGCAGAATAAAACTATCTTTATATCGGGAGTCATTGGTAAGCTGTGCCAAAAGTTATGTAAAAATAAAGAGGATGAAAAATATGATATTCAGGAAAGTATTGGCAAAACAGAGGAAGGTCAGCGGCGTGAAAGTTTGAAATATTGATAGAAAAAGAGCAAGAATGGAGAGTGTGGGAAAATGGGAGAGTAAAGAGAATGGCATGCAAGGAGAAAGTGAATAATAGAGGAGGAAGAGTGAGAGAAAAGGGAAAAAACGTAGAAAATAAGAAAAGAAAGAGAAATGAAATGAAAAGTTAAAGAAAGGAAAGGAATAATATGATAAAGTAAGAGAGAAAATGGATGGAAAATGGAAAGAGACGTAAAAAATTTGAAAAGAAAGGGAAGAGAGAGGAAATGAAAAGTTAAAGAAGAGGAAGGAACGCTGAGGTAAGATGAGAGAGAAAATAAAAGAATGGAAAATGAAAGAGGAGGGGAATGGACGCAAAGGAGAGGTAGAAAGTAAAACAATAAATAAAGAAAACGGAAGAGGAGAAAAATAGATGAAAAGTAAAAGGTAGAAAAACACAGGTGGGGAAAAGGGGGAAGGAATGGAAAATGGAGAGGAAATGTAGAAAATAAGTAAAAAAAATTGAGAAAGAAATGAAAATGGGGAAGAGAGGAAGGAATGTAAAGGAAAAGTAGAAAATAGGTAAAAAAAAGGGAAAGAAATGAAAATGGAGAAGAAAGGAAGGAATGTAGAGGAAAAGTAGAAAATAAGTAAAAAAAAATAGGGAAAGAAATGAAAATAGAGAAGAGAGGAAGGAATGTATAGGAAAAGTAGAAAATAGGTAAAAAAATAGGGAAAGAAATGAAAATGGGGAAGAGAGGAAGGAATGTAGAGGAAAAGTAGAAAATAGGTAAAAAAAATAGGGAAAGGAATGGAAAATGGAGAAGAGAGGAAGGAATGTAGAGGAAAAGTAGAAAATAAGCAAAAAAATAGAGAAAGGAACGGAAAATGAAGAAGAGAGGAAGGAATGTAGAGGAAAAGTAGAAAATAAGTAAAAAAAAATAGGGAAAGGAATGGAAAATGGAGAAGAGAGGAAGGAATGTAGAGGAAAAGTAGAAAATAAGTAAAAAAAAATAGGGAAAGGAATGGAAAATGGAGAAGAGAGGAAGGAATGTAAAGGAAAAGTAGAAAATAAGCAAAAAAACAGAGAAAGGAATGGAAAATGGAGAAGAGAGGAAGGAATGTAGAGGAAAAGTAGAAAATAGGTAAAAAAAAATAGAGAAAAGAATGGAAAATGGAGAAGAGAGGAAGGAATGTAGAGGAAAAGTAGAAAATAAGTAAAAAAAAATAGAGAAAGGAATGGAAAATGGAGAAGAGACGAAGGAATGTAGAGGAAAAGTAGAAAATAGGGAAAGAAATGAAAATGGAGAAGAGAGGAAGGAATGTAGAGGAAAAGTAGAAAATAAGTAAAAAAAATAGAGAAAGGAATGGAAAATGGGAAAGGAGAAAAATTTATGCAACAGAAAGGCAGAACTGGATGAAAAGCAAGAAAAGTGGAAGGAAAATGAAGGGAATGGAAATGGGCGCAAAGGAGAAGGGAGAGAGGAAGGGAATAATCAATGGGAGAGGAAAGGAAATGAATGCAAGAGAAAAAAAGAAGAAGAAAAAGTATGAGAAGTAAGGAAAGATAAGTAGAAGGAAAATAAAAGAAAAGGAAAGGAAATCAATGAAAAGAAATGAGAAACCAAGAGAAGAAAGAAAAAGGAATGGAAAGTGGAAGAGGAGAGGAGAGGAAATATGCAAAAGAAAGTTAGGAAAGTTAAAAAAGAGAAAAACAGTGCAGGGAAAAAGTGAGGTGAAAAGAAAATGATACAGAGAAAAGAAGAAAGGAAGAGAGGAAAATATAAAACAGTGAAGAATAAGAAAGAAATGTAATGGCAGAGGAAAGAAGAAAGGAAGAGAGGAAAATATAAAACAGTGAAGAATAAGAAAGAAATGTAATGGCAGAGGAAAGAAGAAAGGAAGAGAGGAAAATATAAAACAGTGAAGAATAAGAAAGAAATGTAATGGCAGAGGAAAGAAGAAAGGAAGAGAGGAAAATATAAAACAGTGAAGAATAAGAAAGAAATTTAATCGCAGAGGAAAGAAGAAAGGAAGAGAGGAAAATATAAAACAGAAGAGGGTGTGGGTGCAGAGAAGTAAGAAAAAGAGGAAATGGGAAAGAGAAAGTAGAGGAAAAAAGGAAGAGAGGAAAGTAAGAAACAGGGAAGAATATTGATGTAGAGAAAAAAAGAAAAAGAAAGTGGGAATTGAACGACGGAAGTTGATGTAGCAAAGAAGAGGCAAGGAAGAAAGGAAATGGGAGAAGAGAGTAAAGAAAATTGATGCAGAGAAGTGAGAAAGAAAGGAAATGGGAAACGAAAGAGGGAAATCGGTGCAGCAGAGAAGAGGCGAGGAAGAAGGGAAATGGAAAATGAAAGAGAAAATTGATGTAGATATGAAAAGAGGAAAATAATAGACAGGGATGAATATTGGTGCAGAGAAGTGAAAAAGAAAGGAAATGGGAAACGAAAGAGGAAAATCGGTGTAGCAGAAAAGAGGCGAGGAAGAAGGGAAATGGAAAATGAAAGAGAAAATTGATGTAGATATGAAAAGAGGAAAATAATAGACAGGGAAGAATATTGGTGCAGAGCAGTGAGAAAGAAAGGAAATGGGAAACGAAAGAGGGAAATCAGTGGAGCAGAGAAGAGGCAAGGAAGAAGGGAAATGGAAAATGAAAGAAAATTGATGCAGATATGAAAAGAGGAAAATAATAGACAGGGAAGAATATTGGTGCAGAGAAGTGAGAAAGAAGGGAAATGGGAAATAAAAGAGGGAAATTGGTGCAGAGGAAAAGAGAGGAAAGGAGAAAATGGGAGAGGAAAATAAGGAAAAGTAGTACAAAGAAATGGGTTAGCAGGAGGTGAACTTACTGTCACATTCCCTACATTAGAAATTGCTTGGGTAGAGAACGCCCCCCCTTCTCCTCCCCTCCCTTCCCTCCTTCCTTCCCCTTCCCTTCCCTTCATTTCTCCTCCCCTCACCCCCCAGAGGAAGCAATAATTTCTTTCCCTTGCTTTTCTCTCTCTCTCTCTCTCTCTCTCTCTCTCTCTCTCTCTCTCTCTCTCTCTCTCTCTCTCTCTCTCTCTCTCTCCTCCCCCCCCCCTTTCGTTGCTATTATAAGGTGGGGGGGGTGATGCGTCGCTCTGTATTGATCACGGGGGGAGGGGGGAGGGAAGGGTAGGAGGGAAGAAGGGAGGAGGAAAGGGAGGAAGGAGAGGGAGGAAAATTACAGGGCACTGGTCAGAGTTGAGGTCAGGGTTTTGGAGGAGGAGGAGGAGGAGGAGAGAAGAAGGAGGAGGAGGAGGAGGAGGAGGAGGAAGAAGAGAAAGAAGTATAAATATTTAGACGTTATGGTTCACTTACATAATTTCTTTTCTGTTTAACTATTTTTTTCCATTTTTTTTTCTTCACTCTAGTTTATCATTTTGGGCAAACCGTTTTCTGTGCAGCGAATCATGTCATTCATTCAGTGATTTATATTCTGATTTTTCATGTTTGGTTGCTGTGTTGTATCATTTATATTTCTCTCCATCTTTTTATCTGTGTGGGTGTTTGTGACCCTTCGTCCGTCTGCTTGTCTGTGTGTCTGTCTCTGCCCCCCCTCCTCTTTCTCTCTCTCTCTCTCTCTCTCTCTCTCTCTCTCTCTCTCTCTCTCTCTCTCTCTCTCTCTCTCAGACCCAAGATTTCCGAACTTACTCACGTTAGCAATCATCCAATTACTGTCCTTGTTCATCCTACCTGAAGCTCACGGCGGCGCTCTTCCTGGGAATAAAATATCTTCATCCTCTCTTCCTCCTCCAAATTTTCCTTCCCTCAGCAAAGCATAGGCCTCGAGGATATAGAAGACGAGGGTGATGGTGCAGGTAGTTTCGAGAGAGAGAGAGAGAGAGAGAGAGAGAGAGAGAGAGAGAGAGAGAGAGAGAGAGAGAGAGAGAGAGATTAGAGGAGGGATGTTTTGAATGAAGGAATGTAGGAAAGAAAGGAAGGAAGAAAGGAAGAAAATAAGGAAAGGAGAAAGGGAGGAAGGAAGGAAGGCGAAAGAAAATTATAGGCAGGAGGAAGACGAATAGATAGAAAAAAAATAGAGGAAGAGGAGATGGAGAAGGGAGAAGGGGAAAGAGAAACAGGAGAAAGAGGAGGAGGAAGAAAAAGAAGAAGAATGAGAAGAAGAAAAGGAGACGATGATGTTGAATATTGATGATGATGAATAAGAGGTAAAAAAGGAGGAGGAAGAAGAAGAAGAAGAAGAAGCGGAGGAGAAGGAGGAAAAACCAACGAGAGAGAGACGGAGGAGAAAAAATCATGAGAAATGGCGTTCGATATATTGGCGGTATATATTATTTTTCTTTGGGTTCCGATATTATTATTATTTATGGCGTGTTGGTAAAAAGCGGCGCCAATAGGTATGGGCAGGAGAATCCATTTGGGGGGAGAGTTTGTCGAGGAATGAAAAAGTGTAACCTGATTTATTAGTTGAATTTGGTAGTGGTTGGGCGGTGGTGGTGGTGGCGGCGGCGGTGGTGGTATTGGTGGTGGTGGTGGTGGTCGTGTGTGTGGGTGTTGCTTACTGATTTTATTTATTTATGGAGAAGGCTTGGCTTGTAGGGTGTTTATTCTGTGTGTGTGTGTGTGTGTGTGTGTGTGTGTGTGTGTGTGTGTGTGTGTTTCAAGTGGCACTAAGAGGTTATAAATATGTAAATAAAACTCCCTCAATTTTACACTCACATAAATAACATGTTGTGAGCACTTAATTGCCTTACACACACACACACACACACACACACACACACACACACACACACACACAAACACAAACAAAAACAGAGGTGGTGGTGGTGGTGGAGGCGCCTTAAAAACTACCAAAAATGAGACAAAAAGAAAACACCTCCACATACAGTTTTTCCTCCACCATTGACGGAGGAAACAAGGCCGCTTTGTTCCTCCGCCGGCACGTGGGAGAGGGTAGAAGGCCCGCCATTGACACAGCTGAGAGAAGGGAGGGGAGGGGGGAGAGGGGGAGAGGGGGGGGAGGGGGGAGGGGGAAAGGGAGGAAGGGTTGGAGACAAAATATGAGGTGAGGGTTGGTGTCATTTTTCCCTTTAGCCGTCAACACCTTTTCCTTCTCTCTCTCTCTCTCTCTCTCTCTCTCTCTCTCTCTCTCTCTCTCTCTCTCTCTCTCTCTCTCTCTCTCTCTCTCCTCATCTTTTATCTCCCTTTCTTCTATGTCTTTTCTGTCTGCTTCTACTTTTATTTCTTTTCCTCATTCTTTATCTCCTCTTTTCTTCTTCTATATCTTTGTTTTCTTCTCCTCCTTTTATGCCTTTTTTTCTCATTCTTTATCTCCTCTTTCATTTCTTCTTCTACTTCTTCTTTCTTATCTTCCCTTTCTATCCCCTTTTTCATTTTCTGCATTTCTCACTCCTTTTCTCTCTCCGTCTCTCTCCTATCTTTCTTTCTTATTCTACTCGCCTTTTTTCCATTTTGTTTTCCGTTTTCTTCTACTCCTCTTCCTTCTCCGCCTTCCTTCCTACCGCCATTTCATTTTCCGTCTTTTCCATCTCTCTTCCATATCCTACTCCAGTCTTTTTTTTCTTCTCCATTTTCTTCTTCTCCTTTTCAATGTATTCTTTCTTCCTTTCTTTCTCCGTCTTTTCAATCTCTCTTCCATATCATTTTCATTCCTTCTGTCATTCTTCTCAATTTCATCTCATTCATAGCCTGCATCTCATCCTCATCCTCTTCTCTCTCCTCCTCCTCCTCCTCCTCCTCCTCCTCCTCCTCCTTTTCCCTGCACCATCTCCTTCCTCTCCCTCGTCCTCTTTCTGCTTCGCTATTGTTTACTTTACGAATACAGAAAACGGAAACCCGAGCTGGGAAAATAATAAGCAAAAAAAAATGGAAGGGGAGACTGAGGCATTCTGGACAACAGCTTGGTATTATGCTTTCTTCGTTTCTCCGGGCAAAGGGGGGGAGGGAGGGAGAGACGAGGCGGAATACGTGAATTGTTCGTGGGGAATAAAAAAAAAAAGAAAAAGAGGAAAAAGAAGAATTAGGAGAGAAAGTCAGAATGTAACCGCAAGGGGATAGACAGACAGACAGACAGACATGTGCAGTACCCCCCCCCCAAAAAAAAAAAAAACGCTCCCTTCCTCTCTTTTTTTTCTATTTTCATTCTCTTTCTCTTTCTATGTTTCGATATAGCTTTTTTTTTCAGGCTTCGTATTCCACTTCCTTATATTTCTCTTCTTTATTTTTACTTTTGTGCGTCTTTTTTCCTCTTTATTTTCTTCAGTTCCTTCTTAATTTTCTTCCTCTTTTCCTCTTTCTCCTCTTTTTCTTTATTTGCTTCAATCCTCTGTTCGTTTCCTTCACCTCCTTTTATTTCTCGGTTTCTCTCTCTTGCTCATCTCCGTTTCTATACATTTCTCTTCTGTTCCAACTTCCTTCGCTTCACCTTTCTCTCTCCTTCCTTTCGTGTACCCTTCCTTTCTCTGATTTTTACCTCCGCCAACGAAGTTGGAGGAGGTTATATTTTCGGTGCGGTCAGTATGTTTATTTATTTATTTGTTTGTCTGTTCGTTAACAGTTTCCTGTGCACAGTTTTGCGGATGTCTCAACCAATCTTTTCAGGAAAGCTTAGTGTCCATCCAGAATATAACCCATTCTTTTTTTTTATGTCAAAGGTCAAAGGTCAACGTCAAGGTCGCACAAAACGTCAAATTGGCCATAACTTCGGTTCTCGCCATCGTAGAGACTTCAGACTTGGTTTATATTTTAGATCATGGATACACGCACTTTGCATGGCCTTGAGCTTGACCTTTGACCTTGAACTCGAAAATTTCGCCCAGGTCAATGTTAAAAAAGTAGAATTTCATCAAATTTCGAGACAAATGCTTCCATATGATGCACCTTGTCCATCCAGAATAGAACCCATTAATTTTTTTATGTCAAAGGTCAAGGTCGCACAAAACGTCAGATTGGCCATAACTTCGGTTCTCGTCATCGTAGAGACTTCAGACTTGGTTCATATTTTAGCTCATGGAAAGACGCACCTCGAAAAGTTCCTCCAAGGTCAAAGTTTCCAAAAAAATAGAATTTCATCAAATTTCGAAACAAATGCTTCCATATGTTGCATAGGATCGCAGCTGATGCCCATACCAATTTCAGGACGATCTTTGGCGGAGGTGTGCACTCTCCGAGTGCTATGCGTATAGTTCCTTATCCTTTCATTTTTCCTCTCCTCGCTCTTCTTCCTTCTGTTCTTCCTCCACCCCTTCCTCCTTCATCTTCTCTTCTGTTTACTCTTCGGCTCTTCACTTTCTTCTTCCTCTCCTTCCCTTCCTTCATCCCTCCATTCCTCTTCGTTAGTCTTCCTTCCTTCTCTTCTTCCTCCACTCCTTCCTCCTTCCATTTTTGTTCACTCTCAGCTTCTTAACTTTTCTCCCCCTTTCGTTTCCTTCCTCCATTTCTCCATTCTTTAGTTCTCCTCTCCTTTATTCCATTCTTCCCTCCAGTCTTACGAATTTCTGCTCCAATCTGCTGCCTGGGAACGAAGGAGGAAAAAGGAAAATGGAGGGGAGGAGAAAAAGGGGAATGGAGGAGAAGAGATGAAGGAGAATGGAGAAGAGGAGGAAAAAGGAGAATGAGAGAAAGTTTTCCTCTATGGTATTCATGACGGAAGGGGATAGAGGAGGGAAAGGGAGAGGAGGGGAAGGGAGGAGGGAAGATGAAGGGAAGGGAAGGAAGTGAGAGAGGAAGACCGGAGTAGATGGTGCGCGTGGTGAGAGAGAGAGAGAGAGAGAGAGAGGGAGAGAAAGATAAGGGAGGTCTCGAATTTTACTCTCTCTCTCTCTCTCTCTCTCTCTCTCTCTCTCTCTCTCTCTCTCCGCTAATGAGGTTATTCGGTTACCTGTGCTTACCTGGGGTCCACGGAAGGCGATAGGCGATAAGAAAGAGTAAAGAAGAGATAAAAAAGAATAAAAAGGATAACAAAAGAAAATGCGTGATATGTTTTCCTTTTATGATCCCTTCCTGCTTTCTCTTCTATTTCTTTTTTTTTCCTCTTCTCCTCCTTTCATTCCTTTTCTTCATTCTTTCTTTTGTTCTCCATTTCGTCTTCTAATTCTACTTTTTTTATCTTCTCTTTGTTCCCATTTTCCTTTTCTGCCTTCCTTCTTTTCTTATTTTCCCTTGCTGCCTTCCTTTCCTTCCTCATTTTCTTTCTCCGATTCTCTCCATTCTCTCTCTTCTATCTCCTACCCTGTTTTTCTCCTTTTCTTTTCCTTTTCTGCCTTCCTCCTCTTATTTCTTCGTCTCTCTCTCCGGTCTTTCTTCCATATCCTACTCCTCTTTTTCTTTTGTCTTCTCCTTTTTCTTCTCCTTTTCCTTTTCTGCTGTCCTTCCTCTTCTTTCTTCAATCTCTTTTCCGTATCGTACTTATTTTTTTTTCTTTAACCTCTCCTTTTCTTCTCCTTTTCCTTTTCTCCCTTCTTTCCTTCCTCCCTTACTTTCTCCGTCTGCCACATCGTAAAGGAAAAGAAGAGAATGAACAATGACAGAATAAACGAAAATAAAATAAAAGGATAAAAACAAAAAAAAACTAAATAAAATAGAAACAAAATAAAGTGTCAGAAGAATGAAAATAAAATAAGAATGCCAGGAATTGAAGATGATAAACCAAAGATATCTCAGAAAAAAAGTAAAAAAAAGCTAAAAATAAAACACACAGACGTCATTGGAAGTGAAGACAAAATAAATACTGAGAAAAAGATGAAAAATAGAACAGCGTAGTTTTCTCTCTCTCTCTCTCTCTCTCTCTCTCTCTCTCTCTCTCTCTCTCTCTCTCTCTCTCTCTCTCTCTCTCTCTCTCTCTCTCTCTCTCTCTCTCTCTCTCTCTCTCTCTCTCTCTCCATGTCTTCCAAAACGGGCAGGAAGAGGGAGAGCAGGAAGTGTAGTGAAGAGGAGAGAAGAGGTAGAGAGAGTGTGGGAGTGTGGGATTGGAGAGATGGAGAGATAGATGAAGGGGGGAGGAGGGAAGGGGGAGGGGGAGGGTGCACGAGAGCTCTCCAGATAAGGTTGAGAAAAGCTGTCGGGATGAAGGGTGTTGAACTAAAGCTAATTGGGCGGGGTTTTTTTATTTCTTTTTTTTTTTCTTCTCTCTCTCACGTTTCTCTTTGTGTGTCTCGCCATTCATGATCTACTTTGAGAAATGCACACGTCTTCTACCTCACGCTCTGTCTGTCTATCTGTCTGTGTGTCTGTTTATCTCACGTGTTTTGCCTCGCTGGCTGTTCGTTTTGATTTTGTTTGTCTCACGTGTTTATTTTTCTGTGTGTGTGTGTGTGTGTGTGTGTGTGTGTGTGTGTGTGTGTGTGTGTGTGTGTCTCACGGGGTTTGCCTCTCTCTGTCTGTTGTGTCTGTCTGCATGTAAGTTTGTCTTACGAGTTTTGCCTTCGAGTCCGTGTGTATTGTTTTTTTTATTGTTTTTTTTTTACATTTCGG
>NC_066551.1:9611146-9644271 GCF_024679095.1 Eriocheir sinensis
AGCGAAGAATAGAAGAAAAGTAATGATAGAATGAATAAATAAGAATAGAAGAAAAGTAAAGATAAGAAAATAAAGAAGAATATAAGAAAAGTAAAGAAATAAAATAGATAAAAAGAGAACAAAAAAAATAAAGATAAGAATAGAAGAAAGGTAAAGATAAAAAGAATAAAGAAGAAGAGAAGAAAAGTAAAGATGAAAGGAAAGGATGAGAAAGGAAAAAAAGTAAAGATAAGAAGAACAGATAAAACCGAGGAAAAATACAGATAAATCGCGATAAAATAAAGCAAGAATAGAAAACAAATAAGATAGATACAACAGATAGATAATAGACGAAGGTAGATTCATAGATAGATAATAACGCGGTCAGACTCCCATTCCCAGGGTCTTATAGATATTTTTTATTGGTTATATATTATCCGGGGGGTTAGTTTTTTTTTTTGTCAAGAGTGTGTGTGATAAAAGGCTTCTATACAGGACCTTTTCATTATAATTTTTTTCCTACGATGTTGAATAAACCTCGATTGATCAATAGTGATAAGGAGCAGCCGCGGCCACGAGGAAAAGGAGGAGGAGGAGAAAGAGGAGAAAGAGGAGTAAACATGGAAACATGGACGAGCAGGTAGCAGAAAGCTCATTGCGAGACTGTCTGCTTTCAGTGATTTAATCAATCCGTCATCCACAGGAGTGTCCTGCGGAAAGGATCGAAGCACTTCTGTACGTACTCGAGTATACATTCAATTCACTCCCGACGCAGCAAAGTGACGATCAATGCGATTCTTAAAGGAGTTGATTGTTTCCGCACTAACTATTTCTTCAGGAAGGCTGTTCCAGTAGCGGACAACTCTTCGAGAAATAACTCCTGCCGATATCTGTACGGCTTCGCTTCGCTTGAATTGTTTTACTGTTTGTTTGTTTTCGGATTAGTTTGTAGCGTGAGGAGTTTGGAGTGATCGACATTGCTGAATTTGTTCAGGTACTTAAAGATTAGTATAAGGTCTCCCCGCAATCGTGTCTCTTTACGTTGGAAAAGAGACGACTGCGGGGAGACCTGGTACAAGTCTTCAAGTACCTGAAAAAGAAGGAGAAGAGGAAAAATGTTGTGCTGTTGGTTGAAGAAGCGAAGAAAATAACAGCGGAATAAAAAGACTAATAACGTCCTGAAAATTGGTATGGGCATGCACAGGAGACCGTTAACGAACAAACAACAAATAAATAAACATACTGACCGGACAACAGTGGAGAACGAAAAAATGTGAAAAACAAAGAGGAGGGATAGGAAAGGGTTAAGAGATAGGGGTGGAGGAGGAGGAGAAATAGGGGGGCTGGGGGAAGTAAGGGGAGGAGTAGGAGGGGGTGTGGGGAGGAGGAGAGGAAGACTTAAATATTATCTGTTGGAGCAAATTATAAAAGTTGTGAGCCCGTTGCTGCCGCCGGGGGAACTTTGGGCATGGCGGCCCCCTTTCTGTCACACACCCTCCCCCCCTGCCCCCTTCCCCTACCCCTCTCCCTCCTTCCCTCCCTCCGTCAGTATCTCCTTACCCCTCCCCTCTTTCCTTTCTTACCTAAACTCCTTTATTCTCTATTATTACGATCTCCTTTATCTTTACTCTTTTTCTTTCTCTTTCATTTCCCTTTTCTTCCCTTTTTCCTATTCTCCTTTCATCTCTAACCTAACTTCCTTCATTATCTATTCTGTCACCATTTCTCCTCCTCTCCTCCTCTCCTTTTTCCTCCTCCTCCTTCTCCTCTTCTTTTTTTCCTTCTATTTTTCTCCCTTTTTTCATTCTCCTTTTCGCTTTTTTCCTCATTTTCTTCTTTTTTTTTTGCTCCTTCTCAAGTTCTCTTTTTCCCCCTTCTTTCTTATCTTTTTTTCTTATTTTCTTCCCTTTTTCCTTCTCCTTCTTTCCTCTTTTGCCTAATCTCCTTCATTATCTATTGTTACTGTCTCTCCTTCCTCCATCTCTTCTCTTCCCATCTCTTCCATCTCCATTTTTCTTCCCTTTACTTCTTCTTTTCTTACCTTTTTCCTATTCTGCTTCTGTCCTCTCTTATTTAATCTTCTTTATTCTCTTTTCTGTTTCTATGTCTCTTCCTCCGTCTCTCCTCTTTCCATCTCTTCCATCTCCATTTTTCTTCCCGTTTCTCTTCTTTTCTTTCCATTTTCATATTCTGCTTTTGTCCTCTGTTATCTAATCTTCTTTATTCTCTTTTCTGTTTCTACGTCTCTCTTCCTCCATCTCTTCTCTTCCCATCTCTTCCATCTCCACTTTTCTTCCTGCGTCTTTCTCTGTTCCCTTCCTTTCACGATTCGCCTTTCTCCCTTTTATCATTCTTTTCTCCCTTTGTTCTGTCCTGTCCTTATTCATCAATGTCTACCCCTACTTTCCTCCTCCGATGTCTCTCCCTCTCCCCCTCTTTCCCTCCCTCCTTCCCTCCCTCCCTCTCTTCTTTGTCTCCCCTAATACATGTGTTCCTCTTTCCTCCCCTTACCTCACACTCTCTTCTCTCCTCTCTTCTCTTCTTTTCTAATGTTTTCTCTCCAGTCTTGTCTTCTCTCCTTTACTCACCTTTCCTCTCCTCCTTTTCTCACTTATCCACCACTCTCCTCTCCTCTTCTTCTCTCTTCTCTCATCTCTTCCCCTTTTCTCATCTCAAACTCCTTCCAATATAATTTTTTCCCTATCCTTTTTCCTCTCATCTCTCTCCCTCCTTTCTTCCTCATTCCCCTCCTCCTCTTTCCTTCCTCTCCCCTCATTTAAATCCCCCACACTTCCCTTCTTCTTCTAAAATATTCCCTTCCTCATCCTCCTCCTCCTGTCACCGTCCATCCTTACTTCTTCTTCTCCTTCATCTTCTTTCCTCCTTCCTTAATTTGTACCCTTGCCTCCCTCTTTATCATTCTTTCTCTCTTTCCTCCCCTTTATTCATGCGTGTCCCTTCTCTTCCTTCCCATTTTCTTCCGTGTAATGCCTCCCTTCTTCTCCATCTTCTTCGCTTCTTCCCTGCTTCGTACCCTTCTCTCTCTCCATTCATCATTCTTTCCCTCTTTCCTCCCCTTTATTCATGCGTCGCCTTTCCCTTCCTTCCCATTTTCTTGCGTGTGATTCCTCCCTTCTTTTCCATCTTCTTTGCTTCTTCCCTGCTTCGTACCCTTCCCTCTCTCCCTTCATCATTCTCTCTCTTTCCTCCCCTTTATCTATGCGTCTATCTTCCCTTCCTTCCCATTTTCATGCGTGTAATTCCTCCCTTCTTTTCCATCTTCTTTGCTTCTTCCCTGCTTCGTACCCTTCTCTCTCTCCCTTCATCATTCTTTCTCTCTTTCCTCCCCTTTATTCATGCATCTATCTTCCCTTCCTTCCCATTTTCTAGCGTGTAATCCTTCCTTGCCTTACCCTTGCTTTCGTTTCTCCTCTTCTTCTTCTTCCTCTTCTTTCGTCCCCTTCCTTTCCTCCCTTCCCATTTGTCAACTCCACTCTCCCCCTCCCCTTCCCCCTCCCTTTTCCCCTCCATTCCCCTCGTGATATACTGCCTGACCCTCCCCTTTAATATTGCCTTTCCTTATCCCCTTTCTACTCCTCCTCCTCCTCCTCCTCCTCCTCCTCCTCCTCTCTCTCTCTCTCTCTCTCTCTCTCTCTCTCTCTCTCTCTCTCTCTCTCTCTCTCTCTCTCTCTCTCTCTCTCTCTCTCTCTCTCTCTCTCTCCTTCGTATTACTTTCCTCCTCCCCCAAATGTTCCCCTTTTCCTCATCTTCCACCTACTCTTTTATCTCCCTTCCCAGCTGACACACTCCTCCTCCCCCTCCTCCTCCTCCTCCTCCATTTCGTCCTCCTCTTCCCACTCTCTTTCTTCCCCGTGATCTCCCTCTCCTGGGACGCGTTCTCTCAACATTAGACAGGTCCTGACAGGTTCTCGTACGGATTGCTCTCTGCCTCTCTCTCCCCCCCACCTCTCTCTCTCTCTCTCTCTCTCTCTCTCTCTCTCTCTCTCTCTCTCTCTCTCTCTGGTGGGCCCGCGAACCCTAACTCTTTCGTAATTCTTTCCTTGTCTCTTTGCACCTCGTATCTTTTTTCGTTCATTTTTCTCCCTCCCTCACGGCCTCATTTTCCCCGCTGAACGTTTAAGCGGCAAAATGTTCGAGAGCCTAATGAGGGAACGTTATGCGCGGCGATGGAGCGAACGTTTATATCGCGATTACGCCGGAAAGAAATACGAAAGCCGGACGGAAAATGCCTAGCGCTTACTCTAGACTTGATGATAGTGTTAGTGCGTGGATAATGGTGATAATGATAGTGGTAATGAGAGTAATAATGATGATGGTAGAGAATATGTTTGTTGATAAAGGCAGTGTATAGAATCTGACTACGTTCTCATTATTATTATTGTTATTATTATTATTATTATTATTATTATTATTATTATTATTATTACAGGTAAGTAGCGTGATTACTCTTTCATTGTATGTTTATGATGATATTTTGCATTCTTTTTTTCTTTTTTTTTATGGGAGCGACGAGAACCTTCCTGAATTTATTGTTTTTTTTTGGGGGGGGGGAGGGGGGAAAGGGGGGCGAGGGATGCTTTTAAAAGATTATTATTATTATGAGTAATTCCAAATGTTGACGATGCGCTCACGTTACTTTTTTTACCATTTTCAGGTGCTGGTGATTAATTGCTCTCTCTCTCTCTCTCTCTCTCTCTCTCTCTCTCTCTCTCTCTCTCTCTCTCTCTCTCTCTCTCTCTCTCTCTCTCTCTCTCTCTCTCTCTCTCTCTCTCTCTCTCTCTCTCTCTCTCTCTCTCTTTACAGGTGACCAATATTTTTCGGTGTTTTATTTCCTCAAACTTTTTTTTTTCCTTCACAAACGCAATCGTCCTGTTTGTTGAGAGTCCTCGTGTCCCCCATTACTATTTTTCTGTTTTTCCTTCTTTTTTTTCTCTCTTGGCTGCCTGAGATATATTTTTGTTCCTTTCTGTTTGCGCAAGGTTAAAAAAATATGCGTGCTCAGTTTTGTATTGGCCTGGAATTACAAGTTTATTTTTTTCATTTTCTCTCTATTTTTTGTATTTTTTTTCCTTTTAATTCGCACAGGGATAAAAAAAAAATGTGGTAAGTTTGTATTAACGGAAATTAAAGGCAGGTTCATTTTTTTTCCTCCTCGTTTTATGTATGTTTGTATTTCTATTTTGGGAATGAATTATGATGTTATTTTTTTTATGGAGATGGTTGCTCCTTTTATTTCTTTTATTGTTGTCTTTAGAGCTTTTTTTTTAGGGCTAACGATGTTCCTTTTCTTGAAGCATCGTTGTTTTTCTTCATCCATCGGCTGGTTTTTTTTTTTTGGGGGGGGGTCTTTTCTTTGTTTTGATTTTTTTTTTCTATTCTTTTCGTCTCGTCTGATCTCAAATGGATCTTCTGTGGACGTCAAGTTCCAGGGGTTTCAATGACTAACCATGTTATTTTTGTGTCCAGGTGTTTTTGATTACTTTTAGGTGTTCCTTCGTCACCTCAGAATTTCCAATGGATCTTCTGTGTTGGTCATGTTCCAGTTTTTAATGACTAACCACGTATTTTTTTGTAGTTTCAGTTTTTTTTAATGTGTTAGCATTTTTTGTGTGTGCTTTTTTTCCATCTCGTCAGAACTGCTAATGGAGCTTTTGTGTACGTAGGTCAAGTTCCAGGTTTTTATTGACTGAAATATTTGTGCCTTCAGGTGTTTTTTTTAGTATATTAGTCTTTTTTTGTGTGTGTGTGTGTGTGTGTGTTTGTGTTCTTCCATTTCAACAGAACTTCTAATGAATATTTTGTGTAAGTCAAGTTCTATGTAATTTTTGTGTCTTCAGGCCTTTCACGCATGAGCAGTTTTTTTGCGTCATCTGCTTTACTCTCCGTGTTTATGCCGCGTCTTGGTTCTCATTATAGATAATCAAGCCAATTCGCCTTTTTTTTAGGATCTTTAATTTGCAGAGCGGAATAATGCCCCTCAGCCTAATTATCTAGTATTTATATTGCAATCTTTTCGCTTTATGGCGGAAAATAACCTCGAGATATTCTTTGAACGTATACCTCGCAGCAAAGACTAACGCTGTTCTCTCTCTCTCCTTCCCCCCCACAGCCAGCACGGACAGCCCCGGAGTTTGTGCCTTCATCCTCACCTTCATCTCCTATCTCCTTATTGTTGCTACTTTCCCCTTCTCGCTATGTCTCTGTATCAAGGTAAGAGTCTCGCTGGCTAGCCCACGTCACTCAGGGGTAGGCTAGACTCGTGCACCCCTCCCCCCACCACTACCACCTGTCTCTTCCCTCCTCTCTTATTATCTCTAACTGTCTATCTTTCTATCTGTCTATCGCTCCACACACACACGCCCCCTCACCGTAGTTAGTACATTGAGTGTTGGAGTGACGCACAGTGTTGGCAACGATGCACTAGTGAACGTTTAGCACAAAAAATAATTGAACTTTAGGACAGGGCCGAAAGTTAGAGAGCAATATCACAGGGAAATACAGCAACAATGACAATAGTGGGGATAATGATAATAATGATAATGTAATGATAATAGTAATGATAATGATACCAATACTCTTTTTACTCACTTTTTACTGACTTTTCTAATTAATGGAGGGAATAATGACCAAAAAATATGATAATAGTAATAAAAAGAATAATAATAATGATGATAATGGCAGTACTCCTTTTTTATCAACTTTTTTTAACATTGCAAAGACACATTAACACATAAAAAAGGTAGAGATTTTTATATATATTTTACCTCTCATACTTACCTACATGTCAGCATCTGTTAATGAAATAATTGGTGTTGAAGGACAGGTGGAAATGAGATCAGGGAAGCTTATTGATTATGTTAGCCAGACAGGTAATGAGTGTCAGTCAGGTGAGGACCATAGCGAGAGTGGGAAGGTAGAAACAACAAGAAGGTAAGACTCATTCACGTAAACGCCACCGCCCAGGTAAGTGGTGTTAATTAGCCTCGCACCTGCCCTTCACCTCGCCTCGCCTCGCCTCTCCTTCCTGCCCATTCTACAATCTCTCCTCTTATGGTATTCCCTTTCTCTTTTATTTTCTCTTTTTTTTTTTGTCTTTTCCCATAGCACTTCCTTTTTTGGCCATTACTCCGTCACTCGCTCACTCACTCACTCACTCACTTGCTCACTCGCTCACTCTTTAATTCACTCACCCACCTTTAGTACGTGTGGGTTAAATCGAAAGTATTTTGTATATTTTTTTTTGTTATTACCATCTTATATTTCTCTCTCTCTCTCTCTCTCTCTCTCTCTCTCTCTCTCTCTCTCTCTCTCTCTCTCTCTCTCTCTCTCTCTCTCTCTCTCTCTCTCTCTCTCGATATAAAACTTTTCTTTGGATGCCTTTGTTTCTTTTTTTTCTTCGTTATCTTTCTCTCTTTTTCTTTCTTTTCGCTTGCC
Organism: Eriocheir sinensis; assembly: GCF_024679095.1. Classification (NCBI taxonomy): domain Eukaryota; kingdom Metazoa; phylum Arthropoda; class Malacostraca; order Decapoda; family Varunidae; genus Eriocheir; species Eriocheir sinensis. The sequence goes on from NC_066551.1 coordinate 9,618,581, forward strand.
TTTCATTCTTTACTTCTTTCCTTTTTCTCTTTCATTCTTTCTTTTTTTTCATTTTTTCATTTTTTTTTTCGATTTTCATTCTTTTTATTTCATTCTTTTTTCCTTCCTTGTTTCTTCATTTTTTTTCTTTCTTCCCATTTTTTTTCCTCCCTCGCAACGTATCATCATAAAACAGTCACATCACGTTTTCTTCTGGCAAATACTGCTGCAACACACACACACACACACACACACACACACACACACACACACACACACACACACACACTCACCTGCACAACTTTTCGACGCTTTCAGAAAAGTTCAAAATTTTTCTCCTGGAACTGCCGAAAAAAATAAAAATTAAAGTGACTGAAATTTTTATCATTACATTAAGCCCCCATAACGGAGGAGGAGGAGGAGGAGGAGGAGGAGGAGGAGGAGCAGGAGGAGAAGGAGGAGGAAAATGAGAAAGGAAGCAGAAGGAGAAGGTATGAGAGAGAGAGAGAGAGAGAGAGAGAGAGAGAGTTTAATTAATGCAGAGGAAGGGTCGGAGAAGAAAAGGATAAGAAACAGAATAAGGGAGAAGTGGAAGAGGAGGGAAACAAGAAGAAAAGCAACAAGAAAGAACTAAAGAGAACAACAAGAACAAGAAGAGGAAAAAAAAAGAAAGATGAAGAAAAGGGAGAAAAAGAAACAATTATAATGGAAACGAGAATTGAACAAAGAAGAATAAAACAACCAAAAGAAGACGAGGATGAAGAACAAGAAGAAAATGAAGAAAGAGGAACCAAAAAGATGTAAATGAGGAACAAGAAGATGAAGATGAAGAAGAACAAGAATACGAACAAGAACAAAAACAAGAGAAAAAAAAAGGAAATGAAGAAAGGAAAATAAATAAATAGCGAAACAGATACATCATTCAGGAGCCACGAAGTCAACAGGAAACGAAAGATAAAAAAAAGAAGATTGAAAAACGCATAACAAGCCCAAGAGAGCGGCGCGTAGAGAAGGAACCAGCTTGAAGGAATCGCCCGCAGCAGAAAGTCCGAAGTCCTTTTCTTAATCCGATTGAACCATTAGCGGAGGAAAGAGGCGAGGAGGAAGAGAGGGAAAGGAGGAAGAGGGAAAGAGGAAGGAAGGCCAACCAGCTAGCAGAGAAGAGCCTCCCTCCCTTCATCCTTATCTTCCCTCCTACCTTTTTTTTTCTCTCTCTTTTCATCGCCGCGTCTTCCTCGCTTCCCTGCCTTTCTCTCCCTCTCCCTCTCCCTTTCCCTCTTTCTCTCCTCCTCTCTAATTATTGCGTTTATTAATTAAAGATTTCGTAGTGCCTCTAATAGATATTGGGAATGTGTAGGGAGGGGAAGTTTCTCTCTCTCTCTCTCTCTCTCTCTCTCTCTCTCTCTCTCTCTCTCTCTCTCTCTCTCTCTCTCTCTCTCTCTCTCTCTCTCTCTCTCTCTCTCTCTCTCTCTCTCTCTCTCTCTCTCTCTCTCTCTCTCTCTCTCTCTCTCTCTCTCTCTCTCTCTCTCTCTCTCTCTCTCTCTCTCTCTCTCTCTCATATATATATCATTTCTTTGTGTTAATAAATGTTCAGTCACATATTATTTCGAAAGTCACAAAGATTTATTCGACTTACAAATGTACTTAGTTTTATTTATTGCCTTCGGTGCTGTGTTGCCTCGTGTGTGTGTTTTTTTCCTTTTTTTTATTTCGTGTTTCATAAAATCTTCAAACTTTTTATTTCTTCCTCGGTGATTATTTTTCTTCGCCGTGTCTTGCCTTTGTCGTTCCACTGATTTTTAGGCCAAAGTTTTTCTTGGCTCCAAACTTACTTCTCGCTTTTCTCCTCCTCCTCCACCTCCTCCTCCTCCTCTTCGTCTTTCTTCTTTCTTCTCCTCTTTCTCAGTTTCCTCTATCTCCTGCGCATCTTGGTTTCGTCCTCTAACTTTTTTTCTTCATGTTATCTCTGTCGTTGTCACCTCCTCCTCCTCCTCCTCCTTCTCCTCTCTCTCATTTCACTTCCTCCTTTTTGTCCTCCTCCTCCTCCTCTTATCGCCTCATCCACTTCTCCTTGTAAAACCAAAGTCCTCCTTCCCATTCGATACCACCCCCCACCACCCCCTCCACCCTCCCGCCCTCCCCTCACCCCATTCCCCTCCCCGTTCCCCCATAAACGCAGCTGGGAATGGGATGAGACCAGCAAGAGCCCAAGGGAAATGGTGCCGGCCCCCTTCCTTCCCCTCTCCCACCCCTCTCCGGCGGCCCCTCCCCCTCTACCTTTTTTTTTTAGGGCCTTAGGGGAGAGGATTTATCTATGGCCGACTTGAACCATGTTTTGTAAGGAGGGACATCCATTTTGTGGGACTGGGGAAGGGGGGGAGATGAGGGGAAGGAGGGTGTGTGGGTGGGTGCGTGTGTGTGAGAGTATGGATATGTGATAGGGGTGAGGGGTGAGAGGTGGGGGAGAAGGGAGGAACAGGGGGAGATGCTGAGTGGGAGACAAGCAGAGATGGATGAGTGGAATGGGGAAGTAGGGATGTGAGAGGCTGTGTGGAAGGGGGTGAGAAGATGGGGTGAAAGAGAGGATACTGGGAGATAATGGGGAACGGAGGAGAGCACTACCGGGGAGATTATAAGTTAAGGGAAGCAGAGATGGATGGATGGAATAAGGAGTAGGGATGTGGGAGCATGTGTGGAAGGGGGTGAGAAGATGGGTGAAAAGGAGGATATGGGGAGATAATTGGGAAGGGAGGATGATAGACCACTAATGGGGAGATGCTGTATTAGAGGAAGCAGAGATGGATGAGTGGAATGGGGTGGAGGGATGTGGGAGCATGTGTGGAAGGGGGTGTAAAGATAGGTGAAAAGGAGGATACAGGGAGATAATGGGGGAGGAGGTTGATATAGCACTAATGGGGAGATGCTGTGTTAGAGGAAGCAGAAATGGATGAGTGGAATGGGGTGGAGGGATGTGAGGGGCATTTCTGGAAGGGGTGAGAAGATGGGTTGGCAGGATGGTGTGTTGAGAGGTCTGTCTTGTAAATGGTGATGGGAGCGTAGTGTATATGGAAGAAGGGCGTAGGCTGCGTGATGGATGGGAATGAGTGTGAGGGGGGGGGTGACGAGGGGAAAGGGAAGGGAAGGGGAGGGGAGGGAAGGGAAGGGAAGGGGAGTTGAATTGCGTTCTCGTAATGGAGGTGGTGAGGCCTGGAGCGGAGGGTGAACACTGACTGTAAACGAGGAAAAAATGGTGTGTGTGTGTGTGTGTGTGTGTGTGTGTGTTACGTGATGTTCCTGGTAGTTGTTTGTTTCATTGTGTTGTGGGTGATGATAATGGTGAGGATGGTAATGGTGGTGAAGGTCATCATAAAGGTGGTGATGTCAGCTGGTGATAAACGCATGTGTAGTAGTGGTGATGATAATGATGGTGGTGGTGACGGTTGAGGTTATGGAATGGTGAGAATGAAGGAGTGGTAGTAATGATGGTGATGATGGTGGAGGTGATGAAAGGGTGATGGGTGGCGTATCCATGAGTCGTGGTGATGATAGTGGTGATGAGAGAATAGTGAGAATGAAGGAGAGACGACTTAAGTGTGTAGTGGTGGTGGTGGTGGTGGTAGTGCTTGAGGTGATGGAGTGGTGACGAGTGACGTACGTATGTGTGGTGGTGGTGATGATGGTGATGATGGTGATGAATGGGTTAATGGAATGGTGGTGGTGGTGGTGCTTTAGGTAATGGAAGGGTGATGAAGTGGTGACGAGCGACGTATGTATGTGTGGTGATGATGATGGTGATGATGGTGATGAATGGGTTAAAGGGATGGTGATGGAGAAGGGAGGACAGAGGACTGGAATGGGATGAGTGGAATAGGTCGTCCTAAATCAAATTCCAGCCCCCAGACGTGTATAGGCGCAGCGTGTCACCACCCAACGACGACCCCCCCCCCTCCTCCCCCTCCTCCTTCCCTCCTTGATTCCTCCATCTCTGGGCGGCAGGAGAGAAGGAACCCACAGACGTATTCTAAGCCGAGGGAAAGTTACTGCATTAGGATTCTCTTCACAGAACCCCTTTCTCTCTCTCTCTCTCTCTCTCTCTCTCTCTCTCTCTCTCTCTCTCTCTCTCTCTCTCTCTCTCTCTCTCTCTCTCTCTCTCTCTCTCTCTCTCTCTCTCTCTCTCTCTCTCTCTCTCTCTCTCTCTCTCTCTCTCTGTTCGGAATGAGAAAGAGAAGTCGTTGAGAACAATAGTCAGCGAGGTCTTGAAATAATTGAAAGGATGCGTTAAAATGTGTGTGTGTGTGTGTGTGTGTGTGTGTGTGTGTGTGTGTGTGTGTGTGTGTGTGTGTGTGTGTTTCACTAATGGTTGTGTGATGAAGGGCTTACTCCAAAAAACTGTATTTTCATGATGTTAGGCCTAAAAGGGGATCGTGTCATTTTTTACTCTCTCTCTCTCTCTCTCTCTCTCTCTCTCTCTCTCTCTCTCTCTCTCTCTCTCTCTCTCTCTCTCTCTCTCTCTCTCTCTCTCTCTCTCTCTCTCTCTCTCTCTCTCTCTCTCTCTCTCTCTCTCTCTCTCTCTCCGAGCCGCCGTGACCGGATTAATGAGCGTCGTAGCGGGGAAGACATTCATCATTTTCACTTAAAGCCGAGACAGTAATTGAACATTCATCATCACTCACCACACACACACACACACACACACACACACACACACACACACACACACACACACACACACACACACACACACTCTTGCACGCATATTATTTCTCTCTCTTGCACCTCCTCATGTTTTTTTTTTCTTTCCATTCGACCAGCTTCTGCTCACTCCAAAACATGCTCCTTCCACCTCCGTCATCTCCTCCTCCTCCTCCTCCTCTACCTCCTGCTTCTCCTCGTCGTGCTGCTATCCTTGCGTGTCCAGACGTGTTCAGACGTGTTCAGACATGTTCAAACAGAGGCCTCACCCCCTTCTCCCTTTAGGTGGTGCAGGAGTACGAAAGAGCAGTCATCTTCCGCCTCGGTCGTTTGCTGAAGGGCGGAGCAAAGGGACCCGGGATATTCTTCATTGTCCCATGCATCGACTCCTACAGGAAGGTCGACCTCCGTACCGTGTCCTTCGACGTGCCGCCACAGGAGGTAGGAATCCCCCCATGTCAGCATGCCCCGGCTTGCCATCCATCCTTTGTCGGAGAATTTTTACAAGGATTTCTATTCTTTTTTTATTCATCATTATTTCCCTCGTGTGTTTAAATATTCTGGGGCCGCGCGCTGTGTGGACGGACGTGTTTTGAGTGTGTGTGTGTGTGTGTGTGTATGTGTGTGTGTGGGTGCGGGTGTGGGCGTGGGTGGGTGTATGTGCGCGCGCGCCCCGTTAGGATCTGTGTCTCACCTTATTATTGTTTCAGGTTGCTTCTCCTCCGTACCTCACTCTCCCTCCTCCTCCCTGCTTCCTGCTCCCCGGACCTCCTCCATCTTCCTCACTCCTCAGCCACTTCCTCCAGTTTCTCCTCAGCTCCTTCACCACTCCTCAACAACACGACCAGTCCTCCTCCGCCTCCTCCTCCTCCTCCTCCTCTTCCTCTTCCTCCCTCTCCTCTTCCTCCTCCAACTCGTCCCCCTCCTCCTCCTCCTCCTCCTCCTCCTCCTCCTCCTCCGTCAGACGTCTCATGGCTCATCAATAATGTGCATTTCAATTTTCAGTGACAGAGCCGCGGCAGCTGTTTCTGTGTGTGTGCGTGTGTCTTTGTGTATGACTTTCCTTCTCTCCTTTCTTTGTCTGTCACCTTCCCTGCGGCCAAAGTGTTGTTGCTGCTCCTGTTGTTGTTGTTCTTGTTGTTGCTGTTGTTGCTGTTTCAGGGATCGTGTCAGCCAGGCATTTGTTGTTAACCTCACTCCACCCAGCGCCCCACGCCCCTCCCCTCACCCCATCCCTTGAGCGGACCCTCCACCCCTCCATTCACCATCCATCCTCCCCACCTCAATCCTTGCATTCCATCATTCCCCCCCGTTCGCCCCCCCCCTCCGTTCTTGCCCTTCGGTCCCTCCACTAGGCATCGTCGGAGTTGTGGTGTGCGGCGCCGGCTCGTGAGTGTTTGCGTGTGTGCGTGTGTTGTCAGCACGCACGCCATGTGTAGGCCTCCCCCTCCCCCTCGGCGGTGACTTTAGAGCATGGCGGAGCTGCCCTTGGCCCTCCTCCCTTTTACCACCACCACCACCACCACCACGCCACCGATCATGCATGAGCAGTGTGTTGCATGCCTGACGAAGGGTCGTTCATCTCCTCCTCTTAGCTGTGTCACACCCGCCGGCAGGGCTCTCAGGGCCCGCCGCCACGCCAGGAACTCTCGCAGGAGGGTGCTGGTGACGCAGGGAATGGTGATGTTACAGCAGTTGAGATTTAATAGGTGTTACCCCCCCCCCCCACTCCTCCTCCGCCCCCCCCCACCGCCACCCCCCACTAGTCCACATCTCACCTCTGCCCCCCCCTCGCTCCCGCTCTCCACCCCACCCCCACCACCAGCCCCTTGCTCGCTTAGTTCACACACTCCGTCACGCTTCACCCCCCTACTCCCCCTCCTCCTGTATTGACCGCCAAACTATTGGCTCTTCCCCCCCCAAAAGATCCTGTCCCTGGATACCGTCACAGTTACGGTAGACGCCGTGATCTACATGCGAGTGAGAAGTGCCATCAACGCGGAGACCAACGTTGACGACTACAGGTGCCTGTGCCTGAGAGAGAGAGAGAGAGAGAGAGAGATTGACCACCCCAGCTACTCTACCCTCCACCTCCCCTTTGCTATCTAGTCCTCCTTCCTTAGTGTCATTGTTCTGCATTGCAAGCCATCTGGGAGGTCTTCCACATGCTTTCATAGCAGTCTCTTGCCGCTCACACTGATAATGATGAAAATGATGATGACATGATGACATGATATGAGATAATGATTGTAATGATGATGAGATGATGCAAGAAGCGCCTCAGCTGTTTTTAAAGGCACGAGCGTTCACTTGTCACTTGTTCTTGCTCAGTTCAGTTCAAAAGTTTGATTTATTATTGTTTCATTGTCATGATTCTGGTGAATGAAAATCATCATCTTCTTGGAACTTCACTCTAGTCTTGCTGTGATTGTATCTTGGTTTCACGTCTGACATGGGAATGGTTCCTTGGAGATGGCTCGCATGCTAGCTCCCTCCTCCCCTTCCTCCCCCCAGACCAGTCGTAGGCTCGCTCTCTCGAGTCTGCACTTCCTCCTTCACGAGTTGTTGAGTCACAGTTTGCTAGACAGGACTCGTAGGGCAAGAGCTGACCATGGCGCCGCCGCTGCTTTAAGGAAGTGGCGGCGGTCATGCTGAGCGCTTCGTCCGAATCGGCGTCTTGGCTCGAACTTCGACTTGGTCACCGTGGTTGCTTTCCTTACCGTCTCGCTGCTGCCTGTGGTGGATGTTTTTTGCCGCAGCAGACTGACCCGAGTCCACTCCATTTCAACGTCCAACTCCCCAACCCCCTCTACCACTTAATCGTCTTTCATTATTGTTTGCGTTGTTTTGTTGTTTCCCTCTTTTCATCCTGTTTAAATTTTGGGCCAGTGGGGACGGCTGGCCGCCCACGGTGCGTCAGGGAGGGACCTAGGGCGGGCGGGCCCTCGCTCGCTCGTACTCACGGCCGCCGCCGCGGCCCTGCCACAAAGTCCCAACTCTGTCACCCAGGCCTCGGTTGAACGGACACTCACTCACACTTCTTGAGGCGTACACACAGTGGGACGCGTAGCCTCTGGGTGAGCCTTGCCCTGGCTTTCTAAGAACCAAATTTTACGATGAGGACTGTCATGGCGCAGGGCCCTGGGACCAGCGAGCGAGGTTTCCGCCGGGCAAAAGTGGCCTCGGCCAGAACATACAATTTGCATGCCGTGACGTCACACACACACTCGCTCTGCACCGTTGTTTGCGTTGCCGCGATGTTCACTTGTCACCTCCGCCCCTCACCACCACCACCTCCAATACCAATACCACTACCGCCACCACCACCACCACCACCACCGTGTTGTTGTGTTTTGTGCCACAAGTTCGAGAACCTAAACCCACGTAGACTAGACAGTAAACCTCACGGACCGTAGAGTAGTTGTTCCTTGCCCTGTGTTACGTGTGACGAGCCCAAAGACCGTAGCTTAGCTGCTCCTTCCCTGTGCTACCTGTTCTCTCCTGTGTTGCCGCTGTGTCCACAGATGGTAACAGTCCTCAGGTGATTATGTCTGTATATATTATCTAATTCTAAATATAGAGAGGGTGCATAGATATACAGATTGTGTACATAATTTTTTTTTTATCCCATACTGGAAAAGGGTCCATTTTCAGGTTTTTGATGAATGATTTATTTGAATGTGAGTTATGCTCCTGCAAACCCTTTGCCTTTGAGTGCATTACGGCGATGATGATGTTGATGATGATGATGACGACGCCGCCGCCGCCGCAACACCTCCGTCACCACCGGCTATCTTGCACCCTTGTAGCACCCCTGGGCGTCGCTCCGCCCCGTCCTTCCACCCCCACACACCCCACTGAGCTTCACCCCAGCCTAACCTCCCTCCCTCTAGTCTTAAGATTTATATTTTGTGATCAGGTTTTTGTTCAATTTTCAAACAAAAATAATAATCATATGAGCAGTCCATGTTTTGACATTTTTTACTGAATTAATTTTGCTTCACTGATAATCCACCTTAAAAATAATCACCAATCACTCTTTTTTAGATCAGATTTATGACTGCACTTTATTCACAATTGAGAGAAATGTTTAACTATCCTATTTATGGAATTTTGTTGTGTAGTGTGTGTGACTAGTGTCTGTCCCACCCCCCCTCTCTTGTACCCGCAGTGTTCCCTCCCATCCCTCCCCCCCTTGACTCTTGTGTTCCTGCCTTCCGTGAATACAGTGATCCCGTCACCCAGCCTCCCTGACTGCTGTACCCCCCCCCCCCCCCCCATGTGAGACTGCAGTGTCCAACCCTTTCGCTGTGTCTGTGATTTAAAGTGTGTCTGTCAGTGTCCTGTGAGTGTCCGGCCCCGTCCACGCCCAAACCCTTGTCCCTCGTCCCAGTGTCCCCGTGTCCTCACTTCACAGGGTGTGTGTGTGTGTGTCTGCTCCCTTGTCTTCCCTTCTTCCCAAGGCCCTTAGATAGAAACCCTCGTCGGTTCCCACGTGTCCCACCTCTTTGTGTGTTACTGTAATGTTGCTCCCCATCCCATTCCTTCCCCTGAGGCCCAGTATATTGTCCTCTGGGTCCCCACCTCCCCCCCCGGGCCCCGTGTGCCACACAAAGCTGCCTAGGTCAGGACGAGTCAGGCTCAGTCTCTCCTCTAACGCGAGTCTCAACACTCCAAGATCCTGTCGCTGGACTCTGTCCCGGTGTCTGTGGAGGCCGTGATCTACTTGCGAGTGTGCAACCCAACCAATGCTGAGACCAACGTAGATGACTACAGGTGCTCCTCCGCTGCGTCTCCCACTTACTTTCTCCCTTTATTTCTTAGCCGCTCCTTCGCTCCTTCCTCTAGACCCACATGGCGGGTGGGTTCCTTCTCTCCCGCTGGTATTAGGGCCCTCTTGGCTCCTGTTCTGTCTCCACCTTACAGCTTGCTGGCTAGTTAGTAGTGACTCTCTTTGACACCTTTCCTGGACCTCGCCGAGTGCCTTCACGAGGAGGCCTCGCACACCGTTGAGGACTTAACAGAGCCTCACGAGGCAACCGCCACTCCTCTGTTCCCTCACGGCGGTGACACTCACACTCGGGCGCCGCGTGGCCCTGGACCACCACCTCCACATCAAGACACTACCAGCGACACACATGATAGTCCTAAATACGTGTCCGCCCTCGCCCAGAGCAACGCTGTCCATAACACTTTTTTAGTTTTCGTTCTACCATGGAAGAGATTTTCTTCAGTTTGCCCCGGGCCCAGCGCCCCCCGACCCCGGGCCCTGCGCCCCTCCTTCACCACTAAGGCAGGAGATCCGGGTTAGGACGCCGAGCTCGGGGAAGCTAAATTCCGTTTTATTATTATTCTCCCTCGACTCTGTCCACAACAGCGCCGCCCACTGAGGCGGGGCGCCGTGGCCCCCTCTTAGTCCGCAGCCGCAGTGGGCAGCGCTGCTGGGGGGGAAGGAGAAGAGAGGCGCCGCTCCTGTGCCACCGCCCATCACAGGGCGCCGAGCCACGAGGTACGCGACTGACCTCCTTCTCCTTCCTCCCCTGGTGGTAGAAAAGAGAAAGTATATAAAGGGAGGAGAAGAGAGAGAGGGAGACAGGTTCCCTCGCTCTGCTCCTCCTCCGTCCCCACACTAGGGCCCTTCTCCCCTGACCTAGTGTAGTGGGCCTGGTCGGTCCTGCATGCCCGGCCTCTGTGGTCTCTCTCACGCTCAGCACCGTTATTATCAGTCCTTCGTTCTCGTACTACGTTTTCCTTCTCTTCTTTGTTTATTTGTATTGTTGTTTCTGTTTCTCAACACCACACCTGTCCTGTGTTCCGCCTGTCCCCGCCTGTCCCCTAACAGTCGTGAGGTCCTGGTGTTGTCCTGTAGGCGTGCCGGTGTGCCATGAGGCGGCCTGGGAGAGGAAAGCTTACGCCGTCCCTGCGTCGCCTTACTGCTGCACCACCACTATCACCATCATCACCACCATCATTATCATCACCACCACTATCACCACCACTACCACCACCACCACCACCACCACCACCTGGAAGCAATGACACAGCTACAGGAACTCCGACATTTCTTTTTTTCCTGATAGATATATATATATTTATAAATATGGATGTTTTCACTGTACTTTGAGCAGCATGTCGCCCCAGCTCCACCAGTGCACAGTGAATGTGTGTATGAGTTACTTCTTCTACCACTACTGTTGCTACTACTAAGTCAGTGGACAGGCCTGGGTTGGTGCACGTGGTCGTGGCCGGCAGCCAGACTACACACCACCATCACCAACGGTTTTATTTGTCAGCTTTCTAGGTCGTAGGGTGGACATAATTTAAGGTGTCTTCCATCAGCTGTGGGGAGGCTTTCAGGGTCGGGTCCAGCGCAGTGTTGCTTTCTGTGTGTTCCATGGTGTTGACAGTAATGAGTCTGCGCTGAGGCAAGGCGTAGGGCAGGCGAGGAGTTATGGGCGCCCCTCACCTCTCCAGGGTGTGACGGCAGCCACACACCTCATACAGTTACCTCGCTAGAGCCGCTCAGAGGCCAGACTGTTGTGGCCTCGCTGTTCCTCTCCAGACCCCAGGCTCGAGTCTTCCTCTGTGTCAGTCAGGCGGCCTTTGAGAGTCACTGGTTACCAAAAGACTACACTTTGGTTGATAGCTGATTAGGCCCTGTTACCTGCTTCATTCTGATATAAAGGACAGTGACAAGTAAAGAAGCAGGGTCCGTTAGGCTCCCACGCGTTCCACGGCGACAAATAGGAAGGTGGGGAGGGCTCCTTAGGACTCCTTAGGGCTCATTTAGTGCCAAGATGCAGGTCTATCGCCTGACCCAATGGCTGACACTGCTGGTGGTGCTCGAATGGCTAAAGACCTTGCGCACTACTTTATAGACTCGTGTGGGAAATTATGAGACTTTGTTCTATTTATTTCTGCAGTTCACAAGCAGCTAAAAGAAAATAGTATGATATGGTTAAGAAGTACTCTAACTTGTCATGACACTGAAGAATTATAGTTGGTTCTTAATTTATGATATGAAGCTAAGCATGGTTATCAGGTGGAGTTGTGTCTGTACAGGGGGAGGGGGTTAGCAGGGATGAGGTAGGTCGGAGGGGGCAGGGAACATTTGGGAGGAGGCAGGTCGTCCAGGAGAGTAGAGGTGAGGTGGTCTGGGAGTGGCGGGGCCCTGCAGTAACGCCTCCCTCACTCACTCACCAAGATACTGTCGCTGGACTCGGTGCCCGTGTCGGTGGAGGCGGTGATCTACTTGCGTGTGCGAGACGCCACCGCCGCCGAAACCAACGTGGAGGATTACAGGTGTACTTCAGGGAGAAGTTCTTGGGCCCCTGTCTGGCTGATGTGTCTGGTCGTCTGTTGGACAGTTACCTCAGTTACTAAAACCTTGATACCACCACCACTGCTACTACTACTCTTACTGTTACTTTATACTATTACTAGAACTACTACATCATTTCCATCAACATTTGTCTGTTGTTTATAAAAAAATATTCATTGTTTTGACCCTTTTATTTTCGTTTTGTTGGCAATTTTTGTTTTGTTTTCAAGAGTCTTATCACCTGAAGGTGTTGACAGTCAGCCGTTGCCAAAGGGCGTCACCACCACACCACCACTTCAACCACCACTTCAACCACCACCACCACCACTTACACCACCTCCTCCACCGCATCCACGTCCACCTCCTCCATACCCCGTCCTTGTTAATCTTAGATTCTTCGTTAATATTTACCTGTTTCCTTTCATCCACGGCTGTCCTAATCTTATCTTCACCTTTTTGCACTAATCGCTTTTAGATATTTTTCACGTTTTCATCCGTTTCATGATTATTTTTGGTATTATTCTGCGAGCTAGGCACCGGGGCCCATGCTGCCTCACCCCCTCACCCCCTCCCTCAAAGCCTCCCACACCTGACGCTGCCGCCTCGGGTGCTCCCCGTCCTCTCCTCCTTCCTCCCCGTCGACCCCCTCCCCCGTGGCGCCGCCCTATCAGTGCCAAAAATAGTGAATAACATCACCACGACGCGAGAAAAAATAAAATATAAAAACAGCTGAATCAGGATGGCGCCAGGAATAATATACACTTTATGGTCGTCTTCACGAGTCACCAAGACGCCGTGTGCGTGTGCATGTGCGCGTACAGCCCCCGGAGAGGCGGATGGAAGGGACAAGTAAGCTCTGAACTCCATCCGCCGCCCGATCCTCCCCTCCGGCGCCTCCGGTTTGAGAGGCTCGGGACGTGTATATGACAGCCTCGTGCCCTCTTCCCCCCTTCCCTCCCTCCTCTCAGCTTTCCTCCAGCCGCGATAATCCAGCCTCCAGCATCTCCACAACAGATTCATCCCCACAGCTTAAGCATCCCCCTCCCCCCCTTCCCCAACCCGTTCACCCATCCACCTGCTCCTCCCGTCCTCTCCCCATCCCCGCGGCACCCACCACTCAACCCTTCCTCCAAAACAGCGATGAGCCAAATTCCCTTCCCGCCGCGGCCACGCTAGGCAAAACAAACCCGCCCGAGGCCAGGGACGTGCCCGCGCGCGTCCCTTGGCGTGTCTGAATATCCTTGCTCAAAATTATTCACTAGTCGCGCTAATTAAACCCAGAGCAGGGGAAAGAAAGATGTTCACGAGTTGATGAAGTGATGTTTTTCGCTTCCATAATTCTCCATTAGCGTGCACGGGACAGTGGTTTTAGTCATCTCGGTCCGGGTCGCCGTGATTCCGAGAGGCAATCCCTTCCACAAAATTATTCACAGAGCACGAGAAAGAAAGACGTCCACGAGTTGACGAAGTGAAATTTTTCGCTTCTGTATAATTCTCCTTTGGCGTGAGAGATGTTTTAGCCATCTCGGTCCCGGGCGTTGGCATTCTGAGCGGCGGGGACAACTTCCTCAAAATTATTCACTGTTCGTGCTAATGAAACCTAAACCACGAGAAAGAAAGATGCCCCCGAGTTGATGAGGTGATATTTTTCTCTTCTATAGTTCTCCTTTGGCGTGAGAGTTGTTTTAGTTGTCGCGGGCAGGGGCGTCGTGTTCCTGAGAGGCATTTTGGGGAACCGCAGCAGGCACAGTGACGTCAGCGAGGCGGGGTAACGCCCACCGCCGCCACGCGCTGCTTTAATAATGCCGGTTAATTAGGGAGTCTTGCAGGGCAGCGGGCGGAGGGCAGGATCAGGGGAGAGTCGCTGCTGCTGTCATGACACTCACCTGGGGGCTGTTATGGCAGGAAAGGGTTAGACGTGTGTATGTGTGTGTGTGCGTGCGTGTGTAGTGTTTGTGTGTGTGGGGAGGGGGGTGGATGTGGGTGTGGGTGGGTACCTGTTTGCGTGGGTCTGGGTAAGTGTGTGTGAGTGTGGATGTGGGTGTGTGGATTAGGTGAACGTGTGGGTGAAGTGGGGTTGTTGGGTGTTTATATTGGTTGAGTCTGCGGGTGTGGGAACGTGCATGGGGTGAGGGCGTGGGTGAGGCTGAATCGTGGCCGGCAGTGCTTGAATATAAACCTCTTTGAATAAGGCAGGTTTGGGGACGAGTTTATCCAGTGTGGTCCCATTACACGCATCCCGAGGTGGAGCTGAAGGCAGAGTGGTGGCCGGGATTTCCTCTTGATGCTAAAAATGGTATAATGGGAGTCGAGGAATATCCGAGAGAGTGAGGAATTAAAGTGATGGCCCCGCTAGCCGTGGTTCAGGGGGCGGAAGGGTGAAGAGTAGTGGTCAGGCTGGTCCCCGAGTCTCCTTAGTGTGGGCTTCGGGCGGCCAAACGTTAGGGCGTGAGGCAGGTGGAGTCCAGGTAGATGTAGGCAGTGTTGAACCGCTCAGGTGTTCATGACCTGAGTGATGAAGAATAAACGGCTACTTTAGGTTAGGTTAGGTTGGGTTGAGTTAGGTTGAGTTAGGTTGGGTTGGGCTGGGTTGCGTTGGGTTGGGTTGGGTAAGGTTGGATTAGGTTAGGTTAGGTCAGGTTGGGTATTACAACAAGACCTGTGCTCCGAGTCAAGTGTGGAAAGCTCAAAGAACGAAAATAAATAGCACGACGAGAGAGTAATACGATTGAGGTGGTAGTACGTAAGGGAAGGGAAGTCTTAGGTTCCTTTTATAGCCGTCTGGTGTCCCCCTCCTTGCTGACGTCATAATCGCGGAAGATCAGAATTGCCAGCCGCCAGTCTCCATGTTCGTTACTCTAAGTCAAGTCGCTTGCTTCACTGGACGCCAGTCAGTCAGTTACTTGTTTATTATCTTTGTCAGTCAAGACTCAATAACACGCGACCCTGAAAAGTCAGTCAGTCATGTGAGTAGTATGAACTAAGATTCAGCCACCTGAGCAACCAGTGTATCTGTCTGTCAATCAGTCACTCGACAGGTAAAGACGTTAAAATAAAGAAATTAAGAAAACTGGCATATAAGATTTTTTTTGTGTCTATTTACTCCACGTGTGGCTCTTCGCTAATGGGAAATGCTGAAGATGTTATAGCTTTCCGTGCACAAATCGGAAAGACGTAAAATTCATACAACCCCCCAGAGATGCTGAGAGACCGTAAAAACGGAACCCGCCGATCCCCACTTACAACACTTTGGGGGCCAACACTCCACTCCCACGAGATCATGAACACAATAACTCTACGGCTGCAACACGCCTGACACGGGGCGGTGCAGTGGTGCCACGCCGACCCTTGTAAATAAAACCATCCCCACCACAACACCGCGTCAATAAACCCAACTCCCTCACGCTATGATGATGACGGCGACTCCCCCGCTCCCCTGCCCCACCTCCCCGGCCATCTCTTGCTCCCCGCCCCCGCCCCTCTTCCCTTCTGTTCTCAGTTCTCATCACCTCACGCACCTAGGCACGATTCTCGGCTTGGGACACCGCTTGCTACTCTGCACAGTTTTTGATTCGCTTGAGAACCCCCTTGTAAATATTTAAAAAAAAAGAAATATTAATATTTGTCACCTTAGTTTTAACACACTACTACTATATACTAGAGGTTACGCTGATCCACCAGAAGAGAGAGAGAAAGAGAGAAAGAAAGATCGAGACTGAGAGAGAGAGAGAGCGAGTAGGTGTGAGAAAGAGGTTGAGAGAAAGAGAGAAGGTTCAAATATTTGGTACCCGAGGAGACCCAAGCTTGTGTTTGATTAAGGATGATAGCTTCTAGACGAGTGTTCCCTCTGTGCATGTTATTCATGGCCGACAGAGGGAGAAGAAATAGGTTTCAAAGCTTTCTTCTCGCGCGTTACGAAGGAGGCGTCGAGTGTCACGAGTTTCCTTGCTTCACATTCCTTGCTGCCGCCGAGTCATTCCCGCCGATCGGGCACTAGGCGGCGCTGGGTGCTTAGTGTAGGTTAGCGTCCACATCACACCAGAGCCATAGATTAGGAGAGTTTGGCCATCTATATCAGACGCCAAGTTGTTACCAGAGAAGCCATGAGAAATTCGAATTGATACTGATACAACAGTGCTTTTATTTTTGTGTGTGCTTGCTCTAGGCATCGTCAGGATCTCGAAATAGGTACCTAGAGCATTAAAAGCACTATTGTATCAGCACCGGTTTGAATTTCGTGCGGTGCTCTCGGTAACAGGAAGGCGACTGTGGTGAGGATGGCCAGACTCTCCTGTTCTGTGGCTCTGTACCACACCACAGCTGACGAGGCAACACCAATCACTACATGAGGCAACCAAAGACGATTCATCACCATCACCACCACCAACAACAACAGCTCTCACTACCACAGCACCGACCACCCACAACTACTACTGCCCCTACCACTACCACCGCGACGATTTCCACCTCAACGATTTCCACCTCAACGACTACCACCACTCACCACCGACAAGATGACTGACCATTTAGCACATCTTCAGTCATCACCATTACTGCCACTCATCACCACTATCGCCATCACCAATCACCACAACCCAAGACGACCAGTCACCAAGACCTCTGCCACCACTACCCCCACTAATTACAACCACCACCGCCACCACCACCACCACCTCTACTACTACCTCCGCTACTACAACTACCTTCACTGCCACCACCACTACCAGCACCACCATCACCATCACCACCACTTCTCTAAAATTATGCCTCGATGATTCAGGAATAATTAAGTGTTAAATGTACTACTACTTCTCCTACTACTACTACTACTACTACTACTACTACTACTACTACTACTACTACTATATTACCTGCACATTATGCCCTTCCATGTAGATCCCGTAGAGAAAGAGAGAGAAAGAGAGAGAGAGAAAGAGATTAACGCTCAACCCCTCCCTCCTCTTCATGTTGCCCTCCCTCCCCGATAGAACCTTTAGTGTTTTGTCTAGACAGGGTTTATCCAATGACTTGTCACTCACCCGCAGATTCTAACCAGAGATTCTGTGACGATATCTGTGGAAGCTGTGGTTTACTATCGAGTGTCCGATCCCATAGCGGCTAAGAACAATGTGGAAGACTACAGGTACTACTGCCAGCCACCAACATAACATTACCCACCTTAGCCAGTACACACAGTAGTCTTCAGGGTTGACACAGTACACTCGGGCGGGCCGAGGGCCAGGCGAGCGGCGAGCTGGGTTGAGTCGGCCGCGCCGCCCCACCTCCGCCCGTCGCCCGCCGCCGGCCCTCGCCCGTCCGCCACTAGTCTGCGATGACTGTTCGTTGGGATGTCGTTCATTTGCTCGTATGATAGATTCTTGTCCTAACGGCCCACGCCAGCCCCTCAGGCGCGCGCGCACACACACACACACACACACACACACACACACACACACACACACACACACACACACACACACACACACACTCTCTCACACACACACACACATTCTCACACACACACACACACACACACACACACACACACACACACACACACACACACACGCAGGCCCAGTCATGACGCCCAGAGGACAGCCAGATATCTTACGACTGATCAGAACGCATCCCTGCAGGCCTCTGAGATTCAATTGGCCTATCCGGGCAATCCCTCCATTCACATTATAATGATGAAAATAATGATATAATAATAGAGTAGTACTAACTTTTGTACGTCAGTTCCTACGCCGATACTTCTCAGTATTTTAACAAATGGATTTTTGATGTTAGATAAATCAGTGTCAACTAATTTTTGTAGCGAAGTAGCAGTTAGTGTTAGTAATTCCCCAACCCGAAGCCCCACAGCCCCACCACAGCCAGGGTCCCGCACCTCCTTCATGATGCTGCGTCCTCAGACATCCTCACACCCACAAACACAGCACTGTGATAACATGATCATTTTTTTTGCGGACACCTGCAGTTTTTTTGCCCAGTCAGCGTCAGGAGGGTTTTGTGGGAGGGCGGGTGACGGCGGCTGGGTGGGCCCGGCCCCTCCTCTCGGCCCATGCCCGGTTGTAGCTCTTCACCCCGACGGGTCGACGAGGAACGGTTTTTGTCGCAAGACGAAGACTTGAGTTGGTCCTCTTGGCGCGCGCTGCACGAGACGAAATATTTGTTGGCACTGCTCCAGCTCATCCCTTGAAGCCCCTCCCATCCACACTCACTGCGTCACGCCGTGTGCTAATCAGACGCCCCTGAGTGGGAAAATGTCCCGTAGGAGACACATGCCTCGAGCTAATCTACTCAGCACACGGCTCAGTGGGCGGAATAATACCTCACACGCCTGCAGCCCCGCCCAGGCATCCAGTGTGGCAGTTAGACGCCCCTGAGAATAAAAACTTCTCGCATATTGCACGCCTCCCTTAATGAAGCTGGCAGTGCGTTCGAGTGTGCAGCGCGCGCCCCGCCGTCAGGAGTGGGGCGCCGAGCAAGTGTGTGAGGGGAGTGAGGGCGACCCAGTCTCCCCTCGGTCCGTGCCTCCAGTCGACCGTGCACCCCTACCCGCCCGCCAATACCTTTCCTCCCTTTTAAAAATGAATGTAAAAAGCATCTAATTTTGAAAGCTTTGAATCCTATTTTGTTCCCCCCCGTCACCCCCTCACTGGGATGGCCCGCCTTACTCCACTTGGGTCTCTTGTGCCGGACTTAGCAAACTAGTGTAGTCCACCAGCATTAGTGTGTATACATGGATGTCTTACCCTAGTGTAGAGAATACCCGTGTCACTGAGAGGAACACGTGAGATTATACACTAGAGGTACGCGTGTCTCTGCCAACTCTCCCCCTCCAAGGCATGGTGCAGTCCTCTCGCTCTCGTAGTAGTCTCTTAACACACTACCATGGGTCTCGAAGTGTCATATGTGTCCTTGAAGCATGCGGTCACGTGCTAGTGCTGCTGCGCTAACTAGTGTGGCGCCGTGCGGCAGCCAGCAGACAGCAGCGTTTATCTATTATTGTTATTATTATTCATGTTATTCTTATTATTATTGTTATTGTTATTATTACTACTATTGAGCGTCGTAGACCCCAGGGACGAGAATGCCTCTTTCTGTCATTTAATAGATAAATCATTATTTTCCCCCAAACTTTCTCTATATTCATGAACGAGAATCGCGATTTTTTACCTTTCTTTGTATATGCATGTAAATATGTATACTTTTATATTTTAATTTTTGGTTATTTTCTTTAGTTCCAGAACACCACTGCACTGCCAGCATGATTGATATATAGAGAGATTTAATACTAATATGATCTTATATGAATATTGATTTTCTTTTTGCATATGTGTACGTCCTAACAGAACCATCTAATTACAAGGGCTGCAGCACAGAACAACACCCTAAAAATTACTATGGAAGGAACATCAATATAATACTAAAAAATATAGTAATAAAAATAATGATAATGCTAAATACAATACTACAAACTATCATCGCGAGGGGGGCGGAGTCTCCAGCATGCACTCCCCCGCCCCTCGCGCCTCGCCGGTGTTGTCCTGTGCTGCTGCGAGAAAAAGTTAACCTCCTCTAAACGCATTCCAACTCGGGCCACACATTTGGATGCTCTCACGGGAAAACCGATCTAAGTGTGTCTGTCCCTCAGTGGTGTCCGCCGGGCCGAGGCGTGGGGCGTCAGGGGAGGGCAGGGGAGGGGGCGCTGACAGCCCCTTTACCCCCTCTCCCCCTCCCCGTACCCCTTCCCACCCACCCCCTCAATTAAAAGAGCCGCTAAATCCTGTAATCACTAGCAAAAACAGCCTCCCCACTCCCTCCCCCTCCCCCCTCCCCTCCCTCCCCAACGAGTGTTTAAATTTTCCCTCGACAGGAGGAAGCCCGCAGAAGTTGCAGTGGCGGAAACTTCCCTCTCCTGTAGTAGTTTGGAAGGTCACTTGTGTTTATCTTTATAAAAGTAAACAGGTTTGAGACACCACCTTTTGCTTTCCTCCCGCTCCGCCCCGCCCCGCCCCGCCCCGTCCCGCCCCGCCCCGCCCCTGCACCGCCGCGCCCTCGGTAGCAGGGGCTCGGTGGTGGGCGTCAGTGTGTTGTGGTGATGAGCCTGTGTGTGCACGACCCACCCGTATGTGCACCAAGCCAGAAACACAGCACCATCACCGCCGCCGCCGCCGCCGCCACCCGCAGCCGCCACAGCCTCTCGTGTTCGCGTCTGTGTACATCACCTTACGTTTTCCACTCCCGCTAAGCACAAGCGCGTTTTTCACTCACTTAACAACGCCGGAAGGAGAACTGAGAGTCACTTCTAAGTGTCTAAAACGTACTAAGGTCGCGCTTCCTAAATCTTCTTCCCCAGTTCGAGGGTTTTTTGTGAAGACCTTAATTGCACGATCAAGGTTACCACAAATCACGGCCAGAACCGAAGCCCGGCCGCCCCTTCCCCTCATCCTCCTCCCCTTCATCCCCTCCCCCTCACCCCACCACCCTCTCCCCCGCGGACACCCAGCCTCCGCTCCCACTGGTGGCTCACCGCCCCCCTTCCTCCCCACTACGAAAACGATCAGTCCAACATTGACACAATCTGGTGCCGGAAGTCCACCGCATCCAGGCCCGCCAAAGCCTCGGTCTGGCCAAACTTTTTCTTGTATTCTTTCTTTTTTTAATTTTCACAACGAGATCAAATCGGAACAACCCACTTTTTTTTTTTTACAAACAACGTAACAAATTATCTTGCTGCCAATTTCACTCCTCATCGACTTTTTCCTATATATATATATAAGTATATTTTTTTTAGTTTGTTGTTTTTTAACTTTGTGTTTTTGTTTACTTTTTTCCTTGGCCGGAGATAATTTTTTTCCATGCGTTTATCAGACTTTTCCCCCTCTTTCCCCGCCCTCCTTTTTATAGCTTTTTTTCCTGCTATTTCTGGCGCCCTCCCCACCTTCCTTTGCCTGTGAAGTAGTCGGCTTTTCTGCTTGGTGGAAACTAACCTTAGATTTTATAGCGTAGACTAGACATGACTTGCTAGAGAGAACGTGGCCCCTGGACGCTATTTTTGAGGGGCGAGTCTGGTGTTGGTGTCGTACTAGAGCTTTTGTGAATGACTATGATTTTACTCCTTTTGTCTTTTTTATACTCCCCTTTGTGAGCGGTTTTTATTGCCTTAGTCCTTACTGAGTCCATTGTGGTCTGTTATTATTTTTGAAATCATTATTATTATTATTATTATTATTATTATTATTATTATTATTATTATTATTATTATTATTATTATTATTATTATTATTATTATTATCATTATTATTTTTTTTATTTATCAGCGTGCTGGCTTAGCGGAATGTCCAAGTAGTGTGCTTCTCTTGCCTTGCGCTGTTCATACTGGACTTAACGATAGTGTACTCTTAGTGGTTCATTTTCTAACTGTATATAATATAATGCTATTGTGGTGTGAGTGCGAGAGTTTTGTTGTTATTGTTGTTGTCGCTGTTGAGGTGTGTGTGTGTGTGTGTATATATGTTTGTGTGTGTGTGTGTGTGTGTGTGTGTAAGTGTGTGTGTGTGTGTGTGTGTGTGTGTGTGTGTGTGTGTGTGTGTGTGTGTGTGTTTGTCAGAAATGCGTGTGTGCGTGCGTGCTTTTGCACGCGCATGTATGCTAGCAAGGATTATGTGAGTTCTATACTGCTACTACTACTTCTACTACTACTATTACTACTACTTCTACTACTACTACCACTACTACTACTACTACCACTACTACTACCCCTATCACCACTACTACTACAGTGGATGCTAACTTTTCATACTTTCAGATCTATTTAGTTATAAAGAAATATTAATAGACAACATTATGTGTCCCGGAAATAATCAAACAACAACAATAACAACAACAGGTAAATCATCCCAGGTGTGCCGTACTAATGAGTGTGTGTTGCCGTCACCTGTAGGTATCACATAAAACACACACGAACACACACACACACACACACACACACACACACACACACACACACACACATACACACACGCACGCACACAGCTCGCCGCCCCGCCAGGTGTGTGAGCAAGGTGTTCCCCTAAAGAAAAATAAGAAATTAGATAATAAGCGCTGACGAATTTTTATTTTTGGACGTTTAAGCATCGTTCTTCACCTCCTCGTCCCCGTCGTCGTCTTCATCCCTCTCGCCTTTCTCCTCCTCCTCCTCCTCCTCCTCCTCCCCCTCCTCCTCCTGCAGAGTTCATTTTCCTTGTGTCCAGGTCGCAGACAAGCCTCAGGTGCTCACTAATTAAGCGACTCTCAGGTGAGGCAGCAGAGGGAGGGAGGGAGGGAGGGAGGGAGGGAGAGGAAGGCGAAGGAATAAAGGGCGAGGGGGATGGGGGGGTGGAAGGCTTGAGGAGGCTGAGGGTTGCTTACTGATGTTGTTTGTTGGATGAGGCAAATCAGAGGTGCGGAATTTCTTCTTAGCGATTACGACTATGTGACATCGATTCTCCCCCTCCTCCTCCTCCTCCTCCTCTTCCTCCTCGTCTTCTTTTTCTTATTCTTCTATTCCCTTCTATTCCTTGGCCGAAAGAAAAGAAAACAAGAACATTTCTTTTATTTAGCTCTCATCGTTTCCTTTGGTTTTTCGTATGTAAATTTAAAGTCTGAACACTGTGTACGATCTTGTGGTGACGGTCCGAAAAAGTTTGTAGCGTCGTGTCCTTTCTTTGGAGTTAATTAGAAGTAAGGAAAAGTCTGTTCGCACACTTTCCACCTCCTCCCTCGCTCCGTCCTCACCGAGTTGCAGCAAGTCTTGGGGTTTTAACATTATCTGGACGGGCACGCGCCGCCTCGTCCTCACCTATTGGCTCTGCGTGGTGGGCCTCCGCGGGGCAGGGCTTTCAGCGCGTCAGGCGGGAGCTGAATGGCAATTGCGACGACGCTGTGTTTAGGCCCCACAGTATTCAAATTCTTTTGCCCCTTATTGTTTCAGGTCATATATATTTTACTTTTTTCCCATCCTCGAATGCGGCGTGGGTCAAGTAGCAACGACATCGTAGAGAGACGGCAGTGTAGCCACGTCAGCACCTTCAGGGTCACGTAGAGCTGTGGTGCTGACGCGGGCGGTCCTTGAGAAAAAAAAAAAAAGATATGCGTTGGGAGGAAGGAAAAGGAGGACCAACCCATAAAGATAATCTGAACAGACATTAGGGGACGAAAGTAACGATGTAGCTAGCTCAGTTTACAGAGTTCAGTCCTGTGTCAGGAAGAGAAACGCTGGAACCCCGGGCGGGCCGGGCAGACGCCGGGCCGCGGCTGACTGTTTCCCCTCCGAGCGCTGTGACTGTGACGGACGGCACGAGTGGGCGACAGTTTTGTATGGATTACCATGATGAAAGACGTGCAGGGGAGAGGTCTTGATTTCCCCATTTCATTACCCGTCCGTCTCCCCATTTCCCTTTCCTTCCCGTCTATACGTATCCACCGTCATCATCCTCGTCCTTCCTTCCTCCTCCACGCCACCTCCTGCAGCTTCTTATTCAACGTATCTGTTCAGTTTTACTTCAGTTGAATTATAATTTTCCCTTTAGTCATGTTCCAGCGCGTCGTGCCGATGACCTTCACACTCTTGGAAGGCCTCTACCTTCCAAGCCTGACAAAGCCTCATGCGGCCGTCAGCCTCCCGTGGGAGTGTTACTTCAGTCTCGCCTCACCTCAGCCTCACTTTTCACGTTCTCCTTTTACTTTTATGACTTACGAAGAATTGACTCGACATCCTCTTTGATTCTTTCTCTTGTTCTCTGTTGCATTTCTTTTCCTGAATACTTTTTGCCCCCTGAATCTCCTCCTCCTCGCTGCCCCTCCCTCCCTCCTTCCACACACATTCACAGACTCCGTTACTTCCTTGTTTTCGGTTTCAGTTTTTGGTTACTCTGTCCATAGCTTCGTCAGTAACTTCTTCTAGTCGCCTCCGCTACTTCCACTGTCTCTTGGAAGTCCCCTTGTCCTTCCCTCCTTTCATTCTCCCTCCCTGTTTCCTTTCTTGTCTTCGCTCTTTGCCCTCCCTCTTTCCCTCCCTCGCTCACTCAAGCACCAGCGGATTGCATCTGCATTTTGTTTCTCCCCAGTGCGAGAAGGTTAATGAACACACACGGCTGTCTCGCCCTAACTCAGCTTCAAAGGAAAAACATCGCTAAGTAAAACACACACACACACACACACACACACACACACACACACACACACACACACACACACACACACACACACACACACACACACACAAACAGCAGAAAGTGTAACAACGTGCTCTTCAAAACGTCGATGTCACTTCATAAATGTTCCTCGTGTTCCTTTTATGATTTTCCCTTGAGTCGAGTTCCCAGTCCAAAAGCGCCCTTCTAACCTTCCTCCCTCGGTGTTTCGAGACAATGAGTAGTTCCTAGTCTTGTGTGTCACCTCTCGTTGATTTTTGAGGGAAAGAGCGAGGAGCCGAGATAAAAAAAATGCTTCGGTCCTCCTCTCCCTGCTCCTACTAACCCTCTTTCTCCTCTTCCACCTCCCATTCTTCCACCTCCTCCTCATACTCACCTTCGAGCCGAGATCAAACACTTGGGTCCTCCTTTCCCTGCTCCTCCTACTAACCTTCCTCCTCTTCCACCTCCACGTCTTCCTCCTCCTCCTCCTGCTCCTCATCTTCTTCCACCTTTCCTCTCCGTTCTCCTGCGGTGTAGACAGGTACGTAGATAAACAGTTCTTGGAATGTCGTGTTTTTTGCGATTATTTTTATTCTTCCTCCCCGGAGTGTTTCCCTTTACGCGAGGAAGGAAGGACAGCGAGAAAAAGTAGTAGGTGTCAACAATTCCTTCACAGCGTTATCCGGCGTCCTTCACATCCCCCATCTTGTGTCTTTCCACCCCTCCATGTTCCTTCCTCCCTAAATGAATTTCCTTGAGTTGTTTTGATTAATTTTTCTCCTCCCACAACACCAACAAGAACAACAATCGGACTCTGCCTCGCATTGGAGAAGAGATGTGTCGACGTGTGTGTGTGTGTGTGTGTGTGTGTGTGTGTGTGTGTGTGTGTGCGTGTGTGTGTGTTATGTTTCCTCTTCTTTCTCTTTACTTTATTAATGACGAAGATACTCAGCTTTTCAGATGGCCAAATACATGTAACGAGTGGCCTACAACAGCCATCGCCACCACCACCACTACCCTTACTACTACTACTACTACTACTACTACTACTACTACTACTTCCACCACCACCACCACATCTGTTACATGCTTATTTCACAACTAGTACTACTACTACTACTACTACTACTACCAATACCAATACCGATGTTTTCTCCCCCTCCCTTCACTCCTCATAGTACACATCTTCTCTTAACATTACACATCTCCTCAACATTACACATCTTCTCCTCTTAATTGGAGCCAAATTAAATATTTCCCACCAATAGAAAGTCCAGTTAGATAAACACTTTTTAACAGAACTCATACCATGTCGCGAACACACTCATTGCGCTTCCCGCTGCTCATTTTATTTTCTTTTATCACTAGTATTTATGTATGTGGCACTGCATTCTGTCACCACTCATCGCTGCTCCTGCCCTCATATTTACCTCCTCAGCTATCCCTTATCATGTTAACAACATGTAACATCCAATAAAACCCTGTCCCATAGTGTCATTAACCAGCATATGTAT
>NC_066551.1:9644371-9719371 GCF_024679095.1 Eriocheir sinensis
TGAGGTTCTTCAGTCACCGACGAGTGGCCTAAGACTACCCACATGCTGGCCTGAAGACCACCCATCAACCTGTTCTCTAGATTACCTCTCCAAAAAGAGGCTAAAAGATGAGTTCCGTGGGCAGCATGAGCCAACACAAGATGGCGCCACTACAAACGCTCGCCTGCGCCAGAACTCACTGGGCCGACCATCAGGCCCCACTGGAAAAAAAGCCTACCGACGCAGGCCGCGACGTAAAAAAAAAAAAAATATATATATATATATATATATATATATATATACACATATGTATATATATATATATATATATATATATATATATATATATATATATATATATATATATATATATATATATATATATATATATATATATATATATATATATATATATATATATATATATATATATATATATATATATATATATATCAGCTTTTACTTCTTCCACTGCTTATTTCATGTCCTCCTTATGATTATTCATTATTTCCCATTATCATAAGTACATTAACATAAAGAGTCTTACTTCCCTTTCCAAGCTATCTAATTTTTTAATACCTTATCATACTTTTCATCATTCCCTCATAGTGTATCCACATTTCCGTCAAGGTAGTATACAAGGTCACACTCATCCCCACCACCCTAACGAAACACTGATCCTCAAAATGCTCAGTTAAGACTCGTGTTTGCTCCACCACAAGCCCCGCCACACCGAGCCGTTCATATTAATGGTCATGTCATTCATCCCTCGCCACACAGATTTTGTCCAGAGACTCGGTCACGGTATCCGTGGATGCTGTCGTTTACTACAAAATCTTCCGACCTGTTGATTCCGTTGCAGTGGTAACAGATTTTAGGTGACTACTGTGGTAATGGCCCTTCCGTCACCTCTTGGTGTTTTGTCACATCACCATCACTTATTTCACCATTTGTCCTGTTAATCGTCACATTATTTGACGATCTTTGCGTGTTCACTGCATTTTGAGTGTTTAGTTTGTTTCACCGTGTGGTGAGTGTGTGTGTGTGTTTGTGTGTGTGTGTGTGTGTGTGTGTGTGTGTGTGTGTGTGTGTGTGTGTGTGTGTGTGTGTGTGTGTTTGAGAGCGCGCCCATTATGCTTCGAGAATGTGTGTTTTCTTTTTTCATTGGTCACAGTCACATGCAAAATTTCATGTCTTCATCATCAAAGGACTTCAGGGTGTTCAGCCCTTTATCACAGAGGCTCCTCCCCTCACCATAGATCACTGCGTATTAATCTTATCACCTGAGGTTCCTCTTTAACACATAACGTCAGTCACTCGTCACAGGCTTTCTCTTCATCCCTTCTTAACACATTCTCATCCCACAACACCGCTCATTCACGGTTCCACATCAGACAGGTAGGCAACCCCTCATCCCAGGTACTCCATACGGTTCCATGTCACACAGGTGCCTAGCCCTTCACAGGTACTCACCCTCACCACAGGTCCCTCACCGTCCTTGTCACACAGGTACTCTCCCGAGACTCAGTGACGGTGGCTGTGGACGCTGTGGTGTACTACAAAATCTTCCGCCCCGTAGATAGCGTAGCAGTGATCTCTGACTATAGGTGACTACTAAGGCGCTGGCTGACGACGCCTCCCTCACCCACACACCCACACCTCGGCGTCATCCACACTCCTTTATACCTGCCATCAGAATATTAACCACTACTAACTTTTTGTTCCTTCCCACAAATCACTGCAGCCCCTTGTTATCTGTCCGTGTATACTATGTGTGTGTCACATTGCTGCTGCTCTGTTGTGTGCAATACTAATTACACCTGAGTGTCTGTGTATGTGCGTGTGTGTATGCATCACGTATTGTTAAGCACTGTGATGATGATAGTTGGAAACTGTTGTTGATGATGATGTTGATGGCGATAGTGATGGGGCTGTACTTAATTAAGCGTTCCGCTTGCTGGAGTTCGAGTGAGTTGGTGGCAGTACTTGTTTGCCGCACCCTCCAGCCCTGACCCACCACCAGTACATCCCTGTGGCTTTGTCGTCATTCCTCCTCCGCGCTTAGGAACCTGCTGCCCACACCCTCTAGATTCCTTGGGGTGCCCAATGCGACGCGACGCGACGCGACTCTCAAGGGAATTTAATATTTTATTTTCACCGGAGTAATTTTCTACTTACTCTCACCCTTTGAACAAGTTTATATCAGTCTTCGCTATTGCTTTATATTTGTAATAGTCAATTAGTGTTGGTATCACACGACCGTCCTTGTTTTTGTCTGAGGAGAGCAGCGAAAGGGCTGCGGCGCCTCGGTGGCGGCGCACAGCTTCGGCGGTGACCTTATGCGACACCCTCCACCCTGAGGAAGGGAGGCGGCGCCTGTGTGAGGCTGCGAGGCCGGGGCGCGAAGGGAGAGGCGTTCAGTGGTCCTACGGACGCCATTAGCAGCGCCACGGGCGGGCGGGCGGGCGGGCGGGCGGGTTGAAGCACGGGCGGGAAGCTGAGGTGTGTGGCAGCCTCCCACCACAACAAATGTCGTCCGTCCCCCACCCAGGTGCTGACACACGACTCGGTCACCGTGGCAGTGGATGGCGTCATTTACTTCTCCATCAAGGATGCTCTCAGGGTTGTTACCGCTGTGGCCGACTACAGGTATAGAGAGAGAGAGGCTGCGCGAGGGAAAGGATGGTGTATGCGCATGTGAGAGAGAGAGAGAGAGAGAGAGAGAGAGAGAGAGAGAGAGAGAGAGAGAGAGAGAGAGAGAGAGAGAGAGAGAGAAAGCTCGTTTTACCTTGCAAGGTTTACTAGCCTGTCCACTTGTTTACTTACGAATGCGGTTATGCACGGATTACCTAACTCTCCATCATCACTACTTGCTCTTGTCTTGTGGGCTGACGAGGTAGACTGTTGTGCCTGTCCTCTCAACCTCTGCCGGGCGGCGGGCGGCGGGGGAGGCTCGGCCCGCCCCGCCCCGCCCCGCTCGCCCCGCCCCGCCTGGCACAAGTGTTTAGGCTAAAGCATCGTGTTGGTTGCCCGTTGCACCCCCAGACTAAGGTATGTCAGAGCTTTTTCCATTATTATGCAGAAGGAACGAAAAGAAATGTTTCTTTTCAGAATCACTACATACACCGTGTCAGCTTCATTCAATCTGGCCACTGAAATGGTTTGCCAAAAATGTTATAACAAAACCAGAATACATTTTATCGCATGCTGAGTCTTGCCTCCCAGTTGAGAGTTGCATCATAGTGACCAGACCTCGTGAGTTTGATTGACTGCGTAGCTTCCGCTGTGTTTTTCTCTCCATGTCATTCAGTTGTGGTGATCAGTGTTCACGGCCGTTCAATTTGGAGCCAAAATTCACTGGCGCGCGTTTTTTTTATTTTTTTATCCTGAAGTTCAGGATTTTTGTGAGATATTTTTGTTTTGCCTCGGCGGCTGCGGAGCGTTTTGTCCTCCAGACGGCCGCGAGGAA
Organism: Eriocheir sinensis; assembly: GCF_024679095.1. Lineage (NCBI taxonomy): Eukaryota > Metazoa > Arthropoda > Malacostraca > Decapoda > Varunidae > Eriocheir > Eriocheir sinensis. Next base: position 9,647,820 of record NC_066551.1, read on the forward strand.
TTTTGAGTCAGTGACGTGAGGTATTATAAAAATAATGAAGATGATGATGATGATAATAATAATAATAATAATAATAATAATAATAATAATAATAATAATAATAATAATAATAACAACAATAATGATAACCATGGCAATAATAACGATATAATTTCCTACAGTAGTAACTCTTGCAAGCCTTGGATGTAAATACCTCGTGTGCACAGACAGCTACCCGTCTTGCCCTAATTAGTTCTAAGCTAAAGCAAACACCAACGTAATTAAAGTCTTGATTAAGATAAGTATAAATAAAAAGTTATCAAAGCTAAGCATTTTTTGTGCTCCGTGAACTTCATCTAAACTCCACTTTAAAACAAACTCATAAATATTGAATGCCTAAATAACATCAAACTCTTAAAGCTTATGTGATAGTTAATTAAAATACTAATTAACATCCCCGAGACTAAATAAAGTCCTTGCAGCTTCATGCTAAATAATATCTAAGTGAAACAGGGCGGTCGGTGCCACGGAGACCTTGTTGTAGTTGGTGTCGGAGGGACGCCTCTCGCCCGCTCCCAGGGAGCAGCGCCGCCCCCCGGGGCCGCGGGTATGCCTGTGAGGGCGTCTCTCGATTGAGTCGCATTGTCGCCGGCGTGCGGCTACGGCTGCTTCCCATTTTCTGCTGTTCATTTGTTGCTCGGCGCCGCCCTCCGTGGATGCCTTCGTGCCCGACACGCCCTGCTGCCGCGTTTTGTTTTACTCTACTTCACGTAGTGATGGTGGACTGCTGTGCCCTGGCGTCCTTCATTCTCTTTTCGTTCTTTCTTCTCACCCTTCCTTCCACCCTTTCTTCACCTCCTCGCACACCCTCCGACGTCTGGTTATAAGAGACAACCCTTAAAGTAAAGAGCACTAAAAAGCAGAGACAGACCGAATGTTTCTTAGGATGCCTCTTCCCTTACTCCCTTGCCCCGTGGCTCCAAGACTCTTTCTTACCTCGTCATCATCACTTTACCTGTAGCACTGTCTCTACCCAATTCCCTCCGGCGTCTTTCGGCCCCGTAGTGAGTAGTGGGGGGGTGCGAGAGGTCAGGCTGATTGCCCCCCTTCGCCAGCCCCCCTTCTCCTGCACGTCTTTCGGTCAGCTCATGATGAAAGAGTTTTTCAGTAGATGGTCACACAGACCTCTAAGGCTTACGTACATGTGTGTTTTTTCCTCTAGGCGTACACACTGTCGTTCATTAAATTTCTTGTTAGGCGTACCAAGCATGCAAGTGGCGCACGGTTGTGTATTCTAACACACACACACACACACACACACACACACACACACACACACACACACACACACACACACACACACACACACACACACATTTGTACGTGATGAATTTGTTCACACGTGTTGACATGTATTTTTCTTTTTCATTTTTTTGTCTGTGTGTGTAAACTGCATAGGAGCATAGCTTAGGGCGCCGTGTGATGAAAGGTGGTTATTTCCTGAACGGCGTGAGAGCGTGGAATTTACGTTCACACACACACACACACACACACACACACACACACACACACACACACACACACACACACACACACACACACACACACTGCACGTAAATAAGAAGACAAGAAAAAAACCATCACAGAGAAAATAGGAAAACAGTTAGAAGAAAGGCAACATAACACCCACCACTCGTCGCGGGTCAGGAAGGACCAGGCATGCAGCTCCCCCCGACACACGACCCCCCTCCCCTCACCAACACCACCGCCCCGCTCCCTCCCCTCCCGGCAGGGAGTGAGGCCACAAGTGATTTCCATCTTTGTGTTGCCGGGCAGGTCACTTACTGTCGGCAGGAGGAAATTTACGTAACCACTTTTTTTCGGGCACCAAGTTTGTCCTGGGCGCGAATACGTATGATTTTTTCCCATATTTACTTGTCTGCAACCGAATGATTTTGTGTGTTTTTTACATGATTTTGTTTTGTTCTGGTTTTTGTTTTGGCCTTTTTTTCATTCTCTCAATCGCATCGTCGCCATGGTTACTAAGGTTGAGGTCAGCCCCCTCTGCATGGTGTTTTAAAAGGTGGCATCTTCCACACACACACACACACACACACACACACACACACACACACACACACACACACACCAGCAAGGAAGCCACGCCTACGCCCCCTTCACGCCGTCCTGGGAGGAGAGGTGGTAGGTGCCCTGACCTGACACCCCCACCGAAGGCTACACACCCCAACCCCGCTGCGCGCTCCACCCCGCCGAGGGAACCGCTGGGCATCCGTGTGCTCGAAGCGAACACCACACACCACCACACTACCACACGCCACCACCACCACACACCGCCACCACTGCCACACACCACCACCACTACCATGCCGATATCACCAACGTCACCACCACACCATGATTAATACCACCACATTACTCACCACTACCACAACCCAGTCACTACCACCACACACCACCATTGCAATTCTACCACCATCACCACCACCACCACCACCACAAAAACAACAACAGCCACGTTACAACCAAACAACCACTAACCTCCACCACCAGTTGAACAAGTACCAACACCACCGACGCTGCAGCCACTACCAACACAAGCAGCAACAGTGAGATAATAACACACACACACACACACACACACACACACACACATCCTGACCCCGGATTCTCAAAGGGCCCACCAAGACTCCCTCCGCCTCCTCCTTGTTCTCGTTCTTGTGCCACACTTCTTCGACACTTCATTAGACGCTGAGTCACACAAAGACTTTCTCCTGCTTGAAGATTTATTTTAAGACCAAGTGCAGTTTCCCTCCTCTGTAGAAGATACGAGGAAAGTTGTTCATCTTTTTTTACTTTAAGGCTTTTTTTGGCCTCTTGCTAGAATGAAACACGGAGAACATGTGACTGATGATTTTCGTTTAGCTTTTGCAGCCCCCAAACCAAGGAAAGTAACTAAAGAGTAATGAGAATTTATTAATTGTATATTACGACACGACTTGCTTGCTCTGTAATGTGTATTTCTCCCCCACCTCAGGCGCCACACTTTCAGAATTCGGTGTCAGAATGTTACCACGAGAACACTGTGTCAAGCACCACCCACCGTGTGCAGAGAGAGAGAGAGAGAGAGAGAGAGAGAGAGAGAGAGAGAGAGAGAGAGAGAGAGAGAGAGAGAGAGAGAGAGAGAGAGAGAGAGTTTGGCCATCAGCTGATTTTGATTATTATAATATACCAGAGAGAGAGAGAGAGAGAGAGAGAGAGAGAGAGAGAGAGAGAGAGAGAGAGAGAGAGAGAGAGAGAGAGAATTTTTTTGCCATCAGCCGAATGTGGCTATTAGGCCGCGAGAGAGAGAGAGAGAGAGAGAGAGAGAGAGAGAGAGAGAGAGAGAGAGAGAGAGAGAGAGAGAGAGAGAGAGAGAGAGAGAGAGAGAGAGAGAGAGAGAGAGAGAGAGAGAAGCATCGCGCTGCATGACAACTGTACTTATGCATGACAAACGCATGCTGCTGAAAATGTGTTAGAACTTTCATTCCTTATAGATAGTCTTCCTTCCTAACAGTACTAACAATATACGAAAGAAGAATAGTCCAACCCAATTTGTACTTAGCCATCAGATGTTTTTTTCCCTCTAGCATGTCATAAATTTGTCTTAAGTGCAAGTCAACCAGTCAAGAGTTTGTGTGTGGGGCAGAAGTTTCTAAGACCACTTTCTCTTTTGCAAACATTGACTTCGTAGCTTCACTTGCCACTTGAGAACACTAAAGATTCAGAGACCCACGGAACAAGTAATATTCAGTGAAGGATCCAAGATAAAATAACGTAAAGTCCAGCGAGGATCATAGTTGGGATAGGTTTGTGCCCCGTACCCCCACCCTTGCCTAAGCTAACGCCCCGCCGCCGCCGCCCCCAGCCACTCCACCCGCCTGTTGGCCGCCACCACCCTGCGGAATGTGCTGGGTACACGCAACCTGGCTGAGATCCTGAGCGAGCGTGAGTCCATCTCGGCCACGATGCAGAGCTCGCTGGACGACGCCACCGACCCCTGGGGCGTCAAGGTGGAGCGCGTCGAGATGTGAGTAGCTGTTAGTGGAGGGCCTCGCGCCGACATTCCCTTGTTCCCTCGTTCCTTTTTTCTCAGATGATTGGAGCACGTCTCTTACCACTTCTTACATGCCCAAGATGTGACTTATTGGCTGTTTCCAGAGAGGATAATACATCTTAAGTGAAGTGGAAGGAAAATAAAGTAGTCTCGTGTGTGTGTGTGTGTGTGTGTGTGTGTGTGTGTGTGTGTGTGTGTGTGTGTGTGTGTGTGTGTGTTCTTCCCTACCTAATTGCTTTGTACCCAATTGTATATTTACAGGACTGTAGGCTAGTATTGTCACGATTATGAAATAATTTTGTTATACACATCTTTAAATTTCTGAATGCTACTGACACAACTTTTCTTGGTAGCTAATTCCACTGATCAGCTCTGTGTGTGTGTGTGTGTGTGTGTGTGTGTGTGTGTGTGTGTGTGTGTGTGTTTACCTAGCTGTGATTCACAGGGGATGAGCTCCGTTCGTGGGATCTCCTCTGTCTCAGTCATTCAAATTTAGCTTTGTGTGGGGAGGAAGGCAATTGGCATGATGCATTTCACACCATTTTCCTGACCAAATTAATTGTGAAGTAAGGATATTTAGGAATTCAGTTATAACAACTCGTGAAGGCGCAACAACAGCATAATTACGTCAATTATTATCACCTGCGCGCGCCTCCCCTACCCCAACCACGACCCCCCTACCCCCGTCCGCCACCGCCACCGGTCAGTCTGCGCCTAGAGCACTGTGGGGGTGGTGGCCACGTGTGTCGTGTCCTCCGCTGGTGTTGTCTTGTTACATTGTGTCAGTACTGTCATGGGCCGCTTCTCATGCCCGCCGCCCCTCGCAGCAAGGACGTGCGGCTCCCGGTGCAGCTGCAGCGAGCCATGGCCGCCGAGGCCGAGGCAGCGCGAGAGGCCCGAGCCAAGGTGATCGCCGCCGAGGGTGAACAGCGAGCCTCCAGGGCCCTCAAGGAGGCCGCAGATGTCATCAACGAGTCCCCTGCAGCACTCCAGGTAATTTCCTATTTATCTCACCGTCTTGCCCCGCCCCACCCCGCCCCTCTCCAAATTGCTTTCCCTCCTCTTGCTCCCACCCAGGCAGATACCTCCCTCCCCCTCCCTGTCTTCTATGGCCATCTGCCTTTCACTCATTAATGTAGTAAAGTTGTTCTTCTACACCCACACTGCCGCCCGCCCCTCTTCGCTGCCCCTGCCCCTCCCCTTCGACCCCCCCTTCCTCGTGTGCCCTTGCACCGTGTGGACTTGGAGGCGCTGCCACTTGTCCAGAGGCGCGGGGCACACACTTTATTGGGGTGGGCCCCGGAGAGTAACTTATGAGTACCTTTGTTTATAAAACTGTTTTACCCTACTGGTCGGCGCCTGGGCCAGAGTAGTCATGAGGGAAGTCCCACTGCCAGGCAAGGCGAGGGCAGCGAGGCCTGGGCAGCGGCGTCGCCACCCACTTGTCCAGCTGTCGCCTATAGTCTTTTATCTGAGTGTTACAGCTTCACGCTTCTGTCTCCTAGAGTGGGTGAGGACGCTCGCCTGCGTGTTAGTGTACATCCCTCCCACAGTCCCCTCTACACCTTCCCCCCAGAGTATCCATGTGCGGGTGTTGGATGGCTGAGGTTTTGCAGGTACACACATCTCTCCGCCCCACACGGAGGTGAGGGGGAGAGTCTGCGGGCCAGCCAGGCGCCGCGGGCCCTTGGCTCTGAGCGGCAAGGAGATCTGAGGCCGTGAGGAGCAATGGCTAGGGGCGCTTCTCGCCCACCTCAACCTGCGCCTCGCCCCTCTTTGAAAATTTTCGGTTCTTATCAAGGAAATGTCCCTGAGGGAGGAGGTCTGAGCATCGCCTGGCGGGGCGACGGACGGGGTGACAACCGGCCACCGGCAGCCTCCGGGCGCGTTCCAGTGCCTGGCGTCGTGGGATCAAAACCCACCACCGCCACTGCCTCGGCTCGCCCCCATCGCCCCGCCCTCGCCCCTAGCTATCCTCCTTAGCTTCTGTAGTATATCAGTGCCCCCTGCCTCCTGGCTGCTAGCCCTGGACTCCCCCCCTCCCTGCCTCTCGAGCCCGTCTGGACTTGAGTCAGCCCAGAACAGCCCCGCCAGCGTCTGCAGTACCTCGGGTGATAATGGTGTTCGTCCCTTATTCCAGCTGCGCTACCTTCAGACGCTCAACGCCATATCGGCAGAAAACAACTCGACCATAATATTCCCGCTGCCCATAGACGTCTTAACGCATATGATACACAGAAACAAGGAGGATGATTAAAGCAGGTACAATGGCTTATGACTTCGGTGGACGATGCTATGGTAGTCCGGCCTCGGGCTCTTGGTCTCTCCTCGAGCGGGAGACTTAGTGGCGTTCCAAGTGCCAAGTGTCTCCTCCCCTGCCTCACTCCTCACTGTGCCTTCGCTGTGTCTGTCTGTCTGACTGTCTGTCTCCGCTTCCGTCTTTGTCTCCGCTTTCGACTGTCACTGTCCGTGTCTCTCCGTGTTAGTCTGTCCGCTAGCGGTCCCCTTTATTCCCCCTCACCCCCCTCATCCCGTCTCTCTCTCTCTCTCTCTCTCTCTCGTGCAAACACTTCTTTATGAAGGACACAACTTGCCCGCCACCACTGATAAGAGATTTGACGAAATGGTGTCACACTCCCACATATACACCACCAATTGGCTAGTCAGTAACTTGATCCCATAATTATGCTAGTGGAGCGGCTTCTAAAGACAAGTCTTGAGGTGAAAAGTAGTCAGTAGTCATAGAGTCTCGAGGCGCCCCAGCCAGTCATGTCCACCGGAGGCAGGTCAAACGTAGACACTTAGAAGCTTTGTACAGTTTGGCTGTCGTCGATATATCTAATGCCTGACTGTGTGACTGTAGCAGACTGTTTACTGACCCCCATGGAGCCCTGTGCGCCCCTATGCCCCCTCCCTCCCCCATGTGAGGGGAGGGGCACCCCATCCCCCCCCTTCCAGGGTCGCTGGGACATTAGGCCAGGGGGTCCCGGGTGCAGGGCCTGGCTGTGCTGGCCGCTCATGTTCTGCCTGGACGACGCCGCCCCCTGGCTGTGGCCCGCTCAGGGCGAGGCTGCCAGATGTGGCAGAAAAATAGTTTTGGGGATCACTTCCAGACAGGTTTCCCTGTGATGTGAAAATTATATCCGCCGTGAGCGTGAATAATTTTTAAGCTATCAGCCACATTGGTAAGCCTCGTCCGCCTAGCGGCGGCGGCGCGGGCCGCCGGCCGGCAGGTAGAACGCCAGCACACCAGCCCCAAGCCCTTCCCTTCCCGGTGGCCACAGTGACCCATGGGAGACCATTGACCCAATCTCAGCAACCTACAAGAGGGCATAAGCCCACATTAGCTCCTTCTATAAGGGTGAGTCGCCTGGAGCTGTTCGGGAGAAATGTTCGCCGCGGAACAACTGGAGTCCGCTGGTCTCCTGAAGGCGAGGTTTATCTCGATCCTCATCCCCAGCAGCAGAATGATGGGCCGGCGGCCACCAGTTGTTCCGTTGGGGAGAGCAGAGCCTGGGTCTGCCGCTGCCGCTGCAGGCCCCGTGGGCTTCTGGGTCAGGGTCGTTGGGGCGAGCGCCACACCCGCCCTGTCACCCAGCCCCACCCAGCCCTGACGCAGACTCCTCAAAGGGGAAGGTTCCCGTCCCTCGCCGCACCACTGGCTCGGCCAAGCCTCTCCCTCTCACCTCCCGGGATGGCACTCGTCCCTCCCCCACCAGCTGCAGACACCCTCCCTTCCCCTCCCCGGCTCATCCCCTTCTCCCTTGAGGAGCTGTGCTTTGGGCTGGGTTGCAGCTCTTCCCGCACACTCGGGCGTCACTCTTGTATCAGGATCACGAAGCTAAACCATTGTATATTTTCTATACAGCTATATTATATATACTCTATATTGTCTTGTGAGACCAGTCTCTGCGTCAATGGCGATGCAACAGCTCTCCCTTTTCTCTCAATATTAATGATAAGTCAGACCAGCATGCGTAAAGTGTGACCAGTCCCGGGGAGTGCGCGCAGGGTGACGGCGGGGCGCCGCCCCCCATCGGCCACGGTTCTGCCGTCACCCCGTCGCCACTTTTCGCATGTTATGCTGCCATGCCGCTGCCCCTCAGACCCTTTTCTCTCAAATTAACCCCGCTGCAAAATTTGACACATAAACCATAACTAGCATGATGAAAAATACACACATCTGAATGTCAATAGAGTCCAGCTGTTGTTGGAGTGAACTAAAGCAATGGTTTGTGCCTCATTTGGCTTTGCCTGAACTGAAGGTTGCATGGCGTGTTCAGAACTTGTCCCCTCCACCCCTCCCTACCTACCTCACCCCCTCCTTGTTCATCCTCGCAGTAACAACTTGTGTAGGGATCTCCTGTCATGTTTTCCCTCCCTCCCACCCTCCCCTCCCCTCCCCTCCCCTCCCCTCCCAGCCCCGCCTCACCCCTCGCTCCCTCCACACCCCAGACCTGACATGACCTTGTGAGACCTCGTTGCTCTTTCCGCGGCGCCGTGCATTGTTGACGTCACCGCCGAGTCGGTGGAAAAAAAGAAAAAGAAACCAGTCACTCAAACTCAGGAGCCACATTTAGCTCGTGCACACGACCTTTTAATTGATTCTTGGGGACGAACTTCTAACAATGAATAGAATTGTTCGGGACTTGACCACCGTTCCTCCATTCGGATACGTGCTGAGCAAAAGTGACACTCTTCTCGTGCAGGAATCAGCTTTATATATCTTCAGCACGCTCATCTTTACTACTTTTTTTCTGCTATACATGTCGTTTAAAACGTTTATTTAGATGGTCATGGTGGACAAGTTATTGATGTAGTGATGTGATGAACCAAAAAGATATGCAATTCCATGTTTGGGTAGGAAGGGTTGGTGGGTACTTATTAGAATGGAGGAGGATGGACTGACTTTGAAAAGAAGTAGTAAGAGTTATTGGCTGATAGGGTACGAAGAGTGGCTGACTAAGAACCCAGAAGGTTGACAAGCTTCAGAGACACGCAAGATTAGCGTTATTAAAGGATATAAGAAAAATAAAAACAATCGTTTGGTGAGTGGTTGAGCAAGACATGAGGCGATATAGTGACAGTGATTCCTTCCTCTAATGCTTACTACACTACCCACTGTAACCAGCCATAACATCCACCAGTTATTGTTTTCCTCCCGACTTCGAGCTAGTGACCACCAGCCAGCGACCACCAGTCAGGTGCATGGCTAACCTCCCGCCAAATAGTCGTTAATCGCGCATGTTAGGAGGGGGACGAGGCGGCGCGTGTCCATCCACTGATCAGTGGCGTGCACTCCAAGGAGCTTACCCACCAGGTTTAGTCACATGAGAAATTGTAGGCACGTCGGAACGGTACGTCAGATATTTTTTCTTTCATTAATAAATTAGTGTCACAGTCACTTCCGCCGTGGAGAGAGCAACACAACGTTCCAGCATTTTTTCTTTTCTTTTTTTTTACCGAACCGCGAGATCGACGGAGCCAAACATACCCTTCGAAAACAAAAGCGAGTCCTACCTGCTGTGTTTTCTACGTAAATATTTTTTCTATCGTGGATGTGTCGTGGTAGTGTAGAGGCAACTGCCTATGAGTACAGGTTGCCCAAATAACCATTGATGTTTTCTCCTTGAAGGGATGAGACGCTGTACATATTTCAGCATGATGTGATTACCCTCACTGGCAGTTGCCGCTGATCTGCCAACACATTCATGTTCACCATTTCCACCACAACCACCACTACTACCACTACCTCCTCTCTCCTACTCCTCTACTCATACCTCCACCACCACACCCGCCCAGGCCAGCACGAGGGTCAGATGCCCACTCAGAGGGAAAGAACACCTCGCCTGACTGTGTGGCTCCCCTGCTCCCCCTCCCTGCCCGAGCACCCCTGCACCGCACCGCCAGCACCACTCGGGGTTCTGGGCCGCGGGCGCCTTGGAACACTGCCGCCAACGCCCTCGTTAATACTTACTGGGGGAAATGTAAACGCTGACAATGAAAATATTCTTCATAGCTTTCATGGCGTGTCGCGTCCACGCCCGCGCGCCCAGAATTCTCGAGCACCACCGCCTCCGTGCCCAGCGGCGGCCGTGGGGTGGGGAGGTCCAGGGCAGCCCTCCACGCCCCACCCGCCCTCGCCCGACGCCTCTCATCCACCCAGAGCCTAGGAGGTACCGGCACCTCGCTCTGCCCTCGGCATGGCCCTGTGTTCAGTAGAGAAAACGCTCGCCACCTACTCCTCTAGGCCAATCGGTTGTGCTTCTGTAAACTGTGCTGCGCTGATTGACTGGACCGGGGAGCGCCAGGCGATGTTCCTTAACTGAACTCAGGGAATGCCTTGCCCCGTCTCGTTACTAGGAGTCGTCAGTGATTGTTTCAGGACATCTTCCCTTCACTCCCCCCGTCCCCCTGTTCCTGTCTCATCCCTTGTCCTGCGTCACAACCCTCTCCCAGCGTCACTCCACCGTCTACTCCTTCCTGCCCCAGCAAACCCGTTAACCCTCACACTCACACACCCAAAATCACGAGCCCCAGTCCCCCACGTAACACACACTGCCCTCTTCCACACCTTCCCATTCCCTGCGCCACACCATGGCCCTCGGTCGTACACCCCCTCCCTCTGTTGCCCCTCGCGTCTCTAGGAAAACAGTGGCCGCGTCGCCTTCGTCCTCTCCGTGATCGATATGCTGCCACTATTTCGGGGATTGTGTGGCCGTGTGCGTGTGTGTATATATGTGCGTGCGTGTGTCACCTGCCTGGATACGAAATCATAGTGCTCAGAGAGAGAGAGAGAGAGAGAGAGAGAGAGAGAGAGAGAGAGAGAGAATTACAATATTAGTTTTTTAAGTAGAGACAACTTGCTTAATAAATGTGGATTGTTTGTACGCCATAAATGCACATCAGAATTTTTTGGCTATTCTTTCGCTCGTTCGTGAGGAAATGACCCTTAAAATAATAATAATGAGGATAATGTGGAAAATAATAATAATAATAATAATAATAATAATAATAATAATAATAATAATAATAATAATAATAATAATAATAATTATGATAATGTGAAGAATTCATACTTGCTTCATTATCTTTAAAATATGAGTCACGTCCGTGCGGAGGCAATTTAATTATACATTTTTCCCTAATTATTTTGTAAACAATAACATTCACCTTGCATGGAAAATCTCAATAAATGAATACTATAAAATTTTGTATTCTAGCAAATAAAGGCCGGTCCTCGGCGGCCACAGTAGTGCTGCCGCTTGTAACGTAGTTCACCACTCAGTAAAACTTCACTTTTGTCCTCCCAAGCTTTTTGCCTACACACGTTTGTCTTTGTAGTGAGATGCCCATCTTTGCTTTAGATCGTCCACCTACCTAACCATCCACCCTCACCTTCGTAATATTGAAAGCGCGCGTGCACACACACACACACACACACACACACACACACACACACACACACACACACACACACACCTTTTTAACCCCCATACCGTTGTGCATGCTCCTGTGTAGTGTCCGTATCGCGTCTCTCCTCAGCTATTCCTGTTGTATCGTAGTTCCTTGTCTTATCAACTTTCCCGTTAAGACTGACTAGTAGGTCTCAAGACCCTGACTCGTTAGCCCTTCGAGCCACACTTGGGACCTCCAGCTGGGAGTAAGGGTTCCTGGTTCCCGCTCGTGGCAGTCACCTTTTTCTCACTAGCCACGTTGATCCCACTTTATTTTGACATGTCGGTCACTCTGATGGCGATTTTCCTCCACCTAATTTTTTCAGCATAGTTTAATTTTCATTTTTGCCCTGATGGTTTTGTACTTTTACAGAGTTTATATTTCAGTATTTGCATTGACTCCTCAGGGAATTACGAGGAAAACTTGATTCTGGGGTGCCGGCGTGACGCGTGAGGTCACTCACCCCTTTAATTTTCATATTGTTGTACCGGAGCTGGAGGACGAATTTCAGTCATAGTTTGTGGCACTGTTATCAGTGAAGAGCAGACTATGGAGAAAAATAACCCCCTTCCCTGTTGGTTCAGGGGTCGATTCCTATAATGATGTACTTTAAGCAAAAGGTACCTGAGATGCATTAGTATTTGCACTAATGAAAATATCCTCACTACGTTGATTTTGTTTTATCCTTTCCCCCTTTATGATATGTAATGATATACAGATAAATAAATGTATAAATAGCATGTAACTGGATATGACACGGATCTAGTGTAATAATAGCCGTTGCCTGCGCCACGACACGGCTGGAACATGTATTAAAAGGCCTCAGCTAGCGGCGTGATTGGACGCGGCTGTAACATGTAGCAAAACGGCCTCCCTTGCGTTACGCTGATCCAAAAGGAGTTCAGGTCGAGGCGTCACCTGCACAAGCGGCCCCACCAACTATTCCCCGCGTCTGATTTGTCTTGAACATCGACAACTCAGAAGCCTCGAGGACCAAACCATGATGTTCCAGATATTGTGATTGTGTGCGTATGTGTGCGTGCGTGCATGTGTGCGTGCGTGTGTGTAACTCTGCTCTCTCCCCCCAACAGCTGCGATACCTCCAGACACTGAGCTCCATCTCTGCAGAAAAGAACTCTACTATTGTTTTCCCGCTGCCCATTGACATCATTAACTATTTCATTAAGAAGGATTAAGAAGGTACAAACACCCTCCCCACTTGACTTTGCTGCTGGGGCCATGCAAGGTCAAAGGTCACGCTCTTTTGTGGAGGATAATATGTTTTTTTGTTGTTGTTATTCCTGATCATTTTATTTAGTTGTTAGCTACTGCTACTACTACTACTACTACTACTACTACTACTACTACTACTACTACTACTAAAACCATTACCAACACCAACACCACAAGTACTACTACTACTACTACTACTACTACTACTACTACTACTACTACTACTAAAACCATTACCAACACCAACACCACTACTACTACTACTAGGCTACTACTACTACTACTACGACTACGACTACTACTACTACTACTACTACTACTACTACTGCTTCTACTGCTGCTACTACTGCTGCTACTACTACTACTACTACTACTACTACTACTACTACTACTACTACTACTACTATGACCACCACTACAACCTGGAGAGAGTAAATTGTGGTAACCCAGATGTCACACTGGCTCTGTGTCCCGGGGTAATGAGTCCTTACAGGCTCAAGGGCTGGTGGATTTTTGTTGAAGGTCACCCACAGATTACACAGAAGGAACTATTATTTTATGACATATATTGATGTCATTAAAAGTCTGATTACTATTTTTGTTGTAAAGAAATATTACAATTACTGGTGAAAAGTTACAAAATACCAGCCCACAATCACTTGCATGCTGCTCCACAAGATCCCCCGGGCCACATCCTCTCGGAATTTCAAATAAACTAACCCAACTTGACTTTATCCAAACTGACTTAACTAGGACAATAGACAGCTAAAGGATGGCCTATTGTTCATAAATTATATGATTGTGTAATTGCCTGAGGCGTGGAGAAGATCTCCAAAAGGTCTTAAGCATTGTGGTACCCTTTGACCTAGTTCTAGTGTCTGTCTCTTGTTTTGGGGGCTCGGGTTTGAATCCAGGCGGGATGTTGAGAAAAAGATTTATCTCCTGAAGATATATTTTGTCATGTGCTCCAAGAAGTGGAAATACGCCCCCTTCCCCCAACAGTATACTCATGAAATAGTAGCCTCACCCAGCACCCACTCCCAGCCTGCTCTCCAAAATGCACAGGACAGCAATGTTATAATGGCAGCTTGTGAGTAAACATTACTATGTATGATGTGTATTGTCAGAGTAATTTCTTTGTTTGAATTTGGGATGGGTCTCATCCACACCAGACATCACTGAATACTGGTAAGTAAACATAGTAAAGGTCAACATTTGTATATGAATATTGTGAGTGATCTTGAACAAAATGATACCCAAGGGCTAATGTGACAGAGATGAGCACTGAGGCCACATGCAGCTTAGCATATGGCCCCAACTTTACCTCTACCTTACTGCAACCACAACCACTTGTACAGAATTAGAACTTGGAACGTTACTGTGTTGGCCGCCTACACCAGTCAATCATCCTGCAACAAAAAAGCGTGACCTTGACCTCCGTATGACCTTTGTGCTGCAGCAGGTCAACACCAACACGTAGCCCCACCGTGTCGACACTGCGTCTTAACTTAGCCTCTTACACGTGCATTTGTATTCTCACCTGTTTTTTGAGAAGACGGTAACCACACCCAGCCTTGTATTAATAAAATAACCTTATCATACCAAACCACCACTACCACTTCCTCTTCCTCCTCCACCACCTTCTTCCTCCTCCTCAAGTTCAAAGTGTGGCGTTTTATTAACTCAAGAGGTTGGGCACTTGCTGCTATATAAGCTGTCAGTGTAGCCTTCTTGTTTTGTCACTCATACTGTGGGTGTGGATGTGGGTGTATGTGTGTAATTCACCTCACCTCTTGGTCTGCTGCGGGTCTCTCGAGAGACAGCCAGCCATTCCCCTACGGAAGAGCACAGATGCTCGTAGTACTGATCTTTGGGTAGGACTGAGACCACTCACACACATTGTATGTGTGTGTGTGTGTGTGTGCGTGTGTTGGCATGGCTCAATGTGATAGCTTGTAGATAGATATGAAGGTTGGTTGTAATAGAGCTTACTATCTTGGTTTTATATTTTGTTTAGCAAGGAGAGAGAGAAAAAAGTGTGAACGTGTGTGTGTGTGTGTGTGTGTGTGTGTGTGTGTGTGTGTGTGTGTGTGTGTGTGTGTGTGTAATTTCATCTGCCAAAATGTAGTATTGGCCAGCCGTCCCCTTCATCCGCACACCCATTCAGCCAGCCAGCCATCCCTCACCTGTGCTTCTCTAGAGTTGATAACTGAGCCAATAGTTTGTGTAGCAGTGCCTTGTTAGTCTTATGAACTCCTCGCTGATGACACAAAGCCGGTAAGTGATGGAGTCATACGGTCATCTCTCACGAAGGAGTCGTCATCATACTAGTCTATGCCTTCCTTCATGTATACAGAGCAGCCTGGAGTGTGTCTGTATGTGTATGTACATGTGTGTATAGTCACTTCAGTGCTACCATCTGACAAGTTTATTTATTACAGGTTAGTCTTTTTCCAAGGCTGATGTTAGTTGTAGTGGAGAGGATTTGGGGGATGAGTCCCATGAAGAGTAAGGAAGGAAGGAAGGAAGGCTGGCTGGCTGAATGAGCCTAATGGGGCTTGAAGAAAAGGTAGAAACAATAGTTACAAGGGAGATAGACAAAGTAATGTGTACAGGTGAGGGTGTTAGTGGTGGCAAGGTTAGGCAGAACACTAACCAAGTTGCCTTGCAGTGACAGTAGGGTTTAGCAATAGCACTCCTAGTTACCCCGGGGTGGCGGGTAGCGAGTACAGTTCATGACAATAATTAGGTACAATATAGTAATGGTAGCAAAGCAGAATGACTCAAGGTATTGTCTTAGGAGTTTCAGGAGCCACTGATCACTAACCACACTTGGCGGAACATTGAGGCCCTTCACTGCACCATTTTTTTTTCCTGTAAGGTACAGTAACCACCACAATTTCACCAATCAGTATCAGTACTATGTCATGTAGTACTTTTGACATGGAGTATAATGATTTTTTTTTACTCCTATTATTACAACATAATCATTGTATCCACAGCAAACATTACTTTTATGGGAAAAAGCTACCCCAACAAAAACAAATGCGACCACATATTTTCAGCAACTCGACCACCAACCTTCCTACAATTTTTCCTTTTACTGACCATCACCCCTGTCCATTTCTACCTCCACAACCTTCACCCACAACCTGTTAGCTAATACCACCACCACCTCACCTCCACTAATCCATAAAGGCAGCCCTGTTATCATAGTTATTGGTTTCAGGCCATGAATGCTACACTTAACCCTCCAAGGTTTTTACTATTTTTGTACTGAATCACCAGACATTTTTTCCACATACTCTAAAGAGGAGAGAAATATAGAATAATAATGTAGAGCTTTATACTTCAGGTTTTCATGTAACAGATTTTTACAATGGAAGGCTATATAATAGTACACATCAGGGAGTGCACACACGAACCACTGCATGAGGGTCATTGTGTGTTCATAATGTGAGGGAGACAAAGTAGGCATGACAACCCTACCCCCAATATTGCTCTCCCCAGCCCAAACACCCTCCTCCCAAGTCCCTCTGGCAACAATTTGAATTTGTTTGTTCTGGAGCGTTTCTGGAGCATTTTGTCCCCCCTCCCTCACCTGCACCACGACGAGTCTCTCAGCGTGGTAGGCCCCTGTTCTGCCACATGGCTGCTTCTCCTGTTTTCATGTGCCAGGGAATGGTCCTGCACAGGTGTCTTGTGAAATAGAGAAGCAAGAGACTGGGCTGTGGTAGAGCACTGGTCTTCGCTGCTGGCACTAGGGGCCAGAGACTTGCGTGTACAGGTACATTAGCCTATTGTGAGAGAACACACTTAGTCTGAATATATTTTGTACAGGAACAGTGTTTTTCACTAGGAGCATAATGGCCTGCCAGTAGCAATGAGTGCCAACACAACCCTGTGTTGCGGCCTGTACTCGGAATTGTCTTGTAAACAACTCTGGCTTGTTCACTGTGACTTTGTGCAGGAAGATTCTAACTTGCACTTAAAAGGTCATGGACCTGTGCAGGTCTGTATGGTCTGTGCAGGTCACAGCGGGAGGCTCCTATTGTAGCTGTGACGTAGGTGAGCTAGGCTGGTATGCTGCCGTGGCCTGTCTCTGTCTGCTGCTAAACACTGGAGCCACGCTGACCCTGGACTAAAGCTAAAGTCTTCAGCTAAACCTAACACGGCTAACTAAGGCGGACGTTGGAATGATCAGAAGTTAAAAGCGAGAAAACCTTCACTTGCAAGAGGGTGCATGACTCGGAGGCAGCATCTATAACTCTGCATGTTCCGCCATTCTTGTGAAGTTTATCTATTCTGCATACTAAGCTAAGGCTAGAGTTAAGTCCTGTGTAAATAATAACTGTCCGAACCTCTTCATTAAATAATGAAGCAACTCAATTGATCCTGAAAAAAAATGCAGCTACAGAGTTGAATAATAAGAATTAGAGCAAAATGCCAGTTCATCTCAGACTGTTGTTCACTTAATCACTGCTCTACACTGCCATCACTACTGCCCTCACTCTGGCATTATTAGTTCTCACTTAGATTCAGCCATTTGGCCCTTGTGATCCTCTCTTGACACCCCAAAGCCTCCTTACTGGCCACTGACCCTCCCCACCCTCCAGTCCCTCACCAGAAGCTAACAGTTACACTCTGTTTCACAGCTGCGCTACATGCAGACACTCAATGCCATCAGTGCTGAGAAGAACTCCACCATTATCTTCCCTCTGCCCATCGATCTACTTTCCCAGTACATGAAAAATGGTAACAACAAGAATGGGAAGAATAGCAAGAGCAAGAAAGACCTCCTCTCTGATGATGAATAGGGAACATTTGGCACTTCACAATACACAAGAGAAACCACCCTCAAGAGTACTGCCACACTAGCCTTGAGTTAGGATCAAGTAGTGTTGTAGACTTTTGGATCTGAGCTGTACATTTCTAAGCCATTTTTTCTCCCCCTCATCTCGTATGAAATTTTTAAATTTCCTGAGCTATGAGTTTGGGGTTCTCCACTTGGTCTGGCAGCTGCCCTTTCTTCTGTATCTTGCCCATTTTATTAATTTAATGTGGGATTCCTGCTTCTTGGGACCTCTGAGGGACCACCCTAGACGAGTTTTATTCCTCGCAGGGAAGGTGAATTTAGTGAGGAATGATCAGCAGCCTTGCACAGAGGCCAAGCTGGGCAAGGAACCCCATGGACTGCTTGTCCCCTAGTAGGTTGCTGTAGTGAAGCTCAGGAACCCCTGCAGCTCCTCCCCACCACAGCTTGCTGCACTCTAACCTCCCATAGGCAACCAAGATCTGGCCAGCAAGAAGACACAAAAAATTCATCTGAGCAGGCCAGGTTCTAGTAGTTGCCTACGCTTGTTGGTTGCAGATTCTTTGGTGTTAAATACAAATGGATTATGGGAAAAGCTATATTTTCATCTGGAGACTTAAATTTGTAGGCAAGTACATTGGTGTTGGGAGCAGCTGCTGGGCATCCTTGGGCAGTGACACTAGCAGGCTGGTCTTTCTTGTGTATCCTGAAGAGTGCCAGGGCAGAATGGCGCCTTGCGTGGGCCTGCCAGTTACTGGCACTGGGCAAGGAATCGATTAGGTGCCACTTAATATAGGAATCACAAAGTTAAAGTGCAGCATTTAATTAAAAAAATCTATTTACCAAGCCCAATTGGTGGGCACCACGCAACTGAAACGCCGCCCAGTTACTGGTAAAGAACTAAAGGATTGCTCCTGATAATCAACCATAAATTTATTTCTTAAGAGTGGACTCACCACCTCCACCACCACCAACAAACGTTTAGGTTCTTCACGCCAATGAAAGTGGAGCAGGTAACAATGAGTTATGTTGGCTGTATCTGCCTGTAAAGTCCACACCATACATGGCAGCCCCTCTGCTAACAAACAGTTCTTGGGTCTTATAGTGTTCAGGGGAGTGAAATCGAAGGCTAGGCCTAACTTAACTGGATGTTGTGCTCAGCAGCTACACAGCATGTGTTTAGGCCTCATGGCTCAGTGGCACCAGTGCCCCACCTTCAAAAAACGTTTCTTGGTTCTGGTTGGATCCATTGCCACTCTGTGCATATCAGCCACACCCTTGGCGCCCTGCCCCTGCATGGTGTGCAGTGCACTGCCACAACTGCCAATGCCTGAGACAACAGGCAAACTCACTGCCAGTCATGGTGCCAGGTGTCATACCTTCCTTGGCATCTGTGGATTTTGCTTTTCTCGCAGTGGCAGTGGAGGCAGTGGTAGACACTTGCTGCCAGAGGGGTAAGGCGGCAACCAGTATACTGTTGCCAGCTGGAGCTCCTCACTGCTGCTGGAAAGGACCAGTTCAGAGCTTCATACCACTTTGTGTTGGTGTGGAAATGAGTTGTGTTGCCTAAGCATCAAAAGTGTCCCCCAGCAGTGTGGTGCTCTGGCTAGAGTTTGAAATTTTATGTTGCACTTTCTCGATATTATATCGTATATGAATATATGAATATATACATATATATTATGTAGCACTATAGCAATAATACACAAGAGCTTTGTTCTAAAGCCTCAAAGACCCACCTGACCTGGCCTCACAAGAGCCCATGAAAGTAAATATCAAAACTTATTCAGCTTTTTAAACAAACATCCAACTGCAGCAGCAGCAACCATTTAAATCTCAAGTCTGCATCAAGTATCTACCCGATTCTTGTTCCTTACAAACTCTGCCTCGCAGATTCTAAATTGATGCTAAAAGTCTTACATATTCCCCTTCATGCAGACTATGCCTCTTGCCCTCTAGGCAAATGTGAGAAGCCCCAGACAGCAGGGATGACAACATCTTGACTCAGTTCTTCCAAACCTTGTCGACAGCCACCTGGCGCCTCCCCTGCCAGGAGCCGCCTGACATGGAGGTTGTTCTGGAAACGATTCAGTCTTCCAGTTAGTTGTTGTCTTCCACTGGCCTGCTGGGGCACCTGGTCCCTGCCATGGGTGGGGCACTCCCTCCTGAGGGCAGGAGAGGCCAGCTGCCCTTTTGGCATGACAGGCACCCATGACCACAACTAACTTCTCTTCCCCACAGCACAGCAATCCACAAATTCTGAAATTTATAAGATTATATTAATCTGTTCTTCAGTTAAAAAGCTATTGCAGAAAACAATGGTGGCAGTTCACAATTTTCTCACTGCCTATTGTCTATGTTTAAAGTTATGTACTAATGTGAAGTGACATCCTTCAAATGAAAATGCCTAACAAGTCTAGGACATCCTGGCCACTACCAGAAGAGTAGCAATGACTATCTGGGCACAACTGTTCCTCTAAGAATGCCCAACTCTATCAACACTGAGTTGTACATAGAACACATGTACGGAGCATAATGGTCTTGTATTAATGTTTATATTTATTAGTTTGAAAGAACCTTTGTTTTGCCCCTTGTCATAAAATAAAATGGTTATGTGTGGTTGCATATACATACTACTTTGTTTTCCCAGATTCTTATTGCATTTTTTAGATACATTTGCATTACATGTTTCCTATGACTTTTGCAAGACTCCTTCAGTGCTGTTGCTGCATCATCCTGCCTGTGCAGGGTTCTCAGCTGCCTGTCTCATTAATGCTGCATAACAAAGGTCGCAATAGTGTGTTGACCCAGAATAAGGCTGTTTAATTCTTTTACAACATAGCGTTGCCACAGCTGGGATAGTTGGTCACATAATACTACTGAATTTTAAGATTTTATATTTTTTAAGTTCCTGAGCTTAAGTTTGATAGTACTCATCTAGCATATGCAGCTCAGCTGAAAACATTTATTCCCTAAAAAGAAACTACCATTACTGATTGACAGTTTAAACAGCTCTTGGAAAAGCTCAGTTTTGGTATTTCCAAGATACTGTTTTGCTTAAAATCTTTTTTTTCTTTGAAATGTAATGAATGGCTAGTTATTTTAGGGGGCATTAATTGTGGTTGGCTATTTTTTCACCCCTACTTACAGTAAAAGTGAAACCCATTTGAGAAATATATATATATATATATATATATATATATATATATATATATATATATATATATATATATATATATATATATATATATATATATATATAAAAAATTTCCCAAAAGTAACAAAACAAAGAGATAATCATTGCTGCAGATCTAGATATTACTGTTAATAGAATTTTAAGATTTTAATCACTACTACAGATTTATTATTTTGAAAGCTTTATCAATGTTCACCTCGCCTTCATAATTGCATATAAGCTGCACTGCATTTGCTTGCTTGCTTCCATATTTTGGGCAGAAAGAGGTTCAGGTTCAGATTAGAGGAGGACATGTGCAATGTAATCTGAGGAAAATTAACTTTATTATTACTTACTTTTTTAAACTTTGGAGCACAGGCATTAGGGAGCAGCAATACACCTCCCTTGCCTCCTCCTGCCCAAAATAGGAAGGGATTCACACGTCCAGTTCTGTGTTTCTCTTTCAATATTACAAATATATTTGCAAATCTTGTACACCTTGTTTCACAGAAATAAAGAAATTACATAAATAACAACATGATTCCCTGCTTCCCCTCTATATAAAAAGGCTTAATGTTCTGAGTAAACAGGTCATAGTTACTCCAGGCCAACCCAGAGCTCCAGCATTAGTGTGGAGGCCGTCTCAAGACACAGGAAGTGACAAGATCTTACTCAAGGGGTAAGAACACTTTATACTGCTGTACTACATTATTATTTCAAATTTTGCAACTTTCTGATGTTAGTGTTATAAAAACTATGAATTACAACAAGTTTTTAGCATAGGCTTTACTAAGAACTGTTGTCTTCTTTATAGTTGCCATACTACCAAGTCTTTTTGATGAAAACTATTTTTACAGTATCTAAAAAGTTCCTAAAAGCCTAAAATGGGTATTATGAGGATTGATGGTAATGAAAAAACATACCCTGTCCTGATCTGGCAAACAAAATTTCAAGGTTAGCTAAAATATTAAAGATGACTAAAAGAGGCATTCTGATTTATGGCTGAAGTAGGAAAAGGGTGACCTAGAAGGCTCCAGAACTTTGAAGTGTCCATTAATAATTTTGGTTTGACAAACTTTGTGTTGCAAAAATTTTATGTTGCCAATTAGGTGCAAATCTTAATGGCTAACCATATCCTACATGAATCATAATACAAATATGGTATGTTAAATAGTTACTTTTTCAGATGTGATGTAATGGTTAACATGCCTTGCTATGAATTTGCAGGCCATGGTTCAGCCCCAGGCCCACCAAGCTGTTCATCCTTCCTCTTTGGCTGGGCGATCAGTATGTACCAGGGAGAGGTAGTCTGAAGTAACCCATATGTCACACTTGCCCCGTGTCATGAAAGCATGGGTTCATACCAGAGTCTAGAGCAGCATTTCCCAACCTTGTGGAAATTTTATGATTCCTGGGGGGAACATAAGAACATAAGAACATAGGGAAACTGCAAGAGGCCGGGTGGCCTACACAGGGCAGCTCCAGAATCCCCCCCACTACTCACGGTGGGTGAGGTGTAGTTACAGGGGTTACAGGTAGAGGCTTGATCCTCATTATACCGGTGGTACCCAGGCACGTATCCAGCACCCCGCCACCTTACTGCACCCACACCTCACTGCCACCTGTCGTCCTCGTCCATGTAGCTATCCAGTCTACTCTTAAAACAAGCTATCGTCCCTGCACTAACTATGTGATTACTGAGTCTATTCCATTCCCCCACCACCCTATTACTAAACCAATGCTTGCCTATATCTCTCCTAAATCTATACTTTTCTAATTTAAATCCATTACTGCGAGTTCTATCCTGCTGGCTAATTCTCAGTACTTTACTTATATCGCCTTTGTTGTAACCCTTGACCCATTTGAATACTTCTATCAGATCTCCCCGCACTCTTCGTCTCTCTAGTGACTGTAAGTTTAGATGTTTCAGCCTATTTTGATATGGGAGGTTCCTCAGCCCCTGAATCATCTTGGTCATCCTCCTCTGAACTGATTCTAGCAAGTTGATGTCCATTCTGTAGTGTGGGCACCAAAACTGGACAGCATAATCTAAGTGTGGCCTAACTAACGCTAAATAGAGTCTGAGGATGACCTCTGCACTCCTGTTGGTTACCGTCCTGTTAATAAAGCCTAATACCCTGTTAGCCCTATTCCTCGCACTAATACATTGCTTCCTTAGTTTTAGGTCAGAGTTCACTAACACACCCAAATCCCTTACACACTCAGACCTGTCTATCGCTGTGGGGTCTAAACTATACCTGTGTAATGGGTTGTGTGTTCCTACACTAAGTACGCTACACTTGGTGATGTTAAAATTCATCTGCCATTTCTCTGACCAAGCTGACAGTTTGTTGAGATCCTCCTGCAGTACTCTAGCATCCTCTCCTGCCCTAATAGTGCATCCTATTTTGGTGTCATCTGCAAATTTACCTATGTCACTAGTTATCCCATTGTCTATGTCATTGATGTAGATAATGAATAGAAGCGGGCCTAAAACTGAACTTTGAGGAACCCCACTGGTAACATTACCCCATTCGGATTTTTTAACGTTAATGGTAACCCTCTGTTTCCTGTCGCTAATCCACGCCTTAATCCAATCAAATACCTTCCCTCTTATCCCATGAGCCCTGACTTTATTTAACAGTCTCTGGTGAGGTACCTTATCGAAGGCCTTACTAAAATCAAGATAAACCAAATCATAGCTCTCATCATTGTCAGCTGCCTCGTATACTCTATTGTAAAAGGATATATAAATTACTAGCAATTTGTCGGCGGAAATGGGGCATCAGAGCTATTAATTGACTGATTTATGTTAAGTAAATATTGTGTTTGGCTACTATTTATTTATTATATTATTTGTGTTATTAAGCAAGTAAATTTCATGTTTTGGCTACTTTGTTCCTCATCCACATGAAGGGGGAAATCCGGGTGGTTTAAGTTGATGAAGGGGGAAACGACAGAAAAAAGTTTGGGAACCACTGGTCTAGAGGTTCTAGAACCTTGGTTCTTACCCACCACAGCCTAATGGGCCATTGAAATTGAAATGAGCACTGAGGAAATATGCAGTTTAGTGTATGCTGCTAACTTTATTTTACCTTTCCAGAAGTGCTTATGTTCCATAGGACTTTCCTGCTGGAGCAGTTATCATCAGTGTTACTTTATTATTCAACTGCCATGAATTCAAGCCACAGAAAAACACTAGCCAGCAATCTGCTCCTAGAAAGATGGTGTATTCTGCAAAGATTACCCAGGTTCAGGTGGGTGGAGGCATACTGAAAACATTATATAGCTTGATCAATACTGATACTCTTATTGCAGTCTAGTAACTGTATTACAGAAGCGTAGTCCATTAAGGTTCACTCCACCAGGAATCATGTGTTGATTAATTAACTCATGATGTTCTCAAGTTGGTAAAAATTAGATGGGTTGTGTTTATCATTTCCGATTAATATAATACAGAGTTAAACCATACCTTTGCAATGGAACCTCGTAATTGTAAATCCATATCAGCTATTTAACCTTTTTTCTTTTTATTCTGAACCTAGAGTATAACCTTAAGTATTTTTATCCAGTAATGATTTTTCCAATTGCATAATTTACTGTCAACTTGATTGTTAAAGTAATATTCATCCTTACTGTAAGTGTTTTCTGTCTGTTTTATATATGCATTGCATTCTGTAACACTAAGGGACCCCATATACTAGGGAGAACCATGATTTATTATTTTTCATAATCAGGTGCCATGATTGATAGATGAAATGTAGTGATCATGAGGATGACCTCTCCTTTTCTTTGTTACCTAATTAGAAATGTACAACAACTTCTTTACTATGCAGGGACAGATTATCCAATTAGCAAAGTAGGCCATATGCCTCCATGGTGAAGTGGTTAGCAAACCTTGCTCAGAATCCGCTTTCCCAGATTAGAATACTTTCCCAGAAAATTACCATGTACCTACCCAGCTGTTTATCTTCCCTTTCAGGCTAGTCGATAAATGGGTACCTGGGGAAACATGGGACAGGTAAACTGTCTTGATAAT
This sequence comes from Eriocheir sinensis, assembly GCF_024679095.1. Classification (NCBI taxonomy): domain Eukaryota; kingdom Metazoa; phylum Arthropoda; class Malacostraca; order Decapoda; family Varunidae; genus Eriocheir; species Eriocheir sinensis. The sequence goes on from NC_066551.1 coordinate 9,672,631, forward strand.
GTCCAAGATGAGTGCTAAATTCTTGAGTGATTTTGAGGAAAAAGCCCTTACTTTCAACAGAGAAGAAAGAAGTGCTTAGCTTGCTTTATTTTTTGCCAAACAAAACCATTCTGCAGCAAACTCAGCAGCTCCAATTTTCTATTGCTGATTTCTTATTAATATGATACATATATATGTTAATGTAACCAGGCTTCCTGTGATAGGTGACAAATTCTAACAAATTAACTCAGTACATGTATCAACTGTCACCATTGACTTTTGGCAAAAATATATTTAACATAAATGTTGGTACTTGGAACCTCAAAAACAGTTCATATATAAGACTGAGTTGTTGTGTTTACAGATGCTGTGGCACGCCCACAAAGACAGGATGTTATCACACACATAAAGACAGACTGTATTTCTGCAGTATGTGTGATAGCATCACATCATTGTGGGCAGGGTAGGGCAGGGCCTTCATAAACACATCAATATTATATATGGGACTTTTTTTATACATCAAAGAACACGGCTCAAGGGCAACAAAATGAGTAAAAGAAAAAAAGCCCGCTGCTCGCCGCTCCCATAATAGATAACAATAAAGAGTAGCCAAAAGAGATGTCAATTTTGGATGGAGAGGTGTCTTGATACACTCTTCTTGAAAGAGATAAAGTCATAGGCATGAGGAAATACAGATGAAGGAAGGCTGTTCCAGAGTTTACCAGTGAAGGGGATGAAAGAATGGAGATGCTGGTTAACTCTTGCATAAGGGGTTTGGACAATATAGGGATGAGCATGAGTAGAAAGTCGTGTGCAGCGGAGCCGCGGGAGGCATGCAGTTCGCAAGTTCAGAAGAGCAGTTACCATGAAAATATCGATAGAAAATAGAAAGAGATGCAACATGACGTCAGAATTTAAGAGGCAGAAGACTATCAGTAAAAGGAGAAGAGCTGATGAAACGAAGAGCCTTAGACTCTTCTCTGTCCAGAAGAGCTGTGTGAGTGGAGCCTCCCCCACACGTGAGATGCATACTCCACATGAGGGTGGACAAGGCCCCTATAAATGGACAACATCTGTGCGGGGGAGAAGAACTGGCGGAGACAATACAGAACGCCCAACTTCAAGGAAGCTGATTTAGTAAGAGAGGAGATGTGGTTTCCAGTTGATATTTTGAGCGAAGGATAGACCAAGGATGTTTGGTGTTGAAGAAGGTAACAGCTGAGTGTTATCGAAGAATAGGGGATAGGTGTTTGGAAGATTATGTCAAGTTGATAGGTGGAGAAATTGGGTTTTTGAGGCATTGAAGGGCACAATTAAGGTTCCTTTTACCCCAATCGGAAATGATAGCAAGGTCTGAGGTTAAGCGTTCTGCAGCCTCCACTATGGAGTCTTGTAATTCCTGTTGAGAAGGTCTTCTGTTGAAAGAAGTTGAATAATGCAGAGTGGAGTCATCAGCATATGAATGGATAGGACAGTTTGTTGTGGAAAGATCATTGATAACAGGAAGAGAGTGGGCGATAGGACAGAGCCCTGTGGAACACCACTGTTGATAGGTTTAGAGGAAGAAGAGTGACCATCTACCACAGCGGAGATAGAACAGCCGGAAAGGAAGCTGGAGATAAAGGAACAGAGAGAAGGATAGAAACCAGAAGAGGGCAGTTTAGAGAGCAAAGACTTGTGCCAGACTCTATGGAAGGCTTTCGACATGTCTAGCACAACTGCGAAAGTTTCACCGAAATGGCTAAGAGAGGCTGACCAAGAGTCAGATAAGAGAGCTAGCAAGAAGATCGCCAGCAGAACCCCCCTTGCGGAACCCATACTGGCGATCAGATAGAAGGTCAGAAGTGAAAAGGTGCTTTTGAACCTTCCGGTTAAGGATTGATTCAAAGGCTTTAGATAGATAGGAAAGTAAAGCTATAGGGCGGTAGTTTGAAGCGTTGGAGCGATCATCCTTCTTAGGCACATGCTGTATGAAGGCGTACTTCCAGCAGGAAGGAAAGGTAGATATTAATAGGCAGAGACGAAAGAGTTTGACCAGGCAGGGTGTCAGCACGGAGGCACAGTTTTTAAGGACAATAGGAAGCATTCTATCAGGGGTGGGTTTCATCAAAGTTCCCAAGTCCTTGGAAGTGTGTGTGCTCAGGAGTCCCAGCGTCGAGGAAAACCTCATGGTTCCACAGCTCCAGCTCCTGCTCTGGAACTCCTATCTCGCCTCGCGCCTTGGGAGGCCGTCAGGGGGGCGCTCCTCCCAAGCGCTCCCAAGGACTGGCAGAATGGCAAGACTGCAACATGGCAGCCACCCCCGCCACCACCCACAAGCGCGAAAGGAATTTTTTAACCCGAAGGGCATAACCCTCAACTCTTAGAAGCACAGTAAGATAAAAATAATAAAAATATATAAAATATATATAAAAAATAGACATAAGTTTAAGTCTCAGTGAATAAATCCTAAATCAATAAATCCTAAGTACCAACTCTTCCCCTTTTGCTTTCTTCTTAATTTTGTGGGTATGTTTTTGTGCGAATATATGTTTTCTTATGGTTTTGGAGGATTCTTATGGTATCCTCAAATCTTTCGTTCAATAATGGTTCCTTAACTTCATTTTCCTGAAACTTTATTTTTCTCCCCGTCAGAGTAGTCTCTCAAATAAAATCGAAAAAAAAATTTACGTTCTCATTTACGTTTACATATTCCTTAATGACAAATGAACTTATCAACAACAAAATTCCCAACAAATATCATTTTAATTTTTTTTTTTATTTTTTTTTTTTTTTTAATTTTTTTTTACTTATGACTCATTCGCGTGGCCTTGTACTTTGATACCGCGTTTGTTGATATCCGAAGGGTTTATGAAGGTACAAGTAAAAGATGGCTACAGGTTGAAGGCGAGTGCTGAAAGGGATCGTGCACGGACTGGATTGGACCACTGACTTGGTGCGACTGAGGCGGAGACAGGACGGAGAGGACAGGCGCGATCTGGCGGTCTAAAAGCACGTTGAAAACGCGCGAAAAACGCCACCGCAAGCGCCACAGAAGCAGAGGTGTCGAGTTAAGAGAGCAGTCAGGTCATTCCGGGAGAATAGTGACCGTGACATCACTGAGAGGGTGAGTGGAGAGAAGGGATGCAGTGGGGGAGGCGGTACGTGAGGCGGGGCGGGGGGCTCAGTTTTAACGAATGTTGCGGTTTTTCCGGTGGCATGTTGCTTGAATTTGCTGGTATTTGGTAAGATAATTGGAAGTGTCCCACGGCAAAGCGTACGTCCACACAGTGCGTTACACACATGTGCAATGTGCACATAAGAGCCCAGTACAAGGGTATGTGGTGGCGAGGTGGGATGCGATGGCGCTTACTCACTAGGTTCCATTTAGCAGGTGTGTCTTTTTTTTTTTCAGAGTCACTCTTGAGCGTCTTCCATTCTTCCTTAGGTCGTTTGAATTTACTATTGGGCGATTGGGCCTTGCTTTCCCATTCAGAGTGCTAAACTACAAACTCTTGCTGTCGCCGTTGGTACATTGTTGGGCAAATCTTTTCAACGACTCTCAATTCACGGTATCTATCCTATTGCTAAATGCAGATCTCATCAAGGGCCAATTATCAGAAGAATTATAGATGCAGACGGAAAAAAACGCAGTTGGCGGAATAGATGAAAAAAGATAAAAAATTCATTAACATTCCAATTATCAATTGATATATTTATAATATATATATATATATATTTATATTAATTATAAATATATTATATTTGTATTAGAAATTCAAGACAGCGATTTATAGCTATACTCCTTTAGGCGCGCTGGTTACTCCAAGACCGCCCCAATCCTACTTGTGATGGCTTGGAAGCCGGAAGATCTTTGCCACTGAAATGATGAAAGACGCTGGAGTCTCTGCGTGAGTTGTGGCGCGGTGATGCTTGCCACCCCAGGTCCATAAGCCTTCTGAGAGTTGAGGCCAGAGAGGCCATAAAAAACATCGTTCTTGAGAATCTTGATAACAGGCATAAAGGAGTCAGAGGTGGGATGAGTAGGAGGAATATGCCCAGAATCATCCAGAGTGGAATTTTTACAGAAAGTTTGAGAGAAGAGTTCAGCCTTAGAGATAGATGAGATGGCGGTGCTGCCGTCAGGGTTAAGGAGAGGAGGGAAAGATGAAGAAGTGAAATTGGAGGAGATATTTTTGGTTAGGTGCCAGAAGTCACAGGAAGAATTAGAAAAAGCAAGGTTTTGACATTTTCTATTTATGAAAGATATTTTGGTAAGTCGAAGAATAGATTTGGCACGATTCTGGGCAGAAATATAAAGATCATGGTTAGCAGGAGTGCGAAAGCTCTGGTATCTTTTGTGAGCTGCTGCTCTATTTTTGACAGCACGAGAACAAGCGTGATTAAACCAAGGCTCTGGTACCTTTTGTGAGCTGCTTCTTTATCTTTGACAGCACAAGAACAAGCGTGATTAACCCCTTCACTACAGCTGGGCCAAAACAGCGCCCCACGCTGTATCCGAGATCGCCGCGGGCACCAAATTTCAAATGTCGCTATTGAATATAACAAGTTTTCAGCCATAAACTCAACATAATCACCATGTATTATATATGAAAACATGCAGAATTAAATGATGCACATAAAAAAACTCATTATGGCCGGGCCAAAACAGCGCCCCGCGCCGTAACCGGTATCACCGCGCGTGCAAAATTTCAAATGTCACTATTGAATATAACAAGATTTCAGTTATAAACTCAACATAATCATCATGCATTATATATGAAAACATGCAGAATTAAATGGTGCACATAAAGAAACTCACTACGGCTGGGCCAAAACAGCGCCCCACGCCGTATCCAGGATCGCCGCACACGCCAAATTTCAAATGTCGCTATTGAATATAACAAGTTTTCAGCCATAAACTCAACACAATCATCATGTGTTATATATGAAAACATACAGAATTAAATGGTGCACATAAAGAAACAAATTAACTGATAATTTAGAGATGTAAGCATAAATATAGAGATAAAATAACTCATATATTGGCTAAAGTGAGCCAGGACGCAGTATGTGCGTCCTCGGATATGGTACATGGCACGCAAGGACGCAGTATACACGTCCTTGTGTTGAAGGGGTTAAACCAAGGCTTTTTAGCATGAGGAGTAGAGAAAGTACATGGAATGTGCGTCTCCATTCCAGAGACAATCACCTCTGTGATGCGATGGGCACACACAGAGGGGTCTCTCTCCTGGAAGCAGTAATTATTCCACAAGAAATCTGAAAAGTACATCCTCAGTTCGTCCCACTGAGCTGAAGCAAAATACCAGAAGCATCGCCTCTTCGGTGGGTCCAGATGATGTACAGGAGCGATAGGACAGGATACAGAAATGAGGTTGTGATCGGAGGAGCCCAACGGTGAGAATAGTTTGAATAAGCCTGTCTCCAAGACAGTCGGGAATACGTATAGGGTGCTGAACCAACTGCTCTAGATCGTTGAGGAGAGCAAAGTTGTTGGCTTGTTCACCAGGATGGTCAGTGAAAGAGGATGAAAGCCAAAGCTGGTGGTGAACATTGAAATCTCCTAGGATGGAGATTTCAGCAAAGGGAGAGTGGGTCATGATGTGCTCCACTTTAGAGTTCAAGTAGTCAGAGAGTTAAGTGAGAGATAAACAGCACAGATGTATTTAGTAATAGAATGACAATGAAGTCTTAGCCAGATGGTGGAAAATTCTTAAGAATCAAGGTTGTGGGCACGAGGGCAAGTGATGTCGTTGCGCACGTAGGTGCAACATACAGCTTTGGATTGAAATTTAGGGTAGAGATAGTAGGAGGGAACAGAGTAGTGGTGCAGTGGTAGCACACTCGGCTCACAACCGAGAGAGCCCGGGTTCAATTCCTGGGCGGAGTGGAAAAATTTGGGTGGCTTTTCCGATACCCTACGCCCCTGTCCACCCAGCAGTGAATGGGTACCAGGTATTAATCAGGGGTTGTGTCCTGTCTGTTCCCTTCTCCTTTAATTCCTTCCCCTTCTGTCTCTCTCCAGCATATGACCACAGATGTTGCGCCGACTAAACGAAACTTTCCAAACTTTCTTTTTAGAGGAGGAGAGATGGTGTTCCACAGAATGAAAATTAGAACAGAACGAAGACCGTGTATGTTGCAGAAATTGATAAGAAAGAGGTTTAGGGAGTTATCAAGGCACCTCTCAAGTCAGCAGCTGGAAAGGGAGTCCTCCCTGGGGTTATCAAATACCAACATTTGTTTAAAATATATTTTCTCCAAAAGGCAAAGTTGACACAATCATTACATGTACCTTACTGGATGTTCTATAATGGGCCACATAAGCCTGATTTCACTTTCATCATATTTATTAAAAAATAGCAATTAGAAATTAGGGGTGCTGGGTTTGCAGTAGAATGACTGTTTGGCAATAAATAAAGCAATGTGAGCATTTCTTTCTTCTCGGCTATATATTCATACATTATACAATTTTTTATGAAGAATCAAAGTACTTTACCTCACGGACCTGTCGGAGAAGTAACTGAGAGGTGCATTTCCAACTCCATCACTCTGGAGAGTCGGAAACAGTGCTGCCCTCTACCGGAATTCAGCTTGTAAAGGCCCCCAGTATGGAAGTGCAATCTGTGTTAAGCTAATATTAGTGAGCAATGCAATTCATATGGGTCACATAGTAATCTGGTAGAGGAAACTTATATTTTCCTTTTAGTTCAACCATTTCTTTAATTGCCCTAAATCAAATTTTCAGCTCTACAAAGGTATCACCTTACTGTTATAGTGTTCACTGAAGTGTGAGAAATAGTGGGGTGAGAAAACTTTAGTAATTGCAACATTATACTTCTTATTCTACAGTAATGCTGTTATTGAAAATGCACAGAAATGGCACCAAAATCTGCAATAACTATGCATTCAGTAGGTCCAAAAAAGTGTACAAAGTTTTCAGTAGGTCCAAAAAAGTGTAGTGTACTATACCTTGTTCACTTAAGCTAGATTCCTGGTGCCTAGGCAGGTTGGAAAGGTTGCAGCTGATTGGCTGCACCACTCTTCCGCTAACACTCATATCGGACCACATCTTGCATGCTCTAGTGAGACATGTTTCTATATTATGCCATAGCTCACCTCATATACAAGATACCCAGTTTTGGTTGACACCATCAGACTCAGCAGTGACTGTAGAATCAAGATGTATTGTAAAACCTCAACAAAACAAAAAAGAAAATGGTATTATAATGAGTTAAACTGTGAAGATGTTAAAAAAATGTTTATAACATATTTTAATTATGCTCACTATTTTCAACAGTTGTTCATTGACTGCAGAAATATATTATTACGTTACCTAGGAAAATCTGTCGTTAACACGATAGTGTGATCAGAATGCAGATAAAAGCTCCACATATTGAAAACACAGGGTTATTTATAGCAACATGTCACTCACCGCAACCATCACGGAGCGCTCGACACTCATTTTTTTAAACATAATCACGCAGCGTGTCGTGCGCGCCGTGATGGTTGCATCGAGTGACATGTTGCTATAAATAACTCCATTTTCAATACGTGGAGCTTTAACTGCATTCTTATCACACTATCATGTTCATGAGAAATTTTCCTGCGTAATGTAATAATATATTTCTGCAGTCAATGAACAACTGTTGAAAACAGCGAGCATAAGTAAAACATGTTATAAATTTTTTTTTAACATCTTCACGGTTCAACTCATCGTAATACCATTTTCCTATTTGTTTTGTCGAGATTTTAAAATACATCTTGATTCTACAGTCACTGCTGAGTCTGATGGTGTCAACCAAAACTGGCTATCTCTTATGTGAGGTGAGCTATGGCATAAAATAATAAACATGTCTCACTCGAGCATGCAAGATGTGGTCCGACATGAATGTCTGCGAGAAAGCGGAGCAGCCAATCAGCTGCAAGCTTACCAACCTACCTAGGAGCCAGGAATCTAGCTTAAGTGAACCTACTATAGTCATAAATACCTAAAAGAGTCTTTGGAGAAACAGGACACTTGTGTTGTTAAATCAAACAATATGCATGTCCCCACCGGTATATTTGATGGACAACTAACAGATATACCTTGTAATTAAGTTTTTTAAATTTTTTGTTTCCATACTTTATGATATGTTGCTTCTTTCAGATGTGGTGCACCATGGAGTCCATCAGGTGACAGCCCTCCACCAGCACTGGCCTGGATGGAAAGATGGTGGTGGGACAATTTAGTGCCGTCTAGCAGACCTTCACATGCTGTCGGGGAAAAGGGAAGATGTCATTGTAAAGAATGTTTGGGAGCTCCTCAAAACTGTACAGGAAATTAAATAACTTAAGAAAACCCCGATCCAGTTTTGCTGGGAGTGCCCAACCGTATGGCAGGCTTCATCGATGCATCCACATCGGGCAAGCCTGCCATCAGTAATGGGTGCAGAACAAAACCTATAGGACACCTGCACTTTGAAAGAGAAAGGGCCCCTAGGCCCCTCTTTTTGTTTTGGGAGTGGACCGAGAGGTGCAGAAGCAGCACCTGCACGCAGAACCAGGCCCGGGATTAACCTTTGAAGGGCTCTATGTATGGACTCCTGGAATGTTCTGAGCCTCTCAGAGGATCACCAACTGCCCTACATACCAAATAAATTCAGAAGGACGAGGGTGGACATAATGAGACTATCTGACACAAAAAGGCCTGGCGATGGTGAGATCAGTAGTGAGGAGTACACCTACTACTGGTCTGGCATGAGCAATGGTGCCTGTCTTAAGGGGGTAGATATAGGCAACTCCAGCCAACTGCAGCCATTTGTGATTGAGGTAACTCTGCCTGATAAGTGTATAATGCAAGTGAGGCTGAAGCAAACACTGGGCTTCATGTCTCTAGTTGCAGTGCACATTCCTACCAGTGAAACTGAAGAGGAGGTGGTGTTCTATGCCAGACTCAACTCCATAGGAGATCAGTGTCCCCTTAGGTGACTTGAGTGCTGCTACTAGCACTGACAGGGTTGAGTAGGAGTTATATGCTGGTCCCCGTGGTTCTGATACCAGTAACACCAACAGCTCTCTCCTCTTGAATTTTACAAGATCCAGGAAACTGAGAATTGTAGGTTCTTGGTGCCAGAGACCAGAACTTTTTATTGTTTTATCCTGGTATTGCCAACAGATGCTCCACAATGACTCTGGTCCACAACTCTGCCCAGAACCCAGTCTAAATAAGTGTTGAAATGTGATGGGGCAAGGACACAGCCTTGCCTCACTCCTGCATTCACAGGGAAGAAGCTAGACACACACACCCAACACTCCCAGTTCCAGAGTACAAGCCATTCATCAAACCAATGGTCCTTGCAGGAATCCCATGGAGTCGCAGGGGATCCCAGAGTGCCTTTTGATGCAGTGAATCAAATGCCTTCTTGAGGTTGACATGGCTGCAAGCATCCCCAATGAAACTCGTGTTGGTGCTCCACCAATATGCTAAGTGCTGGGATACATTCAGTTGTCAGCTTACCAGTCACGAACCCAGACTGCTTAGGTCTCTGCTGCTTTAGCAGCTGGTTGCAAATCTGCATTAGCAACAGATGGGTAACCACTTTGCCTGGCACACTGAACAGTGTTGTACCATGGTAATTGTTGCAGTACCTTTCTCTTTTCAGATAAGGGCAACCAACCCCCTCTCCCAGTCAGCAGGAATGGTACCATATGGTAGTAAAGACTGCATGCAACCCACAGATCATGGATGCACCTTCAGCTCTGATCAGCTCTGCACTGATGTGAAGAAGTACCAGGTGCCTTTCCACCCCTCAACTTTGCCACAGTCACTCTGACCTTGTTGAGAGGGTGGACTTTTATAAATAGGTGGATCAGCATCTGGAAGCTGTCCACTAGGAGGGACCATCATGTACAACTGCTCAAAGTACTCGGCCCAACAAGCCGCCTGCTCATCTATATCTGACACAAGGCAACCATCTGCTGTTTAGATAGCACTCACCTGAGAGGGAGGCCCATGGTAATGCCTCTTTAGGGCCTGGTAAGCAGGTTGGAGGTCATTCGCATTGAGACAGCCCTCGACATCCTTGGCATGACTCCTGATATACCTCTCCTTGTCTCTCCTCAGGAGGGCTCTATAGTCCTGTATGACAGAGCCCTATATAGGTCCTGATTCCAAACAAGCCTGGCAGTGCAACTCTTCTTGATATTCTCCAGTGTCTCCACAGTGGCATAACTAATCGTAGATCTTGGGCACTCGAGAAGTTTAACATTTGAAGGTATCCCACAGTTCTGCAGGGTCCTCAAGGGTGCAGAGCACATTGAACTGATTTGAGACTACCACTGCATACTCCTGAGCACATGCATGGTCTTTCAGCCTTTCAAGATGGAACACAGTGTTATTGCATCTTGAGATTTTTCTTGACCGGTCATGAAGCTTGAGTGTTGCAACAACAAGCCTACGATCATTTGCAAAGAACTCAGCACTCCAGTAAACCCTGCAGTTCTGAAAGATCTTCCGAGTACTTACAAAGATGTGGTCAATCTCCTTAGCTACCCCTTCATCATTGTTATACGAAGTCCAGCAGTGCAGCTCTGGTCTCTCCTCTTCAGTTTCACGCATCTTGGTAGGAGTGTGCACTGCAACTAGAGACATGTAGTCCAGTGTGTGCTTCAGCCTCACTTGCATTATACACTCATCAGGCAGAGTTACCTCAGTCACAAATGGCTGCAGTTGGCTGGAGATACCTATACTTACCCCCTCAAGACAGGCACCATTGCTACTTCACTCCCTTCCTTCCTTCCTTCCTTTCCTCCTTTCATTCGTTTCTTCCCTTCCTTCCCTACTTTCAGTCCCTTGAGTCCTTCCCTCCTTCCCTTCATTCATTCCTCCATTCCCTAGCTTCTTCCTTCCCACTTCAATTTCTCACTCCTTCCCTCTTCCTTGCTTCCATCCTTCCTTCCTTCGATCACCTCCCTTGCTGAAAGCATTTCGTTGGCATCCTCAAGGCCTGTGGATGCCATCCCTCGCTACACGAGGCTGCTGTTATATCAGAGATTTTTTTATGCTGAGTTTCATATCTCAGAAGGCTTATGCCACCTTGAAACAATTTTGTAAAGCGGTTAGCGAAAGAAAAACTGCTTAATACATCTTATAAGCCTCCCTTTGACTAAATAAAGTAGTAAAAGGCTGGGGCCGACCACCCTTTAAATCCTAAGCCTTTCACAGCGATTGTTGTGTATCCCACGCGTTTGAGCATAGACCTAAGCGGCTGAAAGGGAGGTGGGCCGGCATGAGGGAGCCAGCTGCTCCCTTACACCTTTCAAGAATATGGCCCCAGGACGTTCCCGGAGCCCACACACAGAGCCCTTCAAAGGTTAATCCTGAGCCTGGTTCTGTGTGCAGGCACTGCTTCTGCACCTCTCTGTCCACCCCTAGAACAAAAAGAGAGGCATGGGTGCCCTTCCTCCTTCAATATGCATGGGTTCTGTAGGCCTTGCTCTGCACCCGTCACTGATGGCAAGCTCACTCAATGTGGATGCATTGAGGAAGCCTGCTGTGCAGGAAGGGACCCAAGCAAAACTGTATCAGAGTTCAGGCTCATCCATAACCCAAACCTATACCTTTTGATTTTTTTTTATCTACGGAGTGTTTTTGGCGAAGGAAGGAGTGCAAACCCCTCCCAAAACAAATTCAAATCACAGACTGGCCTGACAGCTAGGTGTATCACAGGGATGCAGGACAACTGGAGGGATTCTGGAGCAGAGATTATCTGCGCAGACTGTTCATCATAATTATGGCATATTACTAGGTGCTCAAAGAAATTACACACAATACAAAAAAATCTGCAAGTGAAAGTGTGAACTTACACCTGTGTAGCCACTACCTCATTAGAAAGTCATGTCTGGTTGCTGGCCAGGTGGGTACACAGGAAAGTGTGTGTGGGAACCTCAGTGCTTACTGATTTGTCCATCTATGAGCTGACTGCTCTATTGCACCCTATTTGCCCCTGCCTTAAAGAAATTTTTTAACCTTGCTTATCTATTTTGTGGTGCCTCATTAGGATAGCATAAGCTTACAAATGAAGTAAAAGTTTGAGCCTCAACTCGTCTGGAAGTTGTTGTTTCTGTGATATGTGGTTCAAAATATTAGTGGACTCACAAGCTATTTAGGACCTATAAATGGTGTTGCCCTTAGGCATAAAATTATCAGCTACTTGAACAAAATACCTTTCCTTGGATTGACAAATTTCTCAAACATTTAAGAAATTTGTCGGTCCTAGGAGAGGTCTTTTCTTAAGTTGCTGCCAATTTTTAACTTAAATGTACAATTCAGCCTTTCTGTCAGTAAGATGGTGGCTACACAGTTGTAAATTACATGTATTTTTTTCATAAAAATGTAAGAAAAATCTAAAAATGCTTTTGCCTGTGCAGATTTTTCTTATATTGACATAGAAGTTTCTTACATTCTGTGAGCGGTCACCTCTGCTTTTCATGTGTCTCAAAGACTCAAATATACTCCAAAGCACATTGCAATTTGTTTCTTTTAAAATCAAAAACATCCAGTGTTTCTTGGGAGGCTTTCAAGTACTTCATACTTTGCAAAATTTTCAAAACCTACAAATATATTTCCAGCATCCTCCAATTTTCACTTGTCAATAAACAGGTACATAGGGTAGCAATCCCAAGGTAATGGGTTATTTCCCACCACAAGCTCAAGGTACCTTTGTCATGCCCCGAGATTTAATTTTCTACTTTTCTACTACTCAATAATCCCCACACGTTCTCTGTGTGTATCGAAACACACGAGAAATTAATCACAACAAGGAGAGGGTATTCCCCAGCTGCCTGGGATTGAACCCGCGACCAGCGTGACGGGAGAGCCACTCCTTACCGAGTCAGCCAAAGAGGTACCCCACTCGCCAAGTGGGTAATGGGAGGCTCCCTTATCAGGCCTAGTCACCGCACTACACCTTCAAAGGTACATGGTGTGATTTAGGTAAATAGCACAACTTACAGGGTACAAAAGCAGTAGTAATATAGTATTAAAGTAAAAAATCTCTTAGTACTACTAAAGTAGTATTCCTATGTAGTATACATAGTTTCTATTACAACTGCAATTGCAATAGTATAGCAATAAAAATAAAATACTACCAACAGTAGAAACTTCATGGGAATGATTTTTTGTTTGCTCATTTCTAAATGACGAAAAAATCTTTACTTGCCTTTTCATAATGCAAATCATCTTCATAATTCACATTCACCTCTGAGCTTGCAAGAGTAGGTATTGGAAAGGACTCAGCCATGGAAGCTAAAAGCCATCATCATTGTCTTGATAGCTTTTATTTATGTTCATATAGGGTTGCTGGTAGTTAAAAGTAGGCCTTGCAAACTTGAAGAGTGGCCTCCTTCCCCTGTAATTGAAGCAGCATTAAAAGGAGGAAAGGCACAAATATAAAGGCAGTAAGCTAATAAGGAAAATGACAGATCTCATTAAAAGAGTGCAAAGATATGAATGTAAGAAAGTTGACGTAACTGACAAAGCTTAACAACAGGAAACGTAGTGCTTCACAAACTTATCATGGACATTCTAAACAATGGCAATATCATAAAAACAACCAAAAGAAAACTAGCCATTGGTAGATATCGATTTACTCTAAAAGATGTTCACAGCAACACAACAAATAATATGGAGGGGGGTTGTGGAAAAATTCACATTGTACAGTGATCAAGTTGGGCAGGAGGATGGTAGATGGAGATTGATTTGCTGGACATGCAAGTTTCTGGTGTAGTCATGTAAAGAAAGCTATGAATGAAATTTATCAAATAATGTGGTCCTCTGGCTGCTAGGCAGTACTTGTTAGGCCTCTCCTGATTGGCTGGATTTTTCTCTGGCTCTTATGGAGGTTGCATCATTTGGTATTATCTGCCTCATCTCACCTCTTACACAAGGTAGGTAGAAAATTATGGCTGACACCAATAGGACTCGGCAGTGGTTGTATAAAAAATAAAATAATAAAAAGAGTAATGTATGTGAGTAAAAGTGATACAAAGAGGGATTACCATGCTCATTACTAATCCTTCCAACATATGATTAATACAGCGATATAGAAGAATTTGTTCTGGAGGGAATAAGTCTTTGGTTGTTGTTAAAGATTTACGGCCGTAGTATTAATCTCCCCCATTCATGTTTCCTTCCCTTCCCTTTCCCTTGGCTGTGAACTGCAGTTTTAAGCATCCCCAGGGGGTTGGGATTGATTAACCCTCTTGCACACCGTAAGTTTCCAATAAGTTTCTGTTCCACTCATCATGCATTTCTCAGGCCCAACCGACCTTTTTTTGCCACCGCAATGCTCCACATTCCCAGACATATTTTACCCTCACAGATATATCGTACCCCAATAAATATGGTATTAATGGCTTCATAAAGACTTGTACTAGAACATGCGCAAATAAAAATAGAGGAAAAAAAAAAAAATATATATATATATATATATATATATATATATATATATATATATATATATATATATATATATATATATATATATATATATATATATATATATATATATATATATATATATATATATATATATATATATATATATATATATACAGTAAAACACCGATTATCAGAAATCGGATTATCAGAAAAACCGGATTATCCGAAAATGATATGGATAATGCAATTCAAATTTAATTTTTTTTATAAACTAAAAAGTTATAAAACATCAAAAATAAATAAAAGTAACTACATATGTACTATATTAACACATTTGAAATTGATAAGAACAGTTAAAATGAATATGCTTTCTAATACGTATTGCCGAAATAGCTTGTAACGAATAGATCAATGTATTAGACAAAAAACATTAAACAAACTCTCAACAACACCACGTCCGCACCTTCGCCCCAGCAAGGACGTAGGTGCGGCGAACGAACAAACTACTGCACGACTACTCACACCGTACTCTCAAGACAACGACACAAACACGACTCCTCCACTCCATGCCACATTCCCCTTCCAACATACGAGTTGCGCGATAATATGAGTCATCATGCTGTGTCTCCACCTGCACGATGCATCAAGGTCACACGTGCAAGCTTGCACAACCATTCACAATCGCACTCTGCAACATTCACAATTCAGATCTGCAACGCTCACAAGTATCAACATACACTGGTCCAGACAAGGAGACACACAGACAAACATACAATAAAACATTTACATCACATGTTTTAAGCGTACTACTTTGTTTAGCGTAGCGTGTGTTTGTTTGGTTTCAAAATCAAAATGGCGGCGATCAAAATGGCGGCCATTAAATCCGGATTATCCGAAAAATCGGCTTATCCGAAAGAGGCTTCCCCCCTTCCATTTCGGATAATCGGGGTTTATATATATATATATATATATATATATATATATATATATATATATATATATATATATATATATATATATATATATATATAAACAATACAAACTTGTTTCAAGTCTCCATATAGAGTATTGTAGACAATAAATCCCAAGTACCAACTCTTCCCCACTCGCTAGCTTCAAATTTTGTGAGCCAACTTTTTTAGCCGAATATATGTTTCGAAGCAGAATTTAGTGAGGATTCTTATGGTATCCTCAAAATCCTCATATGCCTATTAGTTCCCGATTTACACCGAGAAAATTGTATTTTTTTCCTCTCTCGTCAGAGTAGGCTAACAACTAAAAAATCGCTCAAAGCTCCTCATCTACGCTCCTTAGAAAGGGTGCCTGCCATATGTTTCCATTAAGAAACTTATCCCAACAAATGACGCTCCCAAATTTGACGCACTTTCACCGAAAACTTAATTTTTAATCAACTTTTTTACTTTTATGACGCGTTTCGCGTCATCATGCGCCAGGACCTTTTACCCTTTGATGTCGCTAAACGCGTCATCGTGCGCAAGAGGGTTAACACTACCTCGAGAGAGAGCGGATGGGGTCGAAAAAGTGGTGAATTCGCAGGTCGAGAAGCAGGACATCTTTGGCTTCCCCTTCCTATATTTCATGAATAAATAGTGTTCTATTTGTTATTATAGAAGGAAATATATTGAAAAGTATCAGAATATTTATATGACTGATATTACATCGCAAACTTTGCTGAAGTTAATATATTCTTTTTAGTTTGTAAAGACTCTAGTGTTTCCATTTGAATGTAAACATAGTTATTCCTAAAGATTCCTTTATAATTGTCCCCAAGAATGACAAAAAACAGCAGATTGATGACTAAATATGGCATTATGATGGCAATACTTAACATATACCATAAAAAGGGCATTTCTTGGCGACCACCTTGATTTAAGACAAAAATGCCATAAATGACACGACCTGGCAACCCCTCTGTGGCTGCCCCAGGTGTGTGTGACCAGTCATGGATACCAACCTGTCTCGTAAATTAACTTACCCACGTTTCCCACATTACCTGTATATCAACTAAGCTACTGTTTTGTTTTATGATATATAATGTATATAAATAAAATGGTGTGTGAAAAATGCTTTATTTATTTCGTTTTCTGTAATTATTGGTTTGAAAGTGCTGCCAACATTATCATGACGTGCAGATTGGTCTTGGCTGGCCCTCATATTTGTCATGGGGACGGGACCCACGTATGGGGATGGAGACGGAAAGGGAATGGGGAAGTCTAACACTACGGCCATTACTCCCTCCTAAAAGGCGTCAGCCAAGCCGACCAAGTCGGTCTGTTAACGAGGACTGGCGTGTCTCTGAAATCTTTGGTGTTTGCATTGCCCACCATGGGAGCTGTTGAGTAATGTAAATCTGGCAGGCTGTGTCCTTAGAGTTTGTGCCAATGCCTCAGTAATGCTTCATTTATAACACATTGCTTGTCTTGTAGGTATCTGAAGGTTGGTACAATCTGGTGGAAATCTTACTGAAAATCCCTCTGCTGATCAGTCTGCTGGTGCTATGCATGGCACATTTCCAGTGAATAAGTTGTTGAAATAAATGTTGACATTTTGTGTATAATACTATTTATTTGCATAGGTTCCAAAAGGCTGACAGAAACTTTGTTTCTCAAACTGCAATGCTGTTTTGTTACTAAATGCTATTGTCGGTTCGCCCAAGTCTGAGATGTGCATTATCATGCTATGGCAACCTACTGCCACACAGTGTCTGATTTCATTGATAAGGTATGATAGCCTATGCACAGGACACAGTCATCAGTATCAATAATACGCAGACAACAATAACAAATACCATCAATTGTAGTCCATTTTGAGGTTAAAGACGATTAGTGCTGTCGCAAACAACCATTTCATTAATATAAAGTCTGATAATAATAATAAAGGCCTTTAAATACTTATAATCATTGATCTTGTATATTAACAAAACAGCTGTTTGCATATAGTACTAATATTTTTTAACTCAAAATTTTGTTATTGTTGCCTACATATTATTGATACTATGCGTAGGCTATCATACATAACCCATGAAATTGGACACGCTGTGGGACAGCAAGTTGCCAGGACACAGTTATGCATACCTCAAATGGGCTAACCAACTGTAATATTTGAATGATGAGTAATGGTTCTGCATACAAACAAAAGAGGTCTTCATATGGCCAGTAGCCCTTTACAGGTAGGTCCTGTAGAGCTGATCCCGCCTAACCTTAATCTAATCTTTTCTTGATGCCATCTATCATACTGGCACACACCACATGACTGCAAAGACAGTTCCACTTTCTTGAAGCTATCTATCATAGGTACTGGCACACACCACATGACTGCAAAGACAGTTCCACTTTCTTGAAGCTATCTATCATACTGGCACACACCACATGACTGCAAAGACAGTTCCAAAAGACAGTTCCACTTTCTTGAAGCTATCTATCATACTGGCACTCACCACATGACTGCAAAGACAGTTCCACTTTCTTGAAGCTATCTATCATACTGGCACACACCACATGACTGCAAAGACAGTTCCACTTTCTTGAAGCTATCTATCATACTGGCACACACCACATGACTGCAAAGACAGTTCCAAAAGACAGTTCCACTTTCTTGAAGCTATCTATCATACTGGCACTCACCACATGACTGCAAAGACAGTTCCACTTTCTTGAAGCTATCTATCATACTGGCACTCACCACATGACTGCAAAGACAGTTCCACTTTCTTGAAGCTAGTATCTATCATACTGGCACTCACCACATGACTGCAAAGACAGTTCCACTTTCTTGAAGCTATCTATCATACTGGCACTCACCACATGACTGCAAAGACAGTTCCACTTTCTTGAAGCTATCAATCATACTGGCACTCACCACATGACTGCAAAGACAGTTCCACTTTCTTGAAGCTATCAATCATACTGGCACTCACCACATGACTGCAAAGACTGCTCCACTAATCCACCACTTAACCAATTCGTGCCCATGTCTTTGTTGAATGTGAATTTATCCAACTTAAACCCATACTATGTCCTCTCTTACCACCAAAATCTTATCAATATCACCCGTATCAAAGCTCTGCAGCCATCAATAAAATATTATCATCTTGCACCCTTCGCCTTTATAGAAAAATCAAATTTACCTGAATGTTTAAGTCTATCCCCGTAATGCAGGTGTCCCAGCTCATGGATCATTATATTGTCACCCTCCTCTGCAGATTCTAACATCTTGATATCCATTATATATGTAGTAAAGGGACCAGAACTGAACTATTACTATTATCCTACTACTACTACTACAATAATAATAATAATAATTTCTACCACTCCTACTACTATGTACTATTATGTGAGTTCTACAATCACTGATGAGTCTAAACGTGTTAATTTTGTCACTCTTGTATAAGAGGTGAGATCAGGCAAATAATATAGAAACAAGTAGTGTGAGAACATGTGTGGCCAACAGACAACCTCCATGAGAATGAGAAAGGAATCCAGCCAATCATGAGAGGCCTGAAAAACTTTGCCAGAGGAACACTTCATTTGAACAGACTATAGCTCAAACATATACAAATGCTTGTAGCCACAGAGTCTGAATAAATGCTACTAATTCACAAAAAAGGCAACATGAAAGATTTTAAAAACTACCAAGTACCAACCAACTAGTCTTCTTCCTGTAACCTACAGATTTTTCAAACAAAATAAGTGCAACACTAGACCTAAACAAGCTCTATTTTGTAGTGGGTATATGCAATGACTGACCAAATCCACATCATTAACCAAGTTGCAAAAAAAATTGCTGAGCTTTCAGATTGACAAAATTTTAACACTTATAACTTCAGCAGTCATGCAGAAGGCAGGACTTGAAAGAATCTATAGCAGCGTGGCAACTTGTTCATACATCACAAGAAAAACAAGAATATTTCAATCAGGGTTGGCAGTTTAAACCAAATGGTTTAAACCATGGTTTAAACCAATGAAAAAACCCTGTGGTTTAAACCAACTTATAAAACTTTTTATTTTATTTTGTGTGTATCTTTGTTAGTTTCATCAGTATTGTGGTTTTAACTATATGTACGATTTTAATTATGTACAGCAGGGTTGGCGGTTTAAACCAGGGGTGTCAAACTCAAAACCCTTGGAGGGCCAATTCATACTCTGAAGTGCCATCATGGGGGCCAACAAGGGTAGAAAATACATTGACAAGATTGAAGCTGCCGTGATACCGCGGGCCATTTATGACTATCCCGTGGGCCATTTATGACTATCCCGCGGGCCATGAGTTTGACACCCCTGGTTTGAACCAAAAAACATAATAATGGTACATTATATATATATATATATATATATATATATATATATATATATATATATATATATATATATATATATATATATATATATATATATAATGTACCAAAATTATGTTTTCAGTTACTCTGAGTTACAGCATTTGAATAGAGATTTGATGTTCATAATAAAAATAATAAAACCACATATAATTAAAACCACAATACCTGATGAAACTAAAAAAGATTCACAAAAAACACTGGTTTTATTGATGTTTTTTTGGTTTAAACCAGGGGTGTCAAACTCATGGCCCGCAGGATAGTCATAAATGGCCCGCGGTATCACGGTAACTTAAATTTTGTCAATGTATTTTCTAGCCTTGTTGGCCCCCATGACGGCACTTCAGAGTATGAATTGGCCCTCCAAGGGTTTTGAGTTTGACACCCCTGGTTTAAACCACCAACCCTGCTGTACATAATTAAAATCTTACATATAGTTAAAACCACAATACTGATGAAACTAACAAAGATACACACAAAAGAAAAAAAAATGGTTTTATTAGTTGGTTTATACCACTGTTTTTTTTTTTATTGGTTTAAACCATTTGTGGCTTAGTGCAGTACAGTATGTAACATGCATTTGCTCAGTAAGTTTCAGAAAACAATAAGTTTGAATAAGTATTGTACAACATTTGAATTTACACATAATTTAGCTACCAGTATTTTTCTGTATGCATTGTTGTAAAGGATTTTTTTTAAGCAATTTATCTACTGTTTAGTGAAGTGGCAAATATATATATATATATATATATATATATATATATATATATATATATATATATATATATATATATATATATATATATATATATATATATATATAATTGCCAATTCACTAAACAGCAGATAAATTGTTTAAAAAAAAAACCAGGAAAGGGCCCCCCCCCCCCCTCTCTCTCTCTCTCTCTCTCTCTCTCTCTCTCTCTTACAACTGTTTTTGTAGCATGCAACTGGAAAATTAGAAGAGGTCGTTCATGTTTTACAACTCTTTAACATTGCAATTAAAAAGCATGTTAGAGAAGCTGCATTTTGCCTCTTACAGATTGTATGAAGATCAAATTAATATTTTGCTAAATCCATCTCTAAATCTATCTATAATTCCTTTTCAAACTCATACATGTATATACAGATAGAATTACTGGAATAAACATACTGAAAAAAAAAAAAAGTGGTTTAAACCAAAAAAAAAAAAAAACTGGTTTAAACCAAAAAAACCTGGTTTAAACCAAAAAATGCCCTGGTTTAAACCAAAAAAAAACCCTGGTTTAAACCCAAAAAAATGGTTTAAACAAAAAAAAACCTGGTTTAAACACAAAAAAACTGGTTTAAACCAAAAAATGCCCTGGTTTAAACCAAAAAATGCCCTGGTTTAAACCAAAAAATGCCCTGGTTTAAACCAAAAAACTGGTTTAAACCAAAAAAAACCCTGGTTTAGACCAAAAAAAACTGGTTTAAACCAAAAAAAAACCTGGTTTAAACCAAAAAAAACTGGTTTAAAAAAAAAAAACCTGGTTTAAACCAAAAAACCCTGGTTTAAACCAAAAAAAAAACATGGTTTTTGCCAACCCTGATTTCAATAAAGAAAAGGATAAGGCAGGGTGACACACTCTCCAAAATCACTCACGGCTTGCTTAGAAGAAGTATTCAAGAAATTAAGAGTGATATTACAGAGTAATCAACATAAGACAGTTAATACCTTAACAACCTTAGATTCACAGTTTTACTAAATGAAATTGATGAAAACTTGAGAATGACTGAGGAACTCCTTATAGTATGGAAATTGGCCTAAAGATGAAGACAAAAAAACAAAGGTAAAGTTTAATAATCAGTTAACAGGGCAACATAATGATTGGATATGAAATACTTAGAAGTTAGAGGAATATCGAGGAAGGCAATGATGATTCTGACAGTGGGATGATCTGGACATTGCATTTATGTTAAATTGTATGAGACCGAGTGCCGCAAGGTCTTGTGTGAATGTATGGAACTATTGACTTCAACCACGTGACACAACCATACCCCCAAAGCTGTATTTCTTTATGGAAGTCAGCTTTAGTTTTTTTGCACAAAATATATAATGGTTTAGGCTGTATCATAGGCTATCACTTCATGAATATGATAAGAACCAGATTGTGCATTATTATGGTGAAACTGTGAACCACAACAAAGATATTGCCATACAACAAGAATACTTAGCTCTTGTGGTATAAGTTGAAAGTACTCGGCCATTTATTTTTCATTGATTTGTGATGATCTGGACAGTATTTTCCATGATTTTTGTTAATTTCATATCAGTGTAACCCTTTCATTGCTAAACGCTCGCAGCGAGCGTTAGGCATATTTGCTGGTGGTGCTAAACGCTCGCTGCGAGCTCCACCCGCACTCAAATCTCCCGCGTATGAAAGTGTTCCAACACTAATTCTCACAACACAGGATTGCTAATTGAGTGGGTTCTTCACTAAGTTTGGTGGAAAATCATATCAGCCCAGCGCGGCAAATCTACGGACGAGTAACTGGTGGATGTTCTTGCCCAATATAGCGGCAATTTTGCATAGCTTCACCTATCACCTGACTGATTCTTTGAACAGATTTAAACAGCTAGTATATAACTATAAATGTTAGGATAATCTTTTTTCCTTTCTTTCTTTACATTCAGCCTATAGAGACAGTAGGCTCTCTTAATGGGGCCTGCTGATCAGCCTCAGTCAATACTGGCACAGGCAAGTGTCCTGATACCCTCCTCTTGAAAGAGTTCAAGTCGTAGGCAGGAGGAAATACAGATGAAGGAAGATTGTTCCAGAGTTTACCAGCATGAGGAATGAATGAGTGAAGATGCTGGTTAACTCTTGCATAAGGGGTTTGGACAGTATAGGGATGAGCATGTGTAGAAAGTCATGTGCTGCGGGGCTGCAGGAGGGGGGGAGGCATGCAGTTAGCAAGTTCAGAAGAGCAGTCTGCGTGAAAATAGCGATAGAAGATAGAAAGAGGCAACATCGCAACGGAATTTAAGAGGTAGAAGACTATCAGTAGGAGGAGGAGAGCTGATGAGACGAAGAGCCTTAGACTCCACTCTGTCCTGAAGAGCTGTGTGAGTGGAGCCCCCCCACACGTGAGATGCATACTCCATACGAGGGCGGACAAGGCCCCTGTATATGGATAGCAACTGTGCGGGGGAGAAGAACTGGCGGAGACGATACAGAACGCCCAACCTCGAGGAAGCTGATTTGGCATTGACTGAAAATTGTCAGCCTGTAGCGGTAGCTAGGACTTGAACCAGTGTTCTCCTGGCCTCCACATCAGCATGCTGACCACTCAGCCACTGCTTCCCCACATTACAATTTGGTTAATGTAGAGTCAAATATTGTGCATGCACAATAGGTATTGACGGTCAAGTACACCAATGGATCGCACGTACATACATATAGGCCGAGCTCTGCCTGACGGAGGTGATGATGGAGTTCCTGGCGTCTCTTAACACCGCAAAGGTTTACAGCTAACTACTCGCGGGTGACCTTGGAAAATAACTCAGTCCTTTCGGAGCTTCCTTGAAGCATTGGTTCGAGCCCGCGGCAGTTATCAATAATGCTTCATCTTGCTAACGGACTACCAATATCTCCCTAAACAACCCTTAATTCCCAATATAGTTAAGTGTAACCACAGCCGTGAACACTATAGTTTCCCGCCCTATCAGGGCGGGAATCATTACTACATGGACAACAATCACAACATACCTATTCCTATAAAACACATTGCCATATGCCATAATTTTCTCTTTTCTACACTCCCACACGGCCTCTGCGTATAACGAAACACACGAGAAATTAATCCAAACAAGGAAAGGTTTGCCGGCGCCGGGGATCGAACCCGCGACCAGCGTAACGGGAGAGCCACTCCTTTACCAGTCGGCCAAAGAGGTACCGCACTGGTTAAGTGGGTTATAGGTGGCTCGCCCATCAGGCAAGTAATGTCACTACAATAACAGTGGATTATACTTTAAAGTTTGGTAATTGTAACTGAGTCACTCCGCGCCTCCAAAATACGATATTACGCTTCCATATTATGGTTAAGGGACTAAATACCTTAACCAAAATATGAGGTCGGAAGTACTTAAAAAGTAAAGCAGAATTAATACCCTTCCCCCAACGATCTTGGGGGACCCGCGGGAAGTCGGGGATTTTGGGTGGGGGAGCATATTTAAACTACTCCAACCGAACTTTGGGACCTGCTACGGGGGGGGGGGCTTTGCCCCCCTCGACCCCCCTTGGACCCCCCCCCCCTTACCTTTACTGGACGGAATATTGCCCCATTTCTCCTCTCCAAATACTGATGAGAGGTGAGCCGAGCAGGGGCATGCAAGCCAAAAAATAGCTGACCGCGACGCCTATTATACCTAATATACTCGTCGTACACATGAAACCAACATAAAAGCCTCTCAAACCAACTACTTAACTCCGGAATCTCTTACGTTTAATACTCGATATTCCTTTAACACTGGATCCCTTATAGCATCTATAGAACATGCGCAGTCGCCATCAAAATGGCGCTGCCCCGCAGGGCGGCCATCATGGTAGCTTTATTTACAAAATATATATTTTCCCCGTAAGTAGAGCACAGAAACGCTTCATTTCAGATAGACAGCATCATTGCAATTGCTGCTTTTACCCCACAATTTCCCTGGTCTTCATATCCCTCCCCACTACCAGGTGTTTTAATTTTGTTGAAGGGTACAGGAATATTATGTTATTCCTTATATCATCACTTGTAGACGCAGTATGTTTGATGCGCCGGTAAAACTAGTAACACAACAGTATGTGACAGCTTGGACAGGCTAGTAATGACGATGGGAGCAATATTGGAGGCGCGTAGTGATTCTTCATATTTACCGAACATCCGGGGATTTGAAAATTCAAATTATCTTGAAAGGTTAAAATCACTGAACTTGTTCTCAGCTGACGGTTGCTTGCTCCGTCACGACATGATCAAGTACTGGCAGATCTTCCATAATAAAAGTGCAATGTCTCCTTCAGACCCATTTGTTCTAACTCCTGATCCTATACCACTAGAGGCCACCAGTATGAAATAGCACTTGTTGGG
The DNA here is from genome assembly GCF_024679095.1 of Eriocheir sinensis. Lineage (NCBI taxonomy): Eukaryota > Metazoa > Arthropoda > Malacostraca > Decapoda > Varunidae > Eriocheir > Eriocheir sinensis. Next base: position 9,697,479 of record NC_066551.1, read on the forward strand.
AATCAGTTGGAACTAAGAGGAGGTCCGGCCGTTAGCGTCAGAGGAATATCTTTGTTGAATTCCGGGGAATGAGCAGCACTGCAAGGAATTAAGGGGGAGGCATGCGCATGTGCGAAGCAGTCAGAAGCGGGGGAGGTAGGATGAGGTACCCGGGGAGCTAGCATGAAAAATAAGAAGAAAAAAATGGAGTAGAGAGGAAGAGGGGAACGATGGGGGGGGGGGGGGGGAGGAGAAACGTCCAAGGGAAATTTATCACAACCTAATATTTTCCTGCTTAGTAAAGTGTCCCATAACTTTAGCATTACTTAAGGCATTATAATGGTCTTCTGGCAAACAGAACCCCACCTAGACCTAACGGATAGCAACCTATTGGCGATTCAATTTTTGGGAGAGACCATTTCTCTAACCAAAAGAATCTTATATAAAGAATTCCCCAAGTAAAAAATCGTTTTAGATCCCAGTAAGGTTTCAATTATAGTAGGTTATAATCATCCACAAATTTGAGTAGATATTGAATCAGCAAACAGAATCCCTCAAACACAATTTTCGTGAAATAACAGAACCCCGGCCATGTAACCCTAAAGGAGAGTAACCTTTCGTAACTAAGATAGCAACTCATCGCCGCTATAGATACAGGCGCCGGTGAGAAGAGTAACCTATTTTTGCTAAAATAAATAGTTACGAAGTGAAGGGGCAAGACTGAAGGCAGTGGCAAGAATTAACAAAAGTGGAAGATTGGAAGTAGCGAGCGGCCAGTCGAATGCTAGCTGCTATGTACCGTCGGCTGCTATGTACCGGCTCCTACGTACCACTTGTTTGGCTTATATGTACCATTGTTTGGCTGCTATGTACTGGCTCTTATGTACCACTACTTTGGCTTGTATGCACCAAACAAGGCTGCTATGTACCAGATACCAAGAAAGGAAATGAAAACACACAAGGAGATAAAACACAAAACCATAAACATATTGAAATTGTATACATTTATCAAAAGTTGAGAAGCAATAAAATTCAGCAAGCTGCACATTGTTAATACAATGTTTGTTCTCATATTTCATCCAAACAACACAACCATAAACACAAAACCATAAACATGAGAATTGCATACAATAATTAAAAGTTGTCAAGCAATAGAATTTAGCAAGCTGCACATTGTTAATACAATGTTTGTTCTCATATTTCATCCTAACACAACCATAAACACAAAACCATAAACATATTAAAATTGCATGCAATATTTAAAAGTTGTCAAGCAATAAAATCAAACAATAATCATATTAAAATTGCATGCAATAATTAAAAGTTGTCAAGCAATAAAATCAAACAATAAACATATTAAAATTGCATGCAATAATTAAAAGTTGTCAAGCAATAAAATCAAACAATAAACATATTAAAATTGCATACAATAATTAAAAGTTGTCAAGCAATAAAATCAAGTAATAAACATATTAAAATTGCATACAATAATTAAAAGTTGTCAAGCAATAGAATTCAGCATGCTACATTGTTGATACATTCTTATTCCTCTGCATGATCCATCAGTTCGGCACAGCGGTTTAGAAAGTCTGATGTTGATATGAATTTGTTCTCATATTTCATCCAGAGGTCATCAAGGTCAATTTGCTTTTTGACAGCATGCTTCCTTTGGTATCTGTGCAATTTCTTTTGTTTAACTAGTTTTACAATGATGGTAATTCTACTGGCTTCATCATGGAGAATACTAATTAAGAAGTACATGTTAATTGAATTGGTTTTTGCTACTCTGTTAATCGCATGGTGCCACCCTTCTACATCGTTGTTAGTCCGAACAGGGCGTTTGTAACAGCTCCAAGAATGTGGAGGATGCATCTCATTTCTGATCCATATTTTATTATAGTAAGTAATGAGATCTTTTAATCGTTGATCAGGAAGTGGCTGGCTAGTTATATGGCGAAAAGCTGGCTCTATATGTGATGGAGGTAAGTTTGGCAGCGCCATTAACTGCTGAATGAATTGTCTTACAGCGAGTTGATTAACCCGTAAGCTGCGGGACTGAGATTCTGAGTGCGTCGCCTAGTGCGGCTATATCAGCGAGAGATTGACCTTCAATAAATGATATCTAAGTTACATAAACGTGTCATAAATATTACAATACACATATCTGTAGCTCGAAATGTGTTGTATCCTGCATATTTCTTAGATTTTTTTATCACAAAAATGTTTTTCTGGCAGTATCTGAAGCCGCGGCGGAAACTTTTTGGCGCCTGTTTGAAAAGCCCGCTTCCAGAAGGCTTACAGCAGCTTACCGCTCAGCCGCCCAGAAGGCGTACAGCAGTTTGCGGGTTAATATAGGCATTTTGTAGACCTAGTGTTTTTACTCTTCGGTAGACTGCTTGGGCCCAGTGAAACCAGCAGCCATGAATGGAAGCCTCGGGAAGGCACACTCGCACTGCCGACCATAGTGCTTTCTCAAAATCCACAACAACCTCACAAACTGATGTTGGTGTTAACTCGGTGATTTTTCTTAGGACAGCTACGTAGTCCTTTTTCTTTCTTCTTGACATTAGGACAAAGCACAATGGAACCTGTTTCATAATTTCATCCTTCTTTATAAAACTGTGGACACTTAAAAGTTGAACAAAAGGGGTACGAACAATTTTAAAAGTTCCGTCCACGTACCAAGTTTTAGACTTGGACATGTGTTGCAACTGAATAGATGTTGCAAATATGAGATGCCGTTGCCCATTTTCAAATAGATCAGCTTGAAGAAAGTCCTGAGGAACATAATCTCTGTTTAATTCAAAACTGGTATCTTCAGGGTGTTTTGGACGTTGTCCATCTCTGGCGCGATTGGTGCATCTGACTAGAGTGTTTATATTTGGTAAGGGAACATCTGAATTTTCACAGCTTGAGAGTGCTTTCTTTACTATTTCCCCAGATGATGCAAATGGGCATTCCAAAGCTGACTTTTTAACGAAAGCTCGTGTTCATGCTTTGAGTTCAGCACCAGGATCCCCAGGGTGTGTGTGTGTTGGTGGTGTCCACTTTTGAAGTTCATTGTTCCTACTTGCTGTGAAATTGTTGCATAGCACTTTTTACCACGGTAGCTGCATATCCATGTTACTGATACAGACGACTCTCGCTTCTTGGTGTACGTAAAACCCAATGAATCAGCGAGGAGAGAGCTGCCTTTTCTTGTTCCACCGGAAACAATTTTGTAGGTCACAGGAAGGTCTGCAAGGATAGTTGTCGGTAACGCTTCATCAACTAATGATGTTTCTGCAGCTGGCGTGATGTCATCAATAGGAAGTGTGATGTTGAAGGCATTGGGTGTGTTGTTGATTGTTGCAGGCTGCTGTTCGACTGGGAAGGCATCAGAAGGATCATCGGCATCGGCACCTGAAACCATGTGAATGTAAAATGGTGTATTCCAAGTGCTATTTCTCGCAGAATATGCTGACGCATTCAAATGAAAATGTGGACACCCCCCCCACACACACCCAGCTATATGGTCATTAACAATGGGCTTAGGAAAACAAAAAGATAATTATGAAAAAGATAAGAGGAAAACAAAAAGACAATTATAATTGTACCTGAAACTTCCATCCAGTCAGGACTGTCTGGGCAACACCACATGAAAACTTGACCAGCTTTCAATCGTCTGTTTATATTCAGGTACTCAGATTGTGATATTTCTGTACCACATAAGCGGTGGCGCCACTTGTTGCATCCGTCACAGATAAGGGCTTCCTGTCTAGGACGAACACACAATCCACATCCTGAGCAAAGGGAAACCGCTGATGCCATGGTGGTATAAAAAGGATGACTGAGAGTGCACGTCCACTAGAGTTAGGAAGTAAATGCTGAGCAGATCCACTAGTCTCGAAGGAGCCATGGTGGGGCTTCGAACCTTGTGCCTCTGTCCACTAGTCTCGAAGGAGCCATGGTGGGGCTTCGAACCTTGTGCCTCTGTCCACTAGTCTCGAAGGAGCCATGGTGGGGCTTCGAACCTTGTGCCTCTGTCCACTAGTCTCGAAGGAGCCATGGTGGGGCTTCGAACCTTGTGCCTCTGTCCACTCTATCTGGCATAGAGTTCAGTAACTGTTCACCTCCAGCCATCAACAAGCTAGCTGAGCCACTGCTCAGCTAGCTTGTTTTTTTTTTTTTCTATGTTGTTAGGTAGTTAGGTAGGTATAACTTTGTAATGGTTTATATTAACTTTGTAAAGTTTAATATTACAATTTACATTTCTTTAAATTCTAATAATTCTGTAATCAAAGTTTCTTATTGCACTTTACATCTCTTTAAATTATATATATTCATTGCATTTTTTCGTTTTAATTATCACTCTGTGGTGATAAGGTACTTATGTGTTAATACTATCTGAGGTACATAGCAGCAATGCATGGTACATAGCAGCAATGCATGGTACATAGCAGCCAGATACATAGCAGCCATGCATGGTACATAGCAGCCAGGGATGGTACATAGAAGCCGGTGGTACATAACAGCCAACGGTACATAGACGCCTGTTCCCGGCCAGAATGTCTTTAAGCGCCTCACAGGTCAAACAGAATAATGAAACAGAACAAGCAGTAGGTGAAGACGGGGGAACGTAGGGAAGGAGAGAGGAAGGGATCGAGACAGGGAGAGGATACGTGAAGGAAGACGAGAGGCAGGGAGAGAGAAGGGCCGGAGGTAGCGAGGAAGAAAAATCATTGTCCTACATGAAACATGATAATTTCCCTACATCATGCACGCCCCATATGAACCAATTAACAGACTCGTGCACTGCTTCAGCCATTAGTCCGCGGAGATGCTCGCGTTACAAAATTATCTTTTCTGCTGTTATATCAGAATGTTTCGTAAAAGTAATGATACTGTTACACCACCCCCCCTACCACACACCATACACGGGCAGGCAGGCGGCGTGATCCTCACCAGAACAACCACACGGGCACCAGTCACTCACAGCGGCCCACACCGCACACCGAGGGGAGGAGAGAACGAGGCAGAGGCACAAAGGATACACGTTCAACACTAAGTTCTAGTTTAATGACAGGTTCCTCACACAGTACAGAGTACAGCAACTTTCAAGGCACAGAACAGTTAGTTAATCAGGCACAGTACAGGGGCACGGCAGACACGCACACCGGATGCACACACCTCGCGAGCGGAGCACTCAGCTGAACACCCTCTCCAGCCCAGACACGCGTCTTCTCTACTACAACTCCTCAGCCACCCTTGCTCCCCCACTGCTCGACTCAGCACTTCCTGCCCGGCGGCCCGGCGGCCCCGGGCCCCCTCTGTCTCTCTTGTCCCAACAAGTAGAGTTGCACCATGCTGAGCTAACATTGCATCATGCTACAATTTCATCACATTACACATACAATCATTCACATACAGCACATTCGTAACACTATCTCCTCCTTCAAAAGGCAGTCGACCCGGCTGCCCCAACATTCAACAAACAAAACATGAAATTAATCAAACTAATCAGTCCCCTGGGACATCACTAAAGTCTCTTAACCATCCCGGCCGACGCCTCTCTCGCTGAGGGCGCCGCTGGGATGCGGGCGGCGGCAGGCAGGCGGTGGCACCCAGAGCCGCGTCGTCGGCCCCAGGTACTTGCTCAGGGTCGTCACTGACATCTGCCGCTTCGCCCGCACCGCCCATGTTCTCGTTCGCCCCTTGGTCGACCTCATACACGTCCCCTTCGCTGCTGCTTAGGCTCACGTCCCTCTTGCGCCGGTCGTCTGTCTCCTTCATGGCCTGGCCTGCCACCTTGAGCTTGCCCCACGGGCGTCGGTGCACCTCAGCCAGGCTTTCCTGCAGTGCCGCTGCGAAGCCAGAGGTGACGGTGGGCAAGCTCACGTCGGGGGGCCGCCCCGTGGCCAAATCCACCGGTAGCCTGAGTTCCCGGCCGAACATTGAACACAGAAAAATACATGCAATACACATAAATCAGTCTGTCCTCCACAGTCTCTTCTCGCGCCCCCAAGGGGCTCCGCCTGTCAGCCACGCCGTCGACCAGCCGCCAGTCCTCAGTGGGCTCTTCCACGCCATCCACTCCACGTGACGCTCGGGACAGTCGACACCGGCTCCTGGCCTCCACCCTCGGGGCAAGGTGCCCTCGCTCAGCTGTGACTACCTCCCCACGCAGCCATGCTCGAAAACCTCCTGGGAGCAAAGGGCACCTCTCCGGTCACCCTCTCCAGCTCCCGTCCGAGGCCACCACGAGCCTTACTGGCCTGCGTCAGGTAGTCGAGGCCCAGCAAGCACGGCTCGTCTCGATCGGCGACGTCCATCGGCCGGCGCTCCACAGCGCTGCCTACGCCGATACGAGCCTCCACTGGCCCCTCCAGCAGCACACACTACCCCGGGTCAAGCCGCGCCGAGCGCTCCTCAGCCCCCGGTGTCCACTGTCACGCGTCGTGGTTACAACCGCTAAGCCTCCCACTGGCAACACGCTGGTCGGGCGGCGACAGCTTACTCAAGGCGGGGCCCGAGGGCGGGAGACGGCTGGAAGTCGGCTCCCTTCTCCAGCCCGTCCGCGCTTTCCGCCCGCGCCGCGTTCCTGGGCCTGGGGCAGGCGCTCGAGCGGTGGCCAGACTGGCCACAGTCCTTGCAGCGAGGCTGGTGGGCATCGGGGCTCGGCCGGTCAAGGGAACGCGTCCTTCGCTCCCCCAGGCACCGACTGCAACTATGCCCCCTCTTGCCACAGCCCCCGCACGAGCCACGGAGACCCTCCGGGCTCGCGTTCATCGACGCTGCCTTCATCTTCACCTTCGCCATCCGGCCCCGGAGGTCATGGCAGGGCGGGGCGGCCGCCGCTAGGCCGCTGATCGTCGTCAATGCCCCGAACTCCAAGGCCCTCGTCAGCGCGTCGTCGGTCCACGGCAGGGGGTGAGAGTCCTCGCCAGTCTCGTCCCTCAGCGCCCGGCAGTCCTCACAGAAGCGCTGCGTGCCGTCCTTCTTCATATCCCGGACGACTGCTGAGGGCCACGGACTGTCTGTCCGCTCCATCACCCCCTGCGCCGCCAGCTCGTTGACGGCGCGCTGCAGTTCCTCCCGCCTGGCCGGCACGACACGTCGGGGCGGGCTCCTGGTGGGCGCACCATTTCCCGTGCTGATGTTGTGCTTCACCAACCCCGTGCGGCCCAGATCCAAGTCACCCCTGCTAAACACGTCCGCGTACTGGGCCAGGGTGTGGCGCACCTTCGTCTGCGCCTCCGTCAGGTGAGCGGCGCTCCGGTGCGCTGAATCCTCCAGGAAGTTGGGCAGCGGCTTCACAGCGGCCGACTCCGCGCTCCCCGACGCCTCCTCTAGTTGTTCCACCTCTACACAGGTGCCCAGCTTGGCACCAGCGGGTACTTTCCGAGCCTCGTCGGAGGAGTTAGCCACTAGCACCGTGACTGACTCCTCCCCCGCTCCTTCGAGACTCCGTCTGGCTGCCACACCACCAGGCAGCTGCAGGCCCTCCGTGGACTCCACCGTGCCTTCCGCTGGCATCGCGTCCGACCGGCAACACAGGACCCTGGCCTCCGTCCCCGGGGCAAGGTGCAGTCGCTCCGCCGCGACTACCTCTGCACAGCCGACCTTCGGGAGCAAAGGCGCCTGTCCGCGCAGCCTCTCCAGCTCCCGTCCAAGGTCGGCACAGGCCTCGCCCTGCGGCAGGTAGTCGAGGCCCAGCACGCACGGCTCGTCTCGATCGGCGACGTCCATCGGCCGGCGCTCCACAGCGCTGCCTACGCCGATACGAGCCTCCACTGGGCCCTCAGACTGCACGCAGTGCTCCGTGACGCCACACAGCCTCTGTGGCGCGTCCTGGAGTCGTGTAGCGGCCGGCATGTCAGGCCGCCCCAAGGTCCTCTCAGCGCTCCCCACCAAGCGGCCGGGCCCGTCCACTGAGCCCCGTAGCGCTGTCGTCAGCAGCAGCGCCTTCTCATCCTCGCCCCAGCCCTGGGCAGCAGCTGGCATCTTGAACTGGGCCTTCCACGCCAACTTCCCGTCGTGCCCCGCTGGCTTAAGCCTCCCTGAGCGCGGGGAGGCCGAGGGGCCGCAGAGAGGAGCGGGCGGACCACGTGGGCTGCAAGCCGGCCGGCATGGCGGAGAGGGAGGCGGTGAGAGAGGCAACGAGGCAGGGTTAATGGGTCCGACTCCAGCACCAGCTGGACCCAAGGGAGCGGCTCCGATGGCTCCCCAGCCTCCTGCAGCCTCCACCGGCTCCGCCACGACGCCACCAGGCTTCAGGGGCCCTTGCCAGGGGCCCCACGCGGAGCCCCGCCAGTCCGCCACCCGTGCACCCGCCGCCAGCACACGTGACGCTTCTTGTTCCTCCCCGCACCACGTTGCCACCTCTCGCTGCTGCCATGGGAGAGAGAGCGGACTACGTGACCTGCGAGCCGGCTGGCATGGAAGAGAGGGAGGGGGTGAGGGAGGCAACGAGGCGGGGGCTCCCCGACCTCCTGCGGCAGCTGCTGGTTCCGCCACGACGCTACCAGGCTCCAGGAGTCCTTGCCAGGAGCCCCAGATAGGCCCCTGCAGAACCGCCGCCCCGGCGCTTCCTGCCAGAACTGAGCCTTCTTCCTCCGCGTGCGACGGTGCCACCTCTCGCAGCTGCCTCTCCGCCTCCCTCAGGCCTCGGACCTCGCCTTCCTGGGTCCGCTCCTCCTCCAGCCGTTCACTCCTCGCGCTGTCGCAGCCCTGGTCGGTGTTCTGCTGGGTTTCCACCTTCAGCGACGAGAAACAGCTCTGGAGGATATCGGCAAGATGGCGGGCCTCCTCGTCTGCCCTCTCTTCTGCCCTCTGAGCCTGCTCGCGTGCCCTCTGTTCTGCCCTCTGAGCCTGCTCGCGTGCCCTCTCGTCTGCCCTCTGATCCAATTCCTGCCTCATGCTGGCCAACATGGCAGCGAACAAGTCCATCTGGCCCGGCTTCACCTCACCCACGTCAGCCTCGGCCTTGCCCGTCTCCTCACCCTCACGGCGACCACTGGGGGACGCCATGACACTCGGCGCGCTTCACTGTTCACTTATCCCCACTCCTTTGACACCAAATGTTACGCCACCCGTCCTACCACACACCATACACGGGCAGGCAGGCGGCGTGATCCTCACCAGAACAACCACACGGGCACCAGTCACTCACAGCGGCCCACACCGCACACCGAGGGGAGGAGAGAACGAGGCAGAGGCACAAAGGATACACGTTCAACACTAAGTTCTAGTTTAATGACAGGTTCCTCACACAGTACAGAGTACAGCAACTTTCAAGGCACAGAACAGTTAGATAATCAGGCACAGTACAGGGGCACGACAGACACGCACACCGGATGCACACACCTCGCGAGCGGAGCACTCAGCTGAACACCCTCTCCAGCCCAGACACGCGTCTTCCCCACTACTCCTCAGCCACCCTTGCTCCCCCACTGCTCGACTCAGCACTTCCTGCCCGGCGGCCCGGCGGCCCCGGGCCCCCTCTGTCTCTCTTGTCCCAACAAGTAGAGTTGCACCATGCTGAGCTAACATTGCATCATGCTACAATTTCATCACATTACACATACAATCATTCACATACAGCACATTCGTAACAATACTTTGATTCAATTTCTACTCTCAGAACTGAAAAATGTCCCACTATTGAAAACTGAAGAGGGACCTAAATTACGCATAAATAACATTAAACAATATATGCTACTTACTGCTGAAGCCTTTCCTAGTTTTGAGAGGGTAACTTAGGCCACCTCATCGTCTTTAAAGGAAATTAAGTGGGCCAACCATTCACGAGTTAGACATCGACACGTGTTGCTACCCTACCTGCAATGACTACACTGCTGCCTGCCTGCTGGTCCGCTGGGGGTGGGGGCTGACCAAGGGCATATTCGCTACATTGCATTTACCGTTTTTTGACACGACTATTGCATTAAGGCATCAATAATTATACCCATTTCAACGATAACTATAAATGACTCTAGTTATTGAGGTGGAGGAGATAGTTTTTGGGTCGGAATGGGTAAATATAAGACGCTGAGTACGACGATCTGGCAACTTTAATTAGCACTGAAGACAAGATCGCTCCGAAAACAAACGAACCTGCTGCCGTACGTATAGCTACTTGTCATTGGCCGCTTGAATGCTGCAGGCCTGCCAGCTGGCGATTGGGCAGTCTAATATATGGTTCACTTTGCGTAGATGGTGAAGACATCATAATGGGCAAGTTTTAGTCCAGGGGTTGGGTCCAAGTACATGTACTTGTAGGTACTTGTACTGTACTTGTACTTGTACTTAGACCCAAAGTACTTGAAAAATACCAAGTAGTACATTCAAGTACAAACAAGTACATTGTATTTAATCAAAAGTTATATAGTTTATATTCTAGTGAACTTTGTGATGATACTATTGGGCAAATACATTGTTATGATATTGTAGTGCAATGTCATTCTCATTAACGTGTATATACGAAAACTACTAATTTTCGTGCTTTACGAATCTGTGACAGGAACTTTATCTCATAAAGTACTTGTACTTAAGGACAATGATATGGACACTCCACAAAAAGTTATCGAACACCTGGCACGATGGATGTGAAAATGAATCGATCGTGGCTAGTTGCCTCGGAATGGTTGGTACCCCTGACTGTGATAGCCCATCTGAATCCATTACTGTATATGATACGTTTCGATCCTGTGTTGATTTGATGGTCGCAGTAAGTCATACGTACGTACTCACGTTAGTCTCCGCGGAGACCCCACAAGACCGGCGCAGTCATTATTATCCTTCACACTGAAGGCCTCAGTTATCGCCAAACAGCACGGCAGATTGATGTGTCCATCTATACCATATCACTATGGGCCAGCAGATATGTGGAAACCGGTTCCACTAGTGACACGCCTCGAAGCCTCGAAGCAGACTCAACAGTAAAATCGGCGCCGGCAGTGCATACTCTATTAAATAAACACCTCCCATACTCATATATGTTATACCAAACCAGTCTATTGCAGTATGTGGTTTACGTATTAATTATGGCAGATATTTTAATTTTACATTCTTTTATACTGGCAATTATACTCGACTACCACCTGGAATTTTCATTCCATCATTTAAATAGGAATATGACGCCAGTCACAGCATTTAAACTGACATAGTCCTCAAGCGGAATGTGTTACAAAATTATTTTATTCACTCCGTGGTACTAAAAAAATAAGCACCAGAATGACGTAAATCTACAGACGAAAAAAACACCCTTGGGACGAGGATCGAATTATCGCCGCAACCATTGATTATACTACGGTTACTTAACATATGAGTAGGCATGATGGTGCAATTATTGGTAACTATGTGCCATATGCCTTGTGGTTAACCGATGAATATATGAAATTTGATGTCTATATACATTTGTAGGACCTAAAACGTATTTGCTCTGCCCCCCTCTTGAAAAAAAATCAGCAACACGTGTTATATCCTCTACCGGATGAGTCTGAAAGGTGGAGTTAGAATCGCATTTAACCGTAAAAATCGAATTTTGCTTTTAAAATCTGACTCCACACTCCTGGGTAAATCTAATTTCAATAAGGAGAGGTCAGATGGGGCCAGGTTTACGGCAGCTGTATGTAGCTCTTTCAGCAACTTGCAGATTCCTTGGGTTCTTATATAATACAAAATTGAGGTGGTTACGAGACAGAGTATTATATGATAGCAAAAATAAATTCACAAAACTCTGAAAATAATAGCCACACTCAGGCTTCATGTTGCATTAAAAAAGCACAAAAAAATTGAACATGTAGCATTCCATAGGTGCTCAAAACAACTCCACATTGACCATACCAGCTCATCCTAACTCACTAAAGCATAACACAAACCAGATACACCTATAAGTCCTACACAAGGTAGTAATTTCTAGGTGACTAAGGGGGCCATAGCCCCCCCTCCCAATGTTTTTTTTTATATTAGCTTGAAAATGCCCCTAAAAGTGCTTATTTTTCTGAAAAATTTCCCCACCTGTACATGCAGTTTGCTTGCCACCCCTCTACCCCCCCATCATGAACCTATGATGCCCCCCCACCCCCCAAATAAAAATCTGCCAAAATTACAGGCCTACTACAATGATTCAGATGTTTTCCATTTCATCCACCATCACTGCTCAAATACAAATACACAACTACTCCAACATCCTTTTAAAATACAGCCCACATATAGATTTGAGCTTTCTTTTTAAACCGTGTATATTCTTGATAAGCAGATTATATCACGAAAAACAAATGTATTTTTGATTACAGGTTTTTTGTTTGTGATATCTACTATACATTTAAAATAGGAAAATTACCTGCTTCCTGTGTAATATTTTTCAGTGTAGTAATTATGCACATAATTTTTAATTATCAAGAATATGAAACCTGCTGGTGTTTGAGAAGAAACATCTAATCTATATTTGGACTGAATTTCAAAAGGAGGAAAAGTATTGAACACGTTTATATCCAATTATACTTAAAAAAAAAAATAAATAAATAAACAAGGTTTCAAATATGCAACACTCTTTAGGAAACTCTGGAATACACATTCTTATTACATAAAATGTATGGGTCTCCAATACTAATTAAAATTTAATACACTTCCACTGGGTAGGCGGTGGCTGTGTGGTTAGCATGTGGGCCCCACATTTACCGCGCCATGGACAACGTCGGTTCGAATCCCCACGTTACCACCTGGGATTTTTCAGTCACCGCCGAGTGGCATAAGACTACCCACATGCTGTCCAGACAACCACCCATCAACCCAAACTCAAGAAGAAACCCTCCAAGTGAATCAGGAATGAGTTTCGGGGGGCAGCATGAGCCAAGCATAACTGGTGCCACTATAAAAATTCCCTGCACCATGACGGGCTTGGGGTGACCATCAGGCCCCTGAAAAAAAACTACCGGTGCTACAGGCGGAGATATAAAAAAATAAATAAATAAATAAATAAATAAATAAATAAATAAATAAATAAATAAATAAATAAATAAAAATATACATAGCAACTGGTAGAGAGTGCAGAGATTTATTATAAGGTATTATTTATAGGCTAAGATAATAATAGATATAACTGTTTAGCTTTATTAAAATATACATAAGTAGATAAGTACCTATAATTTGATGGACGGATAGTTTCAATCCAAATTGTACGGTCACCACGTTTGATGACATAAAACACAACCTTAATATATACATATCACAAAATATGAATATGGACGGAAAAATTTCAGACACATTTGTTATCATTTGTAAGCTTATTAGAAAAGAGGCTAAAATGTGGATCACTGATGACTGATAGCATAAAAAAAAGGAATTACAAGATATAATGCATATATATCATGTATATTAAGACCTCTTATGACTCTAAATAATAAAGAAAATTACCATGTATTACACTAAAAAGATCCATAATTTGAAGATAATGAAAACCAAAACTTCTCAGGTAATTGAATTCACTAATTTCATGAATGAGGCCCGGCGCATTAGAGGGGCCGCTTGCCCCAAAATAAAAAATGCAAGGAAACGAGCTAAAAGTTCGGCAAACTTTCAACAACCATTAATGTTATGCTTTGTTATGGCAAGACACTTGTCAAAAAGACTGCTAGACATTTAGGATCATGATAGTGTTAATCAATCTTTGATATCAATATCAGTAAAGAAATGCTGTGCTTTTTTTGCAACCTGTGTTATGATATGGGGAGTTACATCTAATTTTGAGTGCGCTTTCAGTTCATACTGCATGTGACAATGATGTTTCACGATGAGCAGAACCAAAAACATGAAATAAACAATATTAACAATAATATAAAGTGAAAAAATGGTAGGGAAAGTGTGCAATGGCATAAGGGCCACTCATGCAACTGCAATCATTCCAGCCCACTTCTAGCCACTACTTGAGAGCATCCTTTGTCTATCCACCAGGAGTGCCAAAACAAAAGGGATTAACATGGCTAACCGTCACTGGCCTCTCACTGGCTAAGAGCGATCACTTGACTGTAGCAGAGCGCTCTGATTGGCTAATGCCCCCAGTCCAACAACGATTTCAGCAGTATAAAGGCGACTCACCACTCATGGATGGGTAGCTCTTTTAACACAAAATATTCCTATCAGCAACATGCTACACCTGCACTGATGGCCACCTGGACTTTTCTCCTGTAATGGATATTCAACCCTACCTACAGTGCTTGAAGGGACACTCATCCATTCCCAGGCAAAAGCTAAGACTTTAATAAAGTGCTATGCTCAATATCATGGTCTTGGCCATTGTGGCGCAAGCGGCTCTTCTAATGCGCAGGGCCTTGTGTGACTGATGACAAAGAAGTGACTAATTTAAACTAACATATTACAGATCCTTGCCCCCAACTAAAAATTAAAATATTCAAATGAGAAAGAAAGAGGGGTCACGCCTTACTCAAATGTATGGATTAGTAAAGTGTGTGTATTTACCTAGTTGTAATATACAGGAAGTGAGCTACACTCATGGGGTCTTGTCTTTAAATCTTAGTTTGTGTGTGTAATTTACCAAGGTCTGATCATGCTCTGAACCTGTGATCCCAAGCAAGCACTCTCCACGAATGAGCTTTGGAGCTCTGGTGACGGAGCTTTGGGAATGGCTGGAACCTCAGACCCTCACACATCCGGGAGGCAGAACACAATCCTGGACTGATATCCAGTACCCATTCACTGCTGGGTGGACAGGGGGAATGGATTAAAAGAGACAGCCCACTCTACTGTGTCTCTACTGTGCCCAGGAATCAAACCTGAGACCTCTTGGTTGTGGCGAGCATGCTAACCACAGCATTACAGTGTGCATGTGTATGTGTGTGTGTTTCATACATATTTACAAAATGTTTGAAAAAAAAAATTATGTACCACATAATACACAAACCATACTTTCTTAATTATATGAGATTTCCAGATAGGTTAAAATTCTGAATGGCTTACATAAGGTATCGGTTACTTATCATAATATCCAAAACTGAACCTGAAATATATATTGTATAAACTAAAAGACATTAATTTGGAAGATGTAATACTCGAACATGAACAATATTTTGGCTTGCAGCCAGAATATTAATCATTCCCATTTATCAAAATGAATGTCATATAGAAAACAATATACAGTGCTCTTATATTTTGAATATAATTGGTGTGAAACAATATTCACAAAATGTGGTGAATAATTAATAGAAAAATACTACTGGTTCCAAGCCAGCACATGACCTGATTTTTCACTACATTATTGTTTTCCTTCTTAACTCTATATTTTTGTTTTGCTCTTTTCTTGGTACTATCAATATTCTCTGGTAGTTTACCACCACCACTGCTACTTCCTCCAGCAGCTGAGGCTAACAATATGTACTCAATTATTCAGTGTTAAAATTGCACCAAAAAAAAAAAAAAAAAAAAAAAAAAAAAAAAAAACCCTAGTAACAATATTGGAAAACAGGGATGATATGAAATGCAAGAATGGCAGAATTAAGATGTAATGACTGAGTAGATGAATTAAGACTTCTTCAAGTAAAGAGCAGTTTTGTCACCATTGTATGGTGACAGATTATGCTGGACTATCATCATCCATCTCTGAATTTTAAATGAGCTTTCAAACCAGTCCTGCATACATGAGATTCAAATAATTGCTTACCAGCTGCCACTACGTAATACTGCAAGGGATACGTACAAGAGATACATAAGTATAACTAGAGAAAATGACAGTTGCTTTACACCTATTGTTTCAAGTCCTGGTATCAAAACTCATAATTTTTCAAAACTGACTGCTTATCATAAAATGGAATTGATACTATAAACACTTCACATAAGGCTAGTTTTGGTGCAAGACAGGGGATCCTCAGTAAGCATCTCTGACTCTACATTTGGTGGCCACTATAATCTTGATGAAGACTGCATCCTCCTCTAATCATCTCAAGCTATGGCTGGATGTAGCTAAGCACTCATACAGTCGACCAAAGATGTCTTCACCACCATGAGTTATAACCACACAAAGAAAAACACTTTGCCTGGTGGGGTTCATGAGAAATGGATTGCGTTTACACTATGTAAACATGGAAGGCAACAGCTGGCCATTGGGTTGTATACCTGCTAAGTGTGAATTATACAACTCACGGTTGGAAGTCACAGAATGCCTTGTTTAACCCTTTCCTTGCTAAGCACTCATAACGAGACTATCTCCCCAGGCGCGCTCGGGCACCCCAGCGGGGGGAAGGGGATCTCTTTTAACTGCTGTATCTCAAAAACTATTCATCACAGCTACAAAACAAAAACACCATTGGAAAGAGGAGGCCAAGATCTATAAGATTCAGTTATGTAAGCCTCTCCTGTGAAAGTACAGGCACATTCAGGGTTTTTATTTGCTGTGAGTGCGACTGGCACTCGCTGCAAGCTTTTAGCACCACCAGCAAGTGACGCTAGTGCTCGCTCTTTTAACCTCTGTATCTCAAAAACTATTCATCACAGCTAAAAAAACAAAAACACCATTGGAAAGAGTAGGCCAAGATCTATAAGATTCGGTAATGTAAGCCTCTCCTGCGAATGTACAGGCACGTTCAGGGGGTGTTGCCTGTGAAGACATACATTTGTGCATGCGCGACAGTCAGCCGTAAGGCAACTACAGAGTAGATCTCTTGATGATGGGGTGCTGGCAGGGCAGTAGTGCCAACTGCAAAATTTACAACTATTTGGTCAAAATACAAGTTATGTGATAGGTGAAGCTATGCAAAAATGCTGCTATATTGGTCAACAACATCCACCAGTTGCTCGTCCATAGATTTTCCGTGCTAGGCTGATATGATTTTCCACCAAATTTTGTGGAAAACCCACTGAATTGGCAATGCTGTGGGGTGAGAAATAGTGTTGGAATACTCTCATACACGGGAAATGAGTGCGACCGGAGCTCGCAGCGAGCATTTAGCACCACCGGCAAGTTACGCTAGTGCTTGCAGCGAGCGTTTAGCAACGAAAGGGTTAAAGGGGCAGAGGGAACTTGGTGTCCTCCAATGTCTAAAAGAATCAGTTTCTCCACATTACAACTCAATACAACCTTCCAAACATCTATCACTTATTCTTCAACAACACAGCTATTCCCTTCAACACTTCTTATCTCATATCTTGCTACAACAGTATTATTTGAGGTTAGGCATTCTGAATCATTTCCACCAGTTTGTTTCCCTATTCCAGATGCTAATTATATATAAAGGCCCTGTTTGTCCCACTATGGAGTATGTATCCCATGTGTGGGGGGATTCCACACACACACAGCTCTTTGGGAACAGAGTAATGTCAATGGGTTTCTGTCTCATTAGATCCCTCTCCTCTTAATGATTGTCTCCTACCTCTAAATTTCTGCCCCAGTGTTGCTTCCTTTCCATTCTTCCATTGATGTTTTCATGCTAATTGCCCTTTTCAACTTCTTAACTGCACGCTTCCAATATTCTTTCAGCCTTGCTGCACATGATTTTTTACTCTGGGTCATCCTTGTACCGTACCAATTCCTAAAGCAGTATTCAGTTTTTCTTTCATCCTCCTCACTAGTAAACTCTGGAACAGCCTTCCTTTGCTACATTGTATGACTTGAATACTTTTAAGAGGGGAACATCAAAATACTTCTCCAACTGAAAATGATCCTCGTTTTTGGCTTCAACTGTCTTCCGTTCATAGGAGCAGAACTATGGAAGGCTTTATGTTATCTTGAACTGCCTCATAGTTAAAAAATATTTTCAAAAGCGTAAAAATAGATCCTCTGAACTTTACAAAGATTAACTTTTATGCTCCTCTCATACTTAGGCAATCATTTTGGTTGTGATATCAGACTTGTTACCAGGGGTTGTGGGTCGGGAAGCAGTAAGTGAACTCATTAACTCCATCTGAAAAGTTGAGAAAAAATTGAGTAATATTCTTAGACATTTACAACTCTAAAATTATATTATAACACATGAATAATCCTAAATATTATATATATATATATATATATATATATATATATATATATATATATATATATATATATATATATATATATATATATATATATATATATATATATATATATATGAAACTAATGGATACAGGCTTTGAAATGCCAAATACTATGCAGAATTGTAGTAATCAAATATGCAGATGTTTCTTTACATTACATGCATTACATATTTTGAATGTAACATTTTCAAAAGATCTTAAACTAAGTGCTTTTAAAGAAAATTATCTGAAGGAGGCTTATAGAGGTCAAAGCAAAACAGTTCAAGGCTGCACAAAAGTATACCCTTACAAGTGGACAGAACATTTCTAGACTTTATAATCCATCTGTGTGGAATAAGTGGATTGTGCTCCAGGAGTGGTTGGACAACTGTACCCCCCCATGGTGCTCATAGTCTCCATCTGGAAAGGGTGCAGGACTTACAGTGCTGGACAACCACAAGCAAGCAGAATAACCACCGAGACAATTATTTCCAGCTTTAGAATAAGAAAAAGTATGAATCATCACATAACAGAATAGTACAACATGAGATTAGCTGAATACACTAAATTATAATTTCAGTTAATACTTAAGTTTTCTTTAGTTCTTGGAAATTGTCTCAGTCATTCAAACAAAGACACTTAGACTAAAATATAATCAATCCCATAGGTAAGATTCAATACACATTGTCTTCAAACTTAGAAAACAGTCAATCATGAACAAGTGAAAATCATACAAAGACCCAGGAAATTTTCACATAAAAAGCATGATGAAATGCCCATACATGCTTATCTTACTGCTTAAATGACAAAAAAATCAACAGCATGCTCAAACTCATTAAAACTGCACCTGTCATAATCTGAACTACCTAGAATTACATGCACCGTCTGCTTGGATAAAAGTGCGTATATATGATTATTACACTTTTAACTAAACAGGTAAATTATTAGATTTTTTCCCTTTTGTGAAGCAAGGTGGGTACAGATATTACAGCTATGCTACAGTAATAATAACAATAATAATAAAAAATAAGCATAATTATTATAATAAATACAACATACCTTGACTCTGGCAACATCCTCCAGCCTGGTGACTTCACACAGTTCATGGTAGAAGGAGTGGACAACCAGCCAAGCATACACATTGCCAAGGATAAAGAGGATCCAAAACAAACACATGATGATGTGGTAAGCAAAGACCATGTCATTGACAATGGATGCATAGATGATGACAAGAGATCGCCAGATAGTGAAGATGGCCATACACCAGATCCACGGTTCCAAACGCATTTCCATTTCCTAAAAAAAAAAAAAAAGGACCTCTTTTAGTATGTTTCTCTTTTATAGTGACTACTGAAACATATTCTTAACTTTATGAGTGCTCCATTGGGGTCCTGCACAGAGATTTGTAAATTACAGATATACCCTGTGACCGAGGTCAACTTCTGGATAAAGTGCCACATGCCCATATAGCTGCAGTTGGCTTCACAGACTGCACATAAAATAAGGCTCAATTCTGTTTCCTGGAGTAATAACTATTCCAGTGATATTCAACGATTCGGTGAAAATACTTATCAAAGGCATCAATTCACCTCTTTAAGTCATTATTTAATGTCTATGTCTCACAGCCACTAAGTAAGATAGGGAGCTTAAGTAACTTGAAGATATGAGTCTTTATCCTTCTTCTGACATATCAATTGAAAATCAATAGAAAATGTCAAAACCTTGCTTTTTCTAATTCTTCCTGAGACTTCTGGCACCTAGCCAAAAATATCTCCTCCAATTTCACTTCTTCATTTTTCCCTCCTCTCCTTAACCCTGACGGCAGCACCGCCGTCTCATCTATCTCTAAGGCTGAACTCTTCTCTCAAACTTTCTGTAAAAACTCCACTACGATTCTGGGCATATTCCTCCTACTCATCCTCCCTCTGACTCCTTTATGCCTGTCATTAAGATTCTTAAGAAAGATGTTTTCTATGCCCTCTGTGGCCTCAACTCTCAGACAGCTTATGGACCTGATGGAGTGCCTCCTATTGTCCTTAACCCTTAGAGTACGGGTGGCGATATATCTCTCTGGATGCTGTGCACGGGGAAAATTTAGACATTTAAAAGAGGTGGAAATGGAAATGGAAAAGCCGCAAACAGAAGATTTGCATTGATAGTATACCATACAAGGACACGAAGAAACAACTTGTATATCAAACAGTATAGTCTGATAATACTCGAACGATCTATAGCCTTTCAGATACTCATATTTCATCTCATTCAGGTACATAAAGTGATATACAACTCTGCAAGTGTTTACACATAAGGAATTTTCATGTGTTGCATGTAAATAACATGGGTAGCCTAATATTCAAAATAGCCTAGCATCGCATTCAACAGCTATTATTTACTATTTCATGTTCTTTCCACTATTAATCGTTGTTTACATGCAATAAATTATTAAGATCAGCTTTATTTGCACTTGCAGAGCCAGATGTCTTAACTGATATGAGCTATCAATCATAGAATTTGAAAAAACAGATTGTTCGAGAATGTGAGCAACGAAGGTTTCCGCTTGGCTGGTTCCTCTGTGCTTTGAAGGCGCTTGCTGTTGTTGTAAACAAGACAAACATATTT
This sequence comes from Eriocheir sinensis, assembly GCF_024679095.1. NCBI lineage: Eukaryota > Metazoa > Arthropoda > Malacostraca > Decapoda > Varunidae > Eriocheir > Eriocheir sinensis. Next base: position 9,718,062 of record NC_066551.1, read on the forward strand.
GCTGCAACTATTATATACGACTTTCCAATTAGGGAAAATATTATCTCAGGTTGTTTTAACTGAACCACAACTATTTGCCACGCCTAATTTGGAAAATAAATATTTTTCCTCGGAGGTAAGAGGGAAGACGCAGGGTAGACCTTGCCTTCCCTTCGTCTCTCCCGCAAACCTTCGTTCCAAAAATGCTAGTGATTCTGGGTACGCATCATCCTTCCTTTTGATCTTCGTCGCTAAATCTTCATGACTCTTGGTATGGGCCTAAGGCTCTTCGTCTCATCAGCTCTCCTCCTCTAACTGATAGTCTTCTACCTCTTAAATTCCGCCGCCATATTGCCGCTCTTTCTATCTTCTATCGATATTTTCACGCTGAGTGAGTGAGTGAGTGCTCTTCTGAACTTGCTAACTGCATGCCTCCCCCTCTCCCGCGGCCCTGCTGCACTCGACTATCCACTCTAGCTCATCCCTATACTGTCCAAACCCCTTAGGCAAGAGTTAACCAGCATATTCACTCTTTCATCCCTTAAGCCTCGGTCACACATTCACGTATCAAGCCCACGTATGCTCACATATGTGATTTTTGGCCCATACGTGGCCATACGCGGGGTTTGTTGCTGCAATCAACTGAATACGTGTCACGGGCCGATGTACATAAAGCTTGCATGGTCAACATAACAACGCCATAACATAAGTACGAGGTAATGCATATTAACCCTATAAGCTCCGACGTTTTCAAATTTTCGCGCTCGTAACACCTAGGCCCGTACCAAAAGTCACGAAGGTCTAGCGACGAAGATCGAAGGGAAGGACGGTGCGTACCTATAGTCACTAGCATTTTTGGAACGAAGGTCTGCGGGAGAGACGAAGGGAAGGCACGGTCTACCCCGTGTCTTCCCTCAGACCTTCGAGGAAAAATATGTTTATTTTCCAAATTTGGTGTGGCAAATAGTTGCAGTTCAGTTAAAACAACCTGAGAAAATATTTTCCCTAATTGGTAAGTCGTATATTATAGTTGCAGCGAATATGTTTGTCTTGTTTAAAACAAACAGCATGCGCCTTCAAAGCACAAAGAAACCAGCCAGCAGGCGGGAACCTTCGTGGCTCACATTCTCCAATGATCTATGGTTTTTCAAATTCTTTAGCATTTCAGTTAAGACATCTGGCTCTGACAGTGCAAACAAAGGGTATCTTAACCCTAGAATGGTAACCTCAGTGCTGCAGGATCACCAGGGACATCAGTGTTGAAAGAATAAATAATAAAAAAATTATTTAAAAAACAATCTGGCCTGTATGATTTTTTGTCAAATTAATTA
>NC_066551.1:9724371-9774371 GCF_024679095.1 Eriocheir sinensis
ACTGGCATATATGATTACATTAATAAAAACTTTAAAAAATAAAAAAGAGCATATAAGTCAGTCATAGAAGTCACTGCCTTGCCTACCTTCCTAAGGCCCTGAAGTAGCAGCACACTGCACACAATAAGGCCCAGTCCCCCTGCAGCTGTTATTCCTCCAAACAGCATCAATGAGTTTCGTACTGAAAGTAGCATTGTGCTGCGTTTAAAAAAGTGCACTTTAAAATGCAATATTAACAACAAAATGCATGAAATGTTACCCAGCAAAATATGATTATCAATTCATATGAAAATAGTACCGTATGTTCAAATTAAACCTAAACCATTGGATAGACCAAGCTATTTCAAATGCTGAAAATGTGATGCTGTTTCAGCTGTAAATGATTAATTTATTCACACTTATACATTACTTTTAAGAAAAAAGAAAACTTACCATTGAGATTGCCTGCATACACAAAGTCATAAGAGAACAAGTAAAATCCATAGTGACTGGAACCAGGAGAAGCAAGGGACAGAGCGTAAATGTCAAACAAACCAGTCACCATGGCAAAAAGTCCCTGAATCTGTGGGGAAAAAAAAACATTAGGCTGCCTTTTGAAATTTTTTGAGCATGAATCTTGTGAATTGATACTGCAAGGTCTTCATGCATATACACAATCTGAGTTAAGTTTTTACCATTTACTTTTTTTCTTTACAGTACAAGGGGCAACAACAGGGCAATAACAAGGGCAACAAAAGTGTAGAAAATAAAGCCTGCTAATTGCTGTTCCCACAAAAGCAAAAAAGTAAAGAGTGGCCAAAAGAGAGGTCAATTTCAGATGGAGAGGTGTCTTGATACACTCTTCTTGAAAGAGGTCAAGTTATAGGTAGGAGGAAATACAGATGAAGGAAAGATAACTTAGATGGATATTCAACACCATCAGCAATCACTCACAAATCCAGGTTATGGTGATGGTTTACAACTTAAATAAATACTAACATATTCTTCTGCAAGGGTGTACAGAATACAGTAACCTGTCTGATGCTTCAAACTGAATGAACATGAGTTGTTAAATTAGATCATGTTTGGTTTGAAGATTTTACTAAAAGAGTTGAAAGTAAAACCATTAAGTCCAGAATGATAAACAATGCTTGGTTCAGCGAAGAGTGTAGGCTGGCTCAATGAAGTAAAAATGCTGCTTGTTGCTTGTGGACATATCCTAGATGGTTCTGCTTTCATAATTATGTCAAACTGCATCCTGAGGCACAGAGAAATCACAATCTGGCATACTCTGAATATAATGATCATTCAAAGAATATTCTTATTGGTGCTACTCAGCCACATGAATGATAGTTTGCTCTGAAGCTGTCATTATTTGACTGATTCCTCTTTGCCTTCCATGTTTAACCCATCCGCTGCCATTGGCACGGATTTTGCCTTTACTGGTAGCCTGGTAACATACACTCCCAGGTCTTTCTCTGCCTCTGTGGTGGATAGTGGAGAGTTTCCCATGTGGTATTGGTATGCTGGATTTCCCCTCCCAAGGTGCATGACTTTACATTTTCTTCATTGAATTGTAGCAGCCACTTTTTGTTCCATTCCTGTAGCTTGGTGATGTCTTCTTGTAGGAAATCCGTAGTCAAAGGGTTACTAAGTTTGATGATGGCTCTACTGGATGACCCAGGTGAAAGAGCCAATGTTTTCACAGAGTGATGCTGAGGTTACATTGCCCAATATTTGTTTTCTCAAACATAAAATTACTTCAGTTGCTTTACAATCATCTGAAGTTGAAAGGTTTCTCAATGATTTAGACTCCTAAGGTGGTACTGATTCTATTGTCTTTTTCCCTCAAATTTTTATAATGATTACCAGTAACAAAACCCTGACTACTAAACTGTCATTCATCTTTATGAATTTTAATTCAACATGATAGCTTTCCAGTTTATTTGCTAGATAATAAACTCACTCTTGGGAATCACCTGTAGTTTGTGGCTTCATCAAAATCACAGAAAATTGGTCTTCTCCATAAGTGTAAAAGATCTTCACTAATGATAGTAATGTATTAAATATTTTTTTTATAAATTTCTATTGGCTGTTCTTAGTGCTGCAGCAGGTTGTTATCTCAAGCATTTAATCAGGCCAGATTTTTACTCCCTAATCTAATTTTTTAATTCAATTCTTGAGCAGCACCAGCTTCTTGGCTCTCTTATATTATTGTAAAATATATGCAATAATCAACGTCAGTCATTACATTCATGGTTCTCATCACCTTTTCAGCAAGCTCAGTTTATCAGGTAGCTATCTATACTTTAAATAAAAATTATTTGGCATTTTCAGCATTATGAATACTCGTATAAAATTTTTTCTTTCATTACTGAATGTTTCTCCCTCTGAGATCAAGTTGGGTATATACTATATAGTCCTTTGAACTCTCCAGAATGGCTGATAATTCTTCTCCTATAATAATAGTCATAATGATGGTGATGATTGATAAACATAACAGATAAACAGATGACAGGATTGGTGAATGCTGAATAAGTAAGGGTCAAGTGTGACTGAATAAGATAAAGTGTTAAAAATGATGGACTGATTCTGAACGAAACCAACTTGAACTTACAATGGAATATGTGGCTGCAATCAAAGATCCACGTTGTATGTTGGTGACAAAAGCATTCGGAAGAATGGGGATGGATAAGCCAGTCTTGGTATGAAGTGTGCCAGTTAGGGAAGCCACTGACCGGATAGTAGTGGCTTGAGATATTCTTGACACTCTTGAAGTGGTTGAGAGTGCTGACACACTGCCAGCTATTGAGCGAGGCATCCTAGATAGAATAGATTATAAATGTTAAAATTAAATCCAAAGTGAAGCCTCCAGTTTTACCTGTTCAACCTTCCTTTCCTTGCAACGTCCACACCTTTCCTCACAGTTTTCTCTTATTTATTCCTCACCTAGTCACCTAATGCCCTTCAATTTGACTCTCACATCTTGACATTTTACATCTTCATCACATTCCCAATATTTAATATTACTTATATATGTATAATCTACAGTCTGAAAAATATCCATAGGTTGATGGTAGATAGATAACTAATGGAATATGACTGTCGAAATGAAAATGCAAAAATCAGTAGCTTAAAGGGAGCGTCTGCCGTGTCTTTAATTATTGGCGTATGATCATGATTATATTCATGTGAAATGTATCACTATGGTGAAGTAATATACGCTTACTTTCAGATCTATAAGTCGGTACATAATAGCAGGAAAAAATTAAATGGTTTTTTTTTACACAACTAAACTCAAAATTCCTCTCTCATCTAATGACCTACGCTGCTGGAAAAAATACCAAAGAAACTTAAAGCAGAATCTAAAAGATTCATCATGGAAAATTTTTCAATTTTGCTTTTGTTAAATGATGGGAATTGAAAAAAAATTTGATGGTGTATCTAACGATATTAATTTTTTTCCAACAACTGTCCCTTAATTGAAAAGAATACTTATGATGATTTTCTTGCGCTTAGGCTCTTCTTTCCAATGATGTAGTGTTTATTAAAATCGGTCAAATAGCGGCGAAGGAATTTCAGAAAAAACTGAAACTAATCCCGTTTTCTAAAAAGGAGTTAAAGTCTGCGGATTTATAGAGTCCACCCTTTAAACCTAGATGCCTTCCCGGTTGGTATTCTTTACTGAATTCCATTTTTTTTCTTTGTTTTGAAGGACTTTGTGTGTCTGATGGTGTCCTTTTCTTGGAAATCGAGCCGACATGTGAAACTTATCTCTGGCTCCTCCGGGGTGACTGATGTATGTGTCAGCTCTGCTGCCTCCAAGGCCATTGCAGATACTAGTTTGCCTCGAGATGCCGGTAGGCTTTCTTGAGGGGCCCGAATGGTAGTCGGCCCCAGCCCGTCATGGTGCAGGCAAGTGTTTTCTAGTAATGTAAGTGATGAGTAGAGGAGGGGGGGGGGGGGGGGGATTCAGCCATAACTTTGTCATTTTTGCTTATTTCTTCATAATATTTTGCCACAAGCTAGCCGAGGTGTGTATGAAGACATGTGATTTTTTCAATTTTATCGATTTAAAAAAAAATCCACGGCGGACGCTCTCCTCAAGGAACTCTTGAATTTTGTTCTTTCAGCTCAACCAAGCATTTGAATACTGAGAAACTTACTTTCATTGCATAGGCATGCATAAATTACCTTTTAATACCACCTACCTGTATGTTTGATTTGTATTGTCCCTATGATAACAATTAATAATGTAGGAGGAAAAGAACACTACAAAAAAGATTCAGGTAATTACAATCTGATTTGCGCAGGTTCACCCAAATAGTGCGAATCCAATTGCTGTTGCGACATGCTGAGAGTGGTGATGAAGGTCCAGGTGAGTCACTGCAGGAAGGTGCACACGCTAAGTATAGGTACTAATTAAAGAACAACACTGCAAAAGCAAACATGCATAAAGGAAATTAAGTATAAATGAAAAAACACAATAAGGCAGCTTAGGAAGAGATCATTTGATTTCAGGACATTCCATTTCTCAAGATGTTACAATTACAACCTGGAAAGCGATGTACTTGTATGAAGAAAAAATCTACTACTAAAGTAGGAAATAAGAATAAGCTAGATATTCAAGAATTTAAAACTGTTGCATGCATTTCTCTCAGAGCTTGCGTGAAGACAACATGCTATCATTACTCAAAGATCTTTTGTGTCTTTAGGCATTTGGTGCATTCATAAATCTATAATAATTTGGATAAGATCCAATTCTCCCTAAAACTCACTAAATTAGTATAATATCCATGCAGATTTTCCATGAAACAAAAATTCATGACACTGATCTGACTAGTTTAGTGAAGCTAGGTTATTATTAATATGGTGGAGCTAGGTCGCATGTGTAGTGGTACATTCTGTTCTCAAATGTAATATCCTACATATTTAGTGGGGCAAGGTTTAGAAAGGCTAGGGTACTATTTAATTTGAGTTACATTACCATACTTGACAGATATTGGGTAGCTCACAAAGTAGATATGCATACTCAAAACCATGAAGATACACATATGTGTAACTTGCCACTGCTGGGTGCAAGACACACTTGAGGCCTCCCTCTCGAAGATAGTAACCTATCCTCACCAAATTAACTGCATATCTCTGCTAAGAATAGGAAACTGTTACCATTATAATAGTAACCTAGTGATGCTCAAATGGTGAGGGTGTGATGTCCTGCTGACACAACTTCTATCCAGAAAATGGTAATATAACAAAAAAACTGAAAATGCTTACCATAACATTTCATTGCTATTTCAATACTACTTCAACACTTGTTTTTAATTGTGACAAATAAAAACAGCACAGGTGAAAGTTGATCCCATAGTCAATTATGTCATCCAGGTAAAAAATCCAGGTATGATATCAATCAACAGGGGCATATGCCGGGGGGCATATCGCCTTACCTATCTTACACCACCTAACCCAAAGGTTCCTCTGGGACAGCCTCCATGCAGGCTCCCTTCCAGTTATAAAATACCTACTATTAGCTCACTAGAGTAAGGTAAGATGTTTAACCCCTTCACTACGGCTGGGCCAAAACAGTGGCCCGCGCCGTATCCGAGATCACCGCGCGTGCCAAATTTCAAGTGTCGCTATCGAATATAACAAGTTTTCAGCCATAAACTCAACATAATCATCATGTATTATATATGAAAACATGCAGAATTAAATGGTGCACATAAAGAAACATAAATTAATTGATAATGTTGAGATGTAAGCATAAATATAGAGATAAAATAACTCATATATTGGCTAAAGCGAGCCAGGACGCAGTATGCGCATCCTTGGATATGGTACGGGACACGCAAGGATGCAGTATACACATCCTCATGTTGAAGGGGTTAAGGGACAAATACCAAAGCACATCAAAACGCATCAGATACAGTAAATGTGTAGCTTAGCCCCCCCACCTCAAATTACCGTATTTGCATCCATATTATGGTAAAAGGGCAAAAATGCATGTCCATACACCAAAATATGAAAGCGCTCATGGTTAGAATCTAATCTAAACTAACCTAAGCAAGCCTAACATAACCATGCCTGGGTCACTGACACGTAGGAGATAGTCAGGGCAGCGACAACACTCCGGAGTGAGCAGTTAGGTTAGGTTTGCTTATAATTGGTAATTTCTAATCATGAGTGCCTTTAATTTATGGTTGGAGGGCATGTATTTTTGCTATTCAATCATAATATGAGGGTGTACGTGGTATTATGAGGTGACGAAGCTAAATTACACATTCACCTCACTAACGAATGTTTTCTTCATCATACTGAACCATAGTTATCCTGGAACTCTACCACTTCTAAAAAGTAGGATTTAATGATGTTTCCTACGTTTTCTAAATACTCACCAACCCTTTTCTTGACATGCATAGAATAAACAGGCCACTGCTCGCTAAAAAAAATTCCTGCAATTACAATAAAGTAACTGAGCATCCTCCAACTAACTTCCCTCCTCCTCTTTTCTTTGTACCCTCTCCTCAACTATATTTACGCCTACCTTTCCTACATTTTTACCCTGTATTTATTTGTTTTACTGAGGGAAACCGCGCGACAACACTTCTTGTCCAATTACCCTCCCATGGCGTTGTTAATCAAGGCGGGGCCATCACACCTGAGCAAGGCGTTACAGGCTTCCGCTGCATTATGGAGCCTTTGCATTTAAAACTGACGGCGCTATTAATTACAGTTCTATCTAAACAACTCAGAGCTACGTGTCTATTCCCCTCCCAAGTACCTGAGCAGGGCCCGTGGCTTTATTTTGGCGTCCCTTACCTGGGCGTTGTTTACTGGTGCTCCACAGGTGAGTGTTTGGGCGGGTCCCCACAGGTGGCAGGTGGCGCCCCGCAGCCCGCCGGGTTTGAAAGTCACTGCTGCTACAAGAGACGAGTGAGCCACGTCAGTGAAAGCATTTATTCACAGGTTTTTACAATGCAGCATAAGACTCCGTTTATGTGCCCTTCCATGGTCGGTATTCTCCAAGGAGACTATATTAGTACTATAGTCTCCTTGGTAATCTCAGACGTTTCCACCTCTCATGTCATCTAATTCCATAGGCTAAAATGGAGTTTAATCGGATTTCCATGGGTGTTTTATCACGTTTAAGGTACAGAAGAGGGGTCAAACTACCAGCAGGGTCATAAATGTACCTCTGGAAATGCTCAATACTCCTTCAAAAAACCCTGTCAAATGTGAGTGTGTAAGCGGCAAAGCGTTTGAGAATAATGGTCCATGGCATATATCACGTTTCAACCAACTGCTCTTCTTCTGCCTTCTTGCACTCAGCCACCTCCCACACACACATCATTGGCTTTATTTCACACTTATCTTTATCTTTACACTGTTTCCTATGGTTTTCCGGGTGATTTGAAGGTTAATAGAATACATATATAAGACAAGAGAAAGGGAATATTGGAAATAGGAAATGCATGAGAAATGGGTGCACAAAGGAATAATCTTTATCTTAACACGTCTATATATATATCTCGCTTCCTACCCTATGAAGTATATACTATTCTTCTGTCATACACGTCTTGTTAACATTCAAACCTTTAAAAAAAAAAACATAGGAAAGTGTAGATATCAAAACGTATGTGAAATTATAGTCGTGGAATGTGTGCACAAACCCACGAGGCAGCAGGAGGTCGAGGGAAACGAAGCCCCCAATTTAGAGGTTCATGTATATTCATCTGTCTTTTAGTGCCTCGATCTGATATTGTATATTTAGAGATTCATTTTAGAGGTTCTTGTATATTTTGGAAGTTCATTTTAGAAGTTAGTGTATATTTAGAGGTTCATGTATATTTTAGAAGTTCATTTTAGAGGTTTGTGTATATTTAGAAGTTCATTTTAGAGGTTCATGTATATTTTAGAAGTTCATTTTAGAGGTTTGTGTATATTTAGAAGTTCATTTTAGAGGTTCATGTATTGATTGATTGAGAGTTTATTGTTGCAAGTAAAACAACAAAGGAGAAGGGAGGAATCATATGTATATTTCAGAAGTTCATTTTATTTAGATGTTAATTCATGTATGTTCAGAGGTTCATGTATATTCATCTGTCTTTTAGTACCCCTGATTTCGTATATTTACTGTGGTGAGCCGCGGGTTTTGGCTACCGGGGACACTAGACTTCTCAAACCTCCAAGGCCGCGCGGGTGCCCACTTCCCACACAGGTTTCATGGCTCTTTCCACATGCACTTGTTTTAATCTCTGCACTCTTTCTTATATGGTTTCCCGGGAAGTTTAAAGGTTAGAAGAATACATATAAGCTATGACAACAGAAAAGCAGTTGGTTCAGTAGGAAACGAGATATTGGCGCATTAATAACAACTTCTTATCATATTAGGAATTAAGGTAATATTATGATTGAGGCTTTTATTGCATTACTGATATACGTACCTCAAATGTCAACACTTCCACTGAAGCTCTCTCGATCTGTGACCCACTCAAGAAATAAGTGTAACGATCACTATTACTTTTATTATTATTATTATTGTTATGCCGGACGTATTACTTGGGTTCCGTACGTGTCGCCGTCACAAGACTCCGTGGGAGGGAGATATGTAAACACTTTGCACAACTTCTGTAGTTTAATATTCTTCCTTAGCAGTACACTTCACTCTGACTCTTCACTGACCACTAGCTTACTATGACTGGGACTCGGCCTCTCTCGCCCTCTTTTCCTATATATATCCAGAACAGTACAGTCTAGAATGTTACAGTATATTTTAGATCATACAAGAACATGTAGCAAAAATATATGCGAGTTGGCAACACTTCCCGCCTGGCGTATGGCCGCGCCCCGCGGGGCGCGGACGGCTCGCCTTGCTCCCCGCCCCCCTGCTCGCTCCTCCCTGGGCCTTCTAGAGGCCCATGGACGCCGGGGGAAGCTTCCAGCACAACATTATCATCAATTACAGTAGTAGTAGGTAGGCTATATAGTATTACCTGCTTCCATAAAGTAAGAAAAAGGTGCTATGATATTTTTTATTGCCCGTCACTGCTTACAGATGATGTCCGTCTGTCTATTCGTTTGTCTGTTACCAAAATAAATAAATAAATAAATAAATAAAAAATATATAATATATATTGGCAGTAACCAAATTTAAATGACAATATACTTATGTAATTATCTAAAATAGATGAACTTATGGGAATATCAAAGTAAAAAACTATCAGAATAATATCAAACAAATAGAAACATAAAACTCGCATCACCACTCGCCACCGTCAGCGCGGTGGGGAAGGGAGTATGAGGGAGGGATGGGAGGTATAGCTGTGACGTATCATGGGGTAGCGATGACAGAAAACGGATGAAGTAATGCTTGAGCAGAGACTACGGTAAAATGTCAATTTTTAACGTTTATTTAGTTCTTGCGTTAAATTTGTTACCACACTAAATGTAATGTTTAGGTTGATTTTTTTTATTGTGAAGACTTGGTAATAGGTTAATTTTTTTGACGATCAAGAATCGATCGATTTAACAATTCGTTTATGAAAAGTTAGGATGGAAAACTGGTTTAACGATAGACTTATATGGTTTCCTTGCTCTTTGCATGGGTTTCATAATTCAGTAAACATGAGGATAAGGTAGGACATCTACTACTACAACAATTATAGTTATAAAACTCTTTGGGCTCACTCATTTATTACAATCATAGGCAGTGGGGGATGGTGGCTATTTGGGCTTGAGCCCCAGATCTTTCATCAAAAGCCCCAGATCTTTTTTAAAGTTTTAAGATATATATTTTTTTTTTTACTCAATTCATTATACAGTAATTTGATTCTAGTGTTGGACGTATCATAAATTAATTGTCATTATACCAAAGTCCCTTATAAGTCCCTAGAAGTCACTATCTATGTTTTTTTTTTCCAGGGGAGCATACACCCGGACCCCTCCCCTTTGTCAGACAGGGTTTAAGTCCCCGATGTCTACAATGTCTGGCAACGCCCCTTATTACAGCAGAGGATATTATCTGATGTTGCACCAGACAGGCTATATTTAGTGACATCACTGTCATCGTAAATCTGTAATTTTGCATGTTATATATATATATATATATATATATATATATATATATATATATATATATATATATATATATATATATATATATATATATATATATATAAAACTGCACAAGTGTTGGGCATGGCGTCGATGGGGAAAAGTATCGCAATGGCGAGCGGACACGACCGCAATACCACACACGATCATGAGGTACACTGAGCTCTCAGCTCAGTGTACCCCAAGATACGTCATGTGCGGGAAGGGACGGTTTTATTCAAAAAGAGTGTCCCGACATGTTACTATATAGACATTGCGTGTTTCACCGGCGAGGGCAGTGCCGCCGCATCAGCGTCTGCTCGCCGGCCCCCTGCCCTGGCTGGTGAACGCTGCATGAACAAGAAGCACCGACGGTGGGAAGTGGTAGTGTGTGCTGGGTTTTACTTCTCCTACTGCTGCTATATATATTACTACTGTAGCCTACTACTACTACTACTACTACTGTCGTTGCTGCTGCTATGAAATACTACTACTACTACTACAGCAATAATAATAAATAAATAAAATTATAAAATAATAATAATATAAATACCTTACTGTATACATTCAAAGGAGACTGGAATTATATCCATGTCATATTAGTTACTTCAGAATGCATGCTATCATGCTAGTTATTTAATCAGAAATATACTTAACATTAATCATTCACAAGCTCACTGATAAGAATATGTATGTGAATTACTTGCTTGGGTAGCAACTTTTCTCTAAAGTCAAAGGAGAAAGTTCTTTCAAGGGAGAAAAGTGCCAGTTTATGAAATAAATGTACTAAAATAGATGCATGCTGCAAATCAGTTTCATTACTCACCTGATGCTTATTTTTCTGGTGTGATTCATTGCACAGTAATAACTGGACATGCCATGCAGTGTATCAGTGTTTGAGGTTCTTAATTTGTCAACTTAAATAATGGACAAAATAATTTCTACACTCCAGTTTGCTATTAGTTCCAAATAATTTTGTCAGACCAACAAACTTTGATATATTACTTTATTATAAGTTTCTTTGAAGTTAACTCTTTTATGCATCTGTACTTAATTATATTTAGCATAAAAAAGTACATCATTTATTAGTCTACTCTGAACTCGATCACTGCCTTATGCAAGTCGGAGGCATACACTTTAATTGCACATCGCACTAGTGTTCATTTTCATCAGCTCAGTCCTTGAGTCTGTGATGGTAAGAACCCATCACCCTGGGATACAAGGCCACTGTAAGGTTAAGTGAAAGTTGGGGGGATACACTATAACTGCACATGGCTTCATTAATTTTATCCATTGTTTTGCCCCTTGGGCTTGTGTTGGAAAGAACCCATTACCCCAGGGCACAGAGCCAGTGTGCCATCCAGGTTAACACAGTTTACCTTCCCCAAGTTCCCCCAGACCCATTTATCAACAAGACCAAAAGGGAGGAAAATAGCAGGATGAGCTGCATGCTGACTGCTCATGCCACTGGGCTAGCAGATTCATGGCTAGGAATGCTAACCACTGAACCATGGAGGTGTATAGGCCAGTGGGACATTAGGGTTATCATAGTCTACTTTCCCTAAATTTCTCCACCATGCAATGTGTCCAAAAAATATTATACTGAGGTGGCACCTTTTATTGTTATATACACACTCATATTATGTTCATAGTGTTATTCATTTCTAGCATTCAATTTCAGTCAATGGATATACTTAGGCCAATGAGATGGAGATTAGCATCCAGTTGAGGCCATGCACAGCTCAGCGTGTGTTCCCAACTTTACCTTTACCTTACCTTCAGGTCAAGTAGCTGACTCAAACCACAATTGTTAAAGTATGAGCATAGAACTCTTAGAGACCTTCTTCTTTAAAGGAGGACAACAAGGAGCTGGATTTACATGGTTCTCTAAAACATTGAAGTTCCCACCTTCAAGTTGACTGAGTCCCCCATTATCTTTTTTTTTGTTTTATAAGATATGACGTACTACCCCTTATCATTTCAACTTCCCTTTTCATCAATAAAATTCTGGTTACACCACTGCCTCTAATGGTCTCTCATATATTTACATATATAAAAAAAAGTTAATCAAGAACTTTTATCCTATGTTGAGAATATTCACCATACCTTTTCTACATCTCTCATCCCATTCTTACCACACAGACATTTGATTTTTTACACTCACAGACATCTGAAGATCAGTTTATATCAGGCTCACAACTAGCAAAGGATTCACCACAATACATAATAAAAAGTACAAAAATAAATGTCAATATATAGTAAATACTTCATATTTATCTCCAGAGTACAAAATTCTAGGTATCATGACATTCTTGGTTAATTAAAAATGAGAAATGTATAACCTTTTGTACAAATGTGACCTAACTCTGCCTCTAAGTGCTTCAATGACTATACTGAAGTGCATGTACTGATTCAAGAATGATTTCATGGTTCTTTATTTAGAATAAACAACAGTTAAATATATATTGAAACAAAGAGAAAAAATAATGTAACATGATTACTAAAACTCTTACAAAAACTAGATGCATATTTTGCTAAGAAGAAGAAATCATAATGAAAATATCTAAAGGTAGAGAAAACTGACTGTGAAACTGCATTAGCATGTTTCTAAGTCTCTCTATTATTGCCATCATCTTAGACTAAGAAAACTTAAGAATTTGTGTGATTCTAGCTAACTAAATCTAAAATTATTTAAACCAATTGTTAAAGAATTAAAACCAAAATTAACTGAAGCAGTAAAACTTTAACTGTGTATCAAATTACACAAAATTTTCAAACAATTTGAGGATGTGATTGTTGCAACAATGAGTTTTCACCCTATCTGGGTCCGATGATATATTGATGAAGTTCCAGCAATCCCAAATACTGCAGTAATAATAACAGATGTAACAACTGTATGTATGTATGTACACTACGAACAGTGTATGGTAACTATTAAAAAGTAGAAAACTCAACAAAAGTTGTCTAATGCACAAACGGAAACAGGTTAAATGTAAGCATTTATGTAAAAATACAAAACTAATAATATCTAAACAAACATTAACTTTAGCAATCATAGAGCAATAAGTTGATTTTAAAGAATTTTTTCATTGCTTTATGTCCTCTGACTATAAATGTATGACAGATGAGATATTTGTGCCTTTATATCTTATCAAATCTTTTTATTTATACCACAATTTATGTACAATATACTTATAGTTCAACCTGAATTACTGCATTGTTTAATAAATATCTTTGGCTTATTTACATTCTTTATCACTTCCTAATATTACATCCATACCACTTTCTTCTACATTTTCTGCTTCAGCAATGCTTTCTAGTGGACCTTCAATGATTGTTTCTAATGTGTCTTTAGGTACAGTTGGTTGGTCACTACTGCTTTGATATGCTGAAGTAGAATCAGGCTTCAAATAGGAAAACTTTTCATCTGGAGTACTTGCCTTGGGACTGGTGTCTTCAAGGCATATATTTAGATCTCCACTAAATGGTTTATATAACAGAGTTTCATCTGTTCCAATAGGTGAGACATTAGGGTGTGTGCTGGACTTTGTGGATTTTTTATCCATAGGACTATCAAAAGCAACTAAACTTTTTGATGTTGTGCATTGAAATCTTGGAGATTTGTGTGAAGGTGAAACTGGCTCACTGGAACTGGTTTCATCCTGCCTTTGTAGATCACAAGGCAGGAAGGTCTCATCTTCAGTTAAAAGTTGCTCAGACTGTGATACTCTCTTTTCTAA
Organism: Eriocheir sinensis; assembly: GCF_024679095.1. Lineage (NCBI taxonomy): Eukaryota > Metazoa > Arthropoda > Malacostraca > Decapoda > Varunidae > Eriocheir > Eriocheir sinensis. The sequence goes on from NC_066551.1 coordinate 9,738,183, forward strand.
GGGTTCACTACTGTTCAAAATAAAAATAAAATAATTATTTGTAACTAAGTTGTAATCACATGCTAACACACACACACACACACACAGCTATATGGATTTGTTTGATGATAATGCTAAGTTATTGAGGAGGATTGGAAGTGGAGAGGGCTGTCAAGCACTGCAACAGGACCTAGACAGGATATGAGAATGGAGTCGAAGATGGGAAATGAAATTTAACATCAGAAAGTGCAGTGTGATTGAATTTGGAAAAAAAGCAAAAAGAGAAATTTAGGTAATTATACATTGGGAAATAATAGCATTAAGAAAACATCAATGGAAAAGTACCTGGGAGTTACTGTATCGGATAATTTGTCACCAGAGACCAGTACCCTATATATATATATATATATATATATATATATATATATATATATATATATATATATATATATATATATATATATATATATATATATATATATATATATATATATATATATATATATATATATATATATATATATATATATATATATATATATATATATATATATATATATATATATATATATATATATATATATATATATATATATATATATATATATATATATATATATATATATATATATATATATATATATATATATATATATATATATATATATATATATATATATATATATATATATATATATATATATATATATATATACAACCTGATAAGAAGCATAAAAATCGTTTTTCAATATTTGGATGTTGAAATGATGAAAAAACTGATTGTAACCATGATACGTCCAAGGTTAGAATACGCAGCAATAGTACGGTCACCGAGTACAAAGTCTAGTGTAAGGAAAGTAGAAAGGATTCAGAGAGCAGCAACAAAGCTAATTCCATGACTAAGAGATGTAACATATGAAGAGAGATTGAAGAAGCTGAATCTACCGACACTGGAACAGAGGAGGTAGAGAGGAGATCTGAGATGATTGATCTTTCATCCACTTTTTCCATCCCACTCAGTACCCTATATATATATATATATATATATATATATATATATATATATATATATATATATATATATATATATATATATATATATATATATATATATATATATATATATATATAGATAGATAGATAGATAGATATAGATATAGATATAGATATAGATATAGATAGATATAGATATAGATAGATATAGATATAGATATAGATAGATATAGATAGATATAGATATAGATATATATATATATAGATATATATATATATATATATATATATATATATATATATATATATATATATATATATATATATATATATATACATACATATATAGATAGATAGATAGATAGATAGATATAGATAGACAGATAGATAGATATATATACAGAGTCCCTTTCGAGTTTCGCGCTTGCTTCGTTCCGCAGGTATAGCGCTAAACTCGCGGATCGCAAAACTCGGGGTATTGAAAACACTGAAAAAGCGCTTCTTTGTTCCGGCCCGTGGAGAAGCTGCCTTTTTTCCCCACTTTACTCCCTTGTTATCTCAAAATACGTACTGTGCGAAAAGGAAGAAAATGTGAAGAGAAAACGGGTTGTTTTGAAGCCGCAGCTGAAGGCGGCTGGCTGCCTTACAATTGGCTGACAGTTCTGAATACACGCTTGTGATTGGCCGAGTCCGATGACGTCATCGACGGTGCTCATCCAATCAGTGGCCTCTAACTAAAACGAAACGAAAGCTTTGTGAATCTAAAGTCAACGTTGATAGTTAAATCATTAGTTCATAGCTTTTACCACAGGACATTAGCCCGCATCTCTGTGAATCTCGCCCCAGCAAGTGTGAACATGGTCACCCAACTGCTAGTTTCTCGAGAATTTTGTTCAGATTCAAAGTTGGCTGCATTTCACGGGAAACTCATTGAAATTCTAGTCAGAAACTCAGTCACCCGTATGTCGGTTATTTTCTCGTGAGGTTGGTAAGTTGTGGTTACAAAAAGAAGAAGAGTGTGTCAGCTGATCGGTTTAGTAGCTATCCGTGTTTTTTTTTTCCAGTACCACAATGAGTTCCACGAAGCTATAGATAAGCTTGGAGTAACCAGATTGAGCAGGTCTTAGACTTGAGTCTTGTCCAAGCATAGCCACTTCATTATCATGTCTTGGTCCTCACTGCTAAGTTCTCATGGCATTTAATTGACGGTAGCAAGCTGTAACACACTCTCCCTTTGTCTCCAAGCTAACCACTCATGAACCAACAAATGCTTTCTTTTAATTTTTTTCTTTTTCTTCAGCAAACACCACAAAGCAAACTCTGCAACATCTGGATCCATTGTTTGTTTTGCTTTTCAGCTGATATATTCCAGAATGCAACAGTCCTCTGTGTGACCAAACTTGAGGATAAATTCAAGGCAGAAAATTGTCGGGAGATAATTTCGGTGGGAAATTCCCGAGAAACTAGCTTGTGTGACCATGCCTTTAAGCTGTGAGTGTCACACTGGGCCTTTTTCCTCCAACCGCATTAGCGATAGGGTGACCGGCAACTCCAACTTTTCTGGGTGTGCATCACGCATGGCCAAGGTCGGTTGTCTATATTCATAATGTAAACAAAGCAGTCGCCCTGTATCGATTAAATAGTGAACAAAGCAGCTCTGCCAGTCTACTGTACGAGTTTCTTGGTTGGCCATTTTCCACTGTTCCTCACTCCTCAGCCACTACCGTCGTATGTTTGTTTACATACAGCCGCGTGGTTGATCATACCCCCAACTGTTTTCCATCTGTACAGACAACCAACAACTCGCTCCCGGTTGGGCGCACGGGCAACCTCGGTTGCCAATATCCCCAACGATTGAAGGAAAACGGCCAATATGACACCACCTTAAGGAATCGTGCGTGACGCCGACGGTAGGTAGACATGACCCGTACATGTCAAAGCAACACGAAACTCGGTGCGATAATGCGCAAAAGTCGGGATGGTAATAATTTAGGATTGAGCGCGAAACTCAAGGATCGCGAAACTCAGATAGCGCAACTTTAGCGCTATACCTGCGTAACGAAGCAAGCACAAAACTTGGGAGGGAACTGTATATATATATATTCCTCAAACACACAGACATACATGTAAGCTGTTTTCATACCTACCACTAAGATTTGGATGCTCTTAACCCTTTCATTGCTAAACGCTCGCAGCGAGCATTAGGTGTATTTACTGGTGGTGCTAAATGCTCGGTGCGAGCTCCAGCAGCACTCAAATCTCCCACGTATGAGAGTGTTCCAACACTATTTCTCACAACACAGGATTGCCAATAGAGTGGGTTCTCCACTAAATTTGGTGGAAAATCACATCAGCTCAGCGCGGCAAATCTACGGACGAGTAACTGGTGGATAGTCCTGTCCAATATAGCGGCATTTTTGCATAGCTTCACCTATCACCTGACTGATTCTTTGACCAAATAGTTGTAAATATTGCAGTTGGCAATACAACCTTGCCAGCATTTCAAGGAAAGATGTCCGCAGTTCTCTCAGTATGGCTGATCATCCCACACGCACTGACGTAAGTGTTCACATTCATCACTCCCTGAACGTGCATGTACGTTCGCAGGGGAGGCATACATAACCGACTCCTATAGATCTGGGCCTCCTCTTTCCAATGGTGGTTTTGGTTTTTAGTTGTGATGAATAGTTTTTGAGATACAGAGGTTAAAAGAGACCCCCCATTGGGCTGACTGACTGCGCCTGAGGGGATAGTAGCGTCCCGTCCCACTGTAGTGCTGACTTGCCTGATGGGCGAGCCTCCCATAACCCACTTAGCCAGTGGGGGTACCTCTTTGGCCGACTGGTAAAGGAGTGGCTTTCCCGTTGCGCTGGTCGCGGGTTCGATCCCTGGCGCCGGCAAACCTTTCCTTGTCTGTATTAATTTCTCGTGTGTTTCGTTACACGCAGTGGTCATGTGGGAGTGGAGAAAAGAGCAAATTCTGGCATTTCACCACGTGCAAAGAAAGGGTTAATATTATATGTGGACCTAATGAAAATTTCATGAAGCAAATAAATTAAGTGCCTAAGAAAGTAAAAATAAAAAAAAAGATACAAGTAATAAGACAAATATAATACAATTTATCAAAAGAAAATATTACCTTAGCCTATGGAAGGATACTGAAGAAGTTGGCTGCTCCTGCTGAGATCTGGCGGCACTAATCGTCTTTGATAATCCTTTAAGGTTCATGCTAGTCATGTCTCGTCCCTGCTTTTGTGTAAGAAGTTCTAAAAATAAAAAAAAAACAGAAAACAAAACATAAGAAAACCATGCATTTATATTAATATGGTGCTATGTTGGGGGAAGAGAGAGAAAAAAAAAAGCAAGTTTTGTCTTTTTCAAAGGATCCATATTTTTCAAATGGCTGCACACAAATATAAATCCAATGCAAGATTAACAAAGCCGAAGCCTCATATTTGTACTGATGAAAGTCTGAGTGTTGACAATGGTTTGTTAGGGCACAAAAATAATATTAGACTAATATGTGGGTCATATAGATTGTGTGGACCATAGTTTATAGCACTAGCAAGAGGTGGATAAGATGCCCTGCAGACATGGTGCATTGCTGATCTGAATATTCTGGATTAACTCGGTATAAACTCTTGTAACTGACTGAATTTTGAGCACCTATCATTAGCAGTCCTATGCTCTTTTTTGTGCAAAACAACTGTTGTGTAAGCAGCTGTGACAATGCTCTTGTTCCTCTTGATATTTCCTGTCATCTAAATATATTTCACTAGCTTGATGGCTGCATAAGCTAAGTTGATACCATTATTATTAGAGCTGCCATCCCATTGACTCTGACTGCCTAGAGTCACCACTTCTGAAAATTAACCCTGACTATTATCTTTGTTTATTCATTTATTTACCCCTATTTATCAAAATACATTTATGTATGTCTATCTACATATCTACTTATGCATATATCTGTGTGTCTTTCTATCAATTGATCAATTTATATACTTTAGGGCTATATAACTCCTATTAATTCCTTTGGGGTAGTAATTATGGCAGGTGTCTGCACACCCTCTTCTCCATACACTTTGGCTTCAAAAATTCTGTCCCTTCACTCCTCCACTCCCTTTCTTTGAGATATTTCAGTGCCCTATTCTCCTCTTTCACATAGATCGAGCCATTCTCTCACATATCAAAATGACCTAACATCCATGTATCCACTTTGTCAACACTTTTCCATACATTCTATCCTGAATGCATCCATATAACCACCAATACCACTAAAATTCTCACTTTAACAAATACCCCAAAAACTTTAGTGCAAATTTTCTGTTAACTTCTGTATGCATTACACGTGACTCAGATAATTCACCTCCACTTCTGACTGGCCCTGTAGATGTAGAGAGTGGCAACGGAGTGTTTATGGCAATGAGAGAGAGAGAGAGAGAGAGAGAGAGAGAGAGAGAGAGAGAGAGAGAGAGAGAGAGAGAGAGAGAGAGAGAGAGAGAGAGAGAGAGAGAGAGAGAGAGAGAGAGAGAGAGAGAGAGAGAGAGAGAGAGAGAGAGAGAGAGAGAGAGAGAGAGAGAGAGAGAGAGAGAGAGAGAGAGAGAGAGAGAGAGAGAGAGAGAGAGAGAGAGAGAGAGAGAGAGAGAGAGAGAGAGAGAGAGAGAGAGAGAGAGAGAGATTTTACATAGACTTACATAGAAAATCAGACCACACAGACCCCATGGTCTAGACTAGGTGGCCTGTCCTTAAACCTAAGTGATTCTACATTAATCAGATGGCTCCAAAACATTGCATTTCAACTCTAGTTAATATTAAGTTGAAGGAAGTGACAGTCGAGCTTGTTTTTAAAGGAGTCAATTGTGTTACACTGGACCACTGACGGTGGGAGCTTATTCCATTCTTGCACAACAACGTTGGTGAAGAAAAATTTGGTGCAGTCTGAATTTACTTGTCTACATTTGAGTTTTATGCCATTGTTCCTCGTTCACAAAGTGTCATCGATCATAAACAATTTTGATCTGTCTACATTCGTGAAACCATTAAGTATTTTAAAACATTCGATCAGTTTTCCTCAGAGACGACGTTTCTCAAGAGAGAACATGTTAAGGGTGGAAAGCCTTTCTTCGTAGGATTTGTTGCGCAAGGAAGGGATCATTTTTGTTGCCTGACGCTGAACACCTTCTAATTTAGCAATGTCCTTTGCATGGTGGGGAGACCAAAACTGTACCGCATATTCCAAGTGGGGTCTGACTAAACTATTGTAGAGTGGAAGTATTACATCTTTATTCTTGAATAAAAAGTTTCTTTTAATGAAGCCCAACATTCTGTTCGCTTTATTTGCTGCATCAATGCATCACTGTGAAAATTTGAGGTTTGACGCGATTTTGACCTCCAAGTCCTTAACGCATTGAAGGCTTTTGAGTTTAATGCCGTGCATTTCATAATCAAACTTCTTATTTCTTGTTCCAACTTGAAGGACCTGGCACTTGTCTACTTTAAAGGGCATCTCCCATCTATCAGACCAAGCTGAAATTTTGTGCAAATCCTCTTGGAGGCTTTGCCTGATTCGTCAGTGTGAACCGAGTTACCAATCTTTGTGTCGTCTGCAAATTTACTAATGCGATTATTGAGTCCAACATCCACATTGTTGATGTAAATAATGAAGAGCACTGGGCCAAGAACCGAGCCCTGAGGGACGCCACTAGTGACCGGCGCCCACTCTGAGTTAAATCCGTCAATCACCACTCTTTGTTGTTTGTTGCTCAACCAATTCGCGATCCATTGGTGTACTTGACCGTCAATACCTATTTGCTTTAATTTGTTAAGTAATTTATGATGTGGGACTTTATCAAACACTTTCTGGAAATCAAGATAGACTATGTCCAATGATTTGGTTACGTCATAAACTGAGAAGAGGTCGTTATAGAAGGTCAATAGGTTTGATAGGCAGGATCTTTTGTTATGGAAGCCATGTTGTGAATCCCCAATTAATGAGAGAGAGAGAGAGAAATACAAATAAGGAAAAAAATATGGGAAACATATGAAGATTTGCAATATTTTTTTGTCATTATTAGACATGTATTAGAAACTATGGGTTTTCAAAAATACAGAGTGTCCCTCTATTATAGAGTTATTCAAACATAAAGTAAAGAACTTAAGTAATGATATTTGGAGACATCTGAATGGATACCAAGATATATTTCTACTTTTTTGTTTAAATCTCCACAAAGGAATTGATTCCCTAGTGAACATTATTTTGTTAATGCATATGTAGATGTTGATAAATATCCCTTAGTATTATAAGCAACTCATCATGGTTAATCTATATATGACAAGGTGAATACAGGTAACTCTCGATTCACACGAGTTTGGCTTACGCGTTTTTTAAATAACGCGGGGGCCAAAATCTAAATAAATGTTTAATTTACAAGTTGTTTTCACTTATATGTGATATTTTAAGGAGTGGCCACCAGATGTCTCACGCAACTGGACTCACATGGCGCCGCGGCCACACAGCTGAGCTCAGTTCTTCCCGCGCGCCACTTGAACAACAATACAGTACCCACGCTGCCACGCTACTCAACAATAGGGGTGGGCAGGTACTGGTACCACTATATATATATATATATATATATATATATATATATATATATATATATATATATATATATATATATATATATATATATATATACTCTCTCTTCTCTCTCTCTCTCTCTCTCTCTCTCTCTCTCTCTCTCTCTCTCTCTCTCTCTCTCTCTCTCTCTCTCTCTCTCTCTCTCTCTCTCTCTCTCTCTCTCTCTCTCTCTCTCCACTGAATGAAGTGAATATTTATTTTTCAATAGAAACCTACCTCTTGTTTGATTTACATTGTTTTTGATTTATGCGACCTCTTCAAGGACACAATACTCGTGTAAATCGAGTTACCTGTACCAACAGCAGTTATACATAAAAAATAAATGTTGTATATTTTACCTCAAAGAAAATTTGTGCCATAGTAACTGTTTTGTTTTCTTCTATTTTGTTCACGCACATATCCATAAATTTTTGAAATAAAACCAAGATTACCTTCCCTTTCCTCTTCATTGTTGTCCATTTCAGTTCCATCACCTTGAAAAATGGAAGTGCGAATTGAAGCGCTGCTGCCAAGACTCTTAGTGTCAGTAAACCCTTTCTTTTTGTCACTGCTGATGAAAGGTTCATCCTCTGTCCCCTGTACACAATAAATCAGTATCAGAAGGCTAAGAGTGTTATTGTATAAACAATTTAGTGCATCAACATTTATTGAAAAAAAAAAAAAAATAAATAAAATAAAATAAATAAATAAATAAAGTTATTGAAATTATATCCCTAAATATTACCGTAAATTCAAGTGTGTGTCTTAACCTAATTGAAATATATGATATATGAGCTATGCTCATGGGGTTCCATCTTCATGCCTCAATTAGTATAACTTAATTTTAAATTCATTTAATGTTCTGTTGAACCCTTACTGGCATAGGGCAAGAGGATTGTGGCCGTTCATTGGTTAGATTTATTTCTCCGTTGTATAGACACACACAAGGAATAGTTAGATTAATTTTCAAATTCAATGATAGTTTAGAACTGTGTGGTTTCCTGACTTGCATGATGCATCTCATACTTTTTGTGTGGTGCTTTGTTCACAAGGAATGCCTCCCTCACCAGCTGTTGCTCTCCTACCTGCTACACATGCACACTCATTTTGACAATGTCCAAGAGGCCAGCACCCAAATCTACACCCAAATCAAGAAATTTATGGGGAAGTCTATTACCTCAGAGAAGAAAATAAAAGTTGCTTGAAATTCTTCCATAACTAGTAATGGCATGCCTCCACAATTCTTGCCGCCCCATAGCAGAAGACTGTACTGTAGAGCCATAAGAATTCATATTTATTTGGCTCTGCAGTACTCCAGCTTTACTATGGTGTCTTAACCTGGTAGTAGCGAAGGGCCCAATTTGTGGCTTTACCATGTACAAGCGACGGGCCAAATTTTTGCCATGATATAAACCCCCCAAAATAGATGATGCCTAAACTGTTCACAAATGCGTTGATATATACTATGAAATGGTTTGCGTGAGTGATGATTTTTTTCTCATTTTTCTCGCTTAGAGGGGCCTTTAAGAAACTTGATCCCCGCAGCTACCAGGTTAATCTTTTATGCAAGAATTAATGAGAATAGCTAGTAAACTCTGGAGCAACCTTGTTTTATCTGTATCACCTCCATCCTAGGACATGAATGCTTTTAAGAAAGAGTATCTAGACACCTAACTGAAGCTTACACTCTCTTTTGGCTACTTTTATGGTCTTTTGATGGTGGATAAGAACCTATTACCGGACATAGGGCCAGTGTGACATCCGAGTTACCACAGTTTACCTTCCCCAGGTTTCCCCAGGTACTCATTTATCGACCAGCCCATAAGAGAGGATGAAAAGCTGGGTGAGCTGCCTGCTGACTCCACAAGCTGGGATTCAAACCCAGGCTTGGATTCATAGCTAAGTATGCTAACCACTTCACCATAGAGGAAAGATCATGTTAAAATTTTATGAAATTCACTCTGCGCAGCCTCGTCAAGAACTCCCATTTTCATGTATAATGAGAGGGGCTGCACAATATACATATCTAATAAAACACAAATTATTGTGTAAAAATTTTGGAACACACTGCCTCAATTTCTAGCAGCATGGTACCAAGCCAAGCAGTTAACTTGCATTTTTAGTGGAGCTAATTTCTCTAATTATTTATTTATAATATTTAAACTTAAACAACAATAATAATAACAGTAATGATAATAATATTAGTGTAGTAGTAATAACAATAATAATAATGATAATAATAATAATAATAATAATAATAATAATGATGCTACTACTACTACTACTACTACTACTACTATTACTTTTACTACTACTACTACTACTACTACTACTACTACTACTACTAATTATAATAATAATAATAATAATAATAATAATAATAATAATAATAATGGTAATACTAATAAAATAATAATTATAATAATAATACCAATGACAATAACAATCTATTATTATCATTACCATTATCATCATCTTCATTATTATTATTATTATCATTATTGTCATTAGCCTATCATTATCAAAAGTAAATTCAAATGGGCCTAACCATTATAGAAATATGAAGTTTAGGTTTGGAATATCTGAGGATTAACTGTTTGTTATATTTGCTACTACAAAACTGAACATTTAACTTACTTCTGAGAACAAGAAACTTGCTCCAGGTTTTTTCTGCTTTCCTATTAGGAGTGGTCTGCCTGAATCACTTGTGTTATCTAGCTCATCAGATAATTGTGACACAATAACATGACCTGGAAAAAAAGAAAAAAAATTACTTGCCATATTTACTGCTATAAAGGTGCAGAGATGATAACCACCTTTCATGAGGACCACGGATTGTACTATTCACAATTTAGGTTTTGGTTGATCGAGGTTTTTAACTATAGTACTTTTAAGATTCATTAATATAAGCCACAACACCACACTTTTAACAGACAGGCATGATTGGTTCAAATACAGCTTAGATATCACCTTACCATCTTTATCCCTTCTCTTGATCTTAATAACAATAGGTTCATCATCATCACAGCATGAATTATGTCTTGTCTTAGTTCGGGGACTCGACATCTCATCCGGTGCATTTGTGTTAAGAGACAAACCCGACATACGGAAGATGGCACTGTCCTGAAAATAATTCATACTTTAAAATACATCCACACTGAAAATATACAAGAATATTAAGTCTACTCACAGGGTATAAAGCATTTTCATGTAAAGCTAAATAGGAGGTATACTTCATTTATCAATAAGTTATTTGAGAAAAGCTTAACATGGGAAATTAATGGGAGGAACATGAGACTAGAATGGAAGACTGAAAAACAAACAAACAAGCTAGTGCACTTTGGCAAGCAAAGGTCAAGCAGAATAGCATATTTTAAGTTTTTCCTTTGCTTCATTCAAGTAGTGAGATCACAGATACATAGAGAAAGTATACCAAGACAATAAAGCACATGGAAACATGCCAAGAACTTCAAAGTAAAAATTAAAAGTTCACAAAATGGAACACCAAAAAAACAAAAAAAAAAAGCACCAGCCATTAGAGCGTTAGAACATGCAACATCTCTGCATAGAATAACTTGGGGCTGCTCAGGCACAGAAAAATGAAACATAACTTATACCACACCAAAGTAGAAAAAAGTTTTAGTTCTGAAAGTCTTTTTCATGTGCTGTATATCAATAAAGTAGAGATTTTAAAAGTAAATTATGCATGTACTTAGATATGAGTGCATGACAAATTTTCCACACAGTAAGATATGCTTTGTGGGTTTGTAATTCTCATATCATGTGTCCCTCTCAATTTTTTTTTCTTGAATATTTTCATAGTGATGGAAATACAACTCATCCTTAACATCCTTCATATATGGGTATATGTTGAGTTTCTTACATGAAACATTCACTAGTATAGCTTACCCTCTAAAATTATTTCCTTTTACTCCATATTACATATCTATTATATAGTATATAATGGAAATCAGGAGGCAAAGAATAAAGTCACACACTCTATGCAAGAACATGGATGTGGTAAGTACTTGACAGCTACAGTAGGATGCCTCGTTAGTCAGACATAAATCAATAAAGAATGGATATTAGACAATTTCACATCACTTTACCCTGCTGAAGGCAAATTACAGTACTAAAACCCAAGAATGATCATTAGGGAGGGAGTTAACAAATGCTTTAATTTCGCTTCTATTGAAGTCTAACACCATTCATAAGACCAATCACCAAAGTGTGCAAGGCATGCAGTTGAGATGTAAAAAAAAAAAAAAAAAAAAAAATAAATAAATAAATAAAATAAAAAAAAAAACTAATAAATACAAACTCCAGAAAATAGCAAGAAAAGCAGCACTGATTATAACTACAAAAGTTATTGAAGGAAGCTAATGGAAACCTTGACTAAAAAAATAAATTAAAGTTGTGAGAAGCAATGGATGGTTTCTGTACCTATAATAATTGTGAACCAAGTAAAATGTGTATTACAGCTTGCACGGATGATTTCTGTGCCAGAGTCCACTCATGGAGATTTGCCGCATAACTTATCATTGAAACGCAAGAGGCATTAATCGTGTGTCCAGCAGTGACGTACATCTTTTTCTCCACTCACTGGTGTGAGGGAAGGAGGGTCTCCCTCCCTCCCCTCTATCCAGGGGGGTTGACAGTTTGTATGGCCTTGAATAATTTAGCCTAACATTTCACCTACATCCTTGTGTTTTTGCCCATTTTTGCTGATTTACATAATGGATGGAAACCATGCAGGAGGAAAAACAATTCCATCAATCTCTGATCTTTACATTGCTGGGCACAGTACTAAGGAAATTTGCAAACTTAAAAGACTGAAGTTTAGAACATTGCGAAACTTGATCAACTGATTTAGCCCCTTCACTCCGGCGACGCCAACATCGGCGTCCAACGACGTCACCGTTGGTCCTCTTCTAAACCTCTTAATCCTCTTCCATTTGCTCTTAATCCTCTTCTAAACCTTTTAAGAGGAAATGGAAGAGGATTAAGAGGAATTTAGAGGAGGATTGAGTGGTTTAGAAGAGGATTAATCCTCTTCCATATCCTCTTGACCCTTTCCATACTGTGACGCCGATGTCTGCGTCACAGATGGAAAGGGTTAAGGTTGATGGAGAGGGGATGGTCATGCTCCTTAAGAAGCAACCAGGGAAACTAAAACATTTTTTTTTATAGAAAAAGGAACGTGTTAAGACGATAGCTTGACATCACTCCTCGCCTTAGAACCAGGAAATTGAAAGAACAAACCCACATTCTTCTCAGTGATGTGTCGCTCCATACAGTGCAAGAAACTCTGCAACATGACCTTGGCTGCAGGTGTTATGACGCGTGGAAGGAGCCACTGATAAATGACCTCCAAAGGAAGAGGAGGCTTCATTTTGCCCAGCAGTGTAAAGATCAGTGATTGATGGAATTGTTTTTCCTCCTGCATGTTTCCATCCGTTATGTAATCCAGCCAATATGGGCAGAAACACAAGGATGTAGGTGAAATTTTAGGCTAAATTGTTCAAGGCAATACAAACTGTCAACCCCCCTAGATCGAGGGGAGGGAGGGAGACCCTCCTTCCCTCACACCAGTGAGTGGAGGAAAAGATGTACGTCACTGCCAGACACATGATTAATTCCTCTTATGCTTTAATGATTGTATGGAAGGCAAATATGAAGCTGCATGGCAAATCTTGATGCGTGGACTCTGGCGCAGAAATCATCCGCGCAAGCTGTACAGATATTCCATAATGTTAGAAGAGTGAAATTTTAAGAAAATAAATAGATAATTTATTCTGTGACGGGAAAAGTAAACTACACTGTACTGTTGAGGGTGTTGTTAACAAGGGAGAAGTAGACAAAGTGGTGCAATTGTATGAACAATAAGAGAGGGAAGAAGAGCAATTATGGAAGTGATGTGGGGCCATGAAAGAAAGATAGCAAGTGTGAGGAAAAAATCAAATGCTCTGACACTGGATGCAAGATTAACCCTTTCATTGCTAAGCACTCGCAATGAGACTATCCCCTCAGGCGTGCTCGGGCACCCCAGCGGGGGAAGGGGATCTCTTTTAACCGCTATATCTCAAAAACTATTCATCACAGTTACAAAACAAAAACACCATTGGAAAGAGGAGGCCAAGATCTACAAGATTCGGTTATGTAAGCCTCTCCTGCGAACGTACAGGCACGTTCAGGGGGTGTTTTTTGCTGTGAGTGCGACTGGCGCTTGCAGTGAGCTTTTAGCACCACCAGCAAGTGACGCTAGTGCTCGCTCTTTTAACCGCTGTATCTCAAAAACTATTCATCACAGCTAAAAAACAAAATCCCCATTGGAAAGAGGAGGCCAAGATCTATATGATTCAGTAATGTAAGCCTCTCCTGTGAAAGTACAGGCACGTTCAGGGGGTGTTGCCTGTGAAGACATACATTTATACGTGCGCGACGGTCAGCCGTAAGGCAACTACTGTAGATCTCTTGATGATGGGGTGCTGGCAGGGCAGTATTGCCAACTGCAAAATTTACAACTATTTGATCAAAATATCAGTCATGTGATAGGTGAAGCTATGCAAAAATGTCGCTATATTGGTCAACAATTAACATCCACCAGTTGCTCGTCCGTAGATTTTCCGCGCTGGACTGACATGATTTTCCACCAAATTTAGTGAAGAACCCACTCAATTGGCAATCCTGTGTTGTGAGAATTAGTGTTGGAACACTCTCATACGCGGGAGATTTGAGTGCGGCTGGAGGTCGCAGCGAGTGTTTAGCGCCACCAGCAAATACGCCTAACACCCGCTGCAAGCGTTTAGCAATGAAAGGGTTAAGGGTAGCTATACAGGTAAATTATGAAGGCAATGTTTGTGGTAAAAGAAAATACAATGGGAATAAAAAGAAATTAAGTTATAGTATGCAAGAAAAGAGTGGCTTAGTGAGTGAATGAAATTTCTCTGATTTGGTTCAAAGACAAAATATATTTTGGTACTTGTTTAAAAAAAATATATGTATTCAATTGTATGATTGAGATTGAGTTATTAGGAATAGAAGAGAATAAACCATTAGAAAACTTAAATGACAAAAAATATAAAAAAATAATTGTGGGAAAAAGATAAATGCTAGTAGCAGGGATTGATGCAAGGAAAAATGTGGCTAGGGACTCTTTTGTCCTGTTCATTCCTCTAAAGAACATTCGTGGCATCAAGGAACACAAATGGAAAACAGATGCATTATTCTATATAATATATGCTCAACCTGGGTTAGAATGTTTGACATTCTTGCAACAGAATCTGGACTTTGACAGGTAACCTGAGAAGTTGATGAAACTCGTGACACGGATCTCTTGAGACTTCGCCGGCGTCTTACATGACGAACTGACGTGCTGCTTGCTGAAATGGATTGGTATTTAGAAAGCTGCAGAGAATAAAGGAAGGCTTAAATGAAAGGGTGCAATATTACACAACACGATGAAATTAAATAATGAACAGGTGCTGTTAAAAAGTATATGAATATTTCACCTCTTGCAATTACGATCATAAGACTTCACCTCACCATATCATAAATATCTTACCTTTCAGAAATAAAGTTATTTGAATAGTATTTTTCATTTATAATGAAAATTATAATCATTCTTATTAAACCTGTATCCCATTAAGTGAGTAGCTGTGATGACAATCCACAGGCCAGCAGCTGATCACTCCCAAGAGGGCAGCCAAGAAAAAAGTATGATGAATGTGATCTTACAGAGTCTTGCATCTGATAAGGATTTTACACAACGCTTAGTGTGGCTGGAGACTCCAGCTATTGAAGAATAAGCTTACTCAATGTGCCCGGAAAAGTATATGGAAGGGTGTTAAAAGTGAGAATGATGGAAATAACCAGTAGAAGTGTAGGCAGTGAACAAGGGGTTTTCAGGAAGGGGAAGGAATGAGTGAATAAATTGTTTGCACTTAAGATGATAGTTGAAAATAATTAAAATTATTATAGAACGATAGGAAGTTGTTTGCTGTTTTCAGAACATGAAGAAGACCTTTAACAAGGTTAACAGGAAGGGTTTGTCTTAGGCGGAACAGCCACTTCTCAAAATAAATGAAAAATTGATCTTCGGGAGAATAAATCAATTTGCAAATAATCTGCCCGGGATTTAAACCTCCGCCCCTGAGACAGGAGGCAAACACTCCAGCATAACCAAAGGGTACCCTGTGGCTTAGGGCTTTTTGGAACCTTTATCTGCACATCAGGCCATTATATGGCTTCTCCTTTCCATTAAGACCAATATTTTTTTGTTTTTATATTTCTCAAGACAATTTTCTTCAGTCTCATTACTATGGAAGCATGAATACAATTTCCTATTTCCTATTTACTATTTCCTGCCCTTGCATGGAGAAACACAACACAGGAATGGATCAAACACTATCCATAAGTGCCACGGGGGATTTTCCAATTCACAAAGCATATAAGAAATTGATCTATTTGGGAAAATAAATATTTTTTCCCAACAATCTGTCAGAGAATCAAAACCTGGGCCCTCAAGACAGAAGGTAGACATTTTAGTGTTGAGCTGAAGGGTATCCCGTGGCTTAAGACTTTTGGAGTCTATATTTAGGTCTCGGCCATTACATCATTATATATATATATATATATATATATATATATATATATATATATATATATATATATATATATATATATATATATATATATTTACATATATATATATATATATATATATATATATATATATATATACACACACACACACACACACACACACACACACACAGTATTGTTGTCTTATATGCAACACTGAACAGCTTTTGAGAAAAGAAATTAAAAAGTACCCAAAGAGGAATGGAAAAATCAGTGCTACAAATCATTAAAACAAATAAGAAAATTTGAATATGGACAGGAGAACAATTGAAAGCAAGAAACATAATAAAGGCAATCAAAAGCAAGAAATGTCAATGCTCAGGATATATAAGTAAGATGAAGAACAATAGTTGAACAAAGAGACAGACTGGGAAATGTCGGATATAATAAATGCAAGTAAAAGTTGTTCACCATGGTGAGAGGAAATTAAGAAGTATATGGAGCATTTGTATAAAAACTGGAAACTAGAGGCACCGTACATAAACAAATGGAGATGTTTGGGAGAGGCCTAGCTGTGTTCTGCAGGGAAATAGTACAGTTTGCTGCTGCTGATGATTATCATCATGATGATGAGCAGGAGGATATACATAGTATTCTGGCAGAGGGGAATGGTCATCCACTTTTGAAGCAATAAAATTCTTTAAGAAAATTGGAAATGACAGACTGAAGGTAAGAAGGTAGATTATAATAGAAAGATTAAAGCATTATTTTTCAATTTAATATGTCCAGTGCAACAGCAACCAATGTGAAATTCTTCTTTTTTTACATCTGCAAATTTTATTGCGCCGGAATATTCATTGTTGTGTTATATATATTTTCAAAACAGTACATTATAAACTATGTGGAAAGTAAAATTCTCTATGATCCCTCATGAAGGATTTTAACCCCTTGGCTGCGAATTTCCTAAAAGAAGACATCACCAAGGTACAGGAATGGAACAAAAAGTGGCTGCTACAATTCAATGAAGAAAAATGTAAAGGGGATATCCAGCATACCAATACCACATGGGAAACACTCCACTATCCACCACAGAGGCAGAAAAAGACCTGGGACTATATGTTACCAGGCTACCAGTGATTGTGAAGGCAAAATCCATGCCAATCGCAGCGGACGGGTTAAGTTGTTTCGTCCCGTTACTTAGCATGTGTAGCCTACAGTTCTTTTCATGAGTTACATGGTACTTAGTGTTGCAAATGTAAATCTGAGATTCACCTAAAAAACAATAGTGAGCATTCAATAAAACATCAGAAATGTTTTGCTGTGCACTGTTACTAGGTAGTCTTACATTTACTTATTATGAAATTATCATTTTCTCACACAGTTCTTGCTTCATATGTGTGGCTCTTACAGATCAACACTTCCCGGTGCTCATTACACATGTGCAATCAATCCTGCTGATGTGTACTGTAATCTTTACAACCAGAGTCAGCTCCTCTGCTATATCACATTTAAGATTTATTCATACAATTCATCATGATGTACTATTAATAAAGACTTCTGCATTTGCCAAACCCATTTATTAATTTTTCATATATTTGGGGGCAAGTAGCTGCTCATCAATTTCATCAGAGAAAACACAAATTATCTGAAATAATCATGAACTTACCAGCTGTGACACATACATGTTCATATTTTAATAATTAAAAAAAAAGTGACACTACATTATTAGTGAGGTACGTCCTCCTGGTGAGCCTATAATGGCAAAGATGAGAGTTCTTAGTAAAGTACCTCAATATCAGCACTACTTAGCTCCACCATATGAAGTGTTGGAGATGTAGGTTTGGAAAGGACAGCCATTCCCAACAAGAAAAAGCAAGCACAGCCCTTCAGTCATGACCTGAACACTGCCACAAGTTCAGTGATTATCTTATAGCTTCAAAAGAATAGGACATTTTCTGCAGTACATAATAAAAAAAAAAGTGATGAGCTATGTAAGGCAAATTTTCATAAGAAAACGATTTATTGATGCAAAGTGCAAATATATATGTAAGAATAAAATTATGAGGACAGGGGAAAAGACTGAGGCAATGACAGAGAACATAACATATAAAAAGGTTCATATGTAAGGCCAGGAGAAAACTTTGTTTATTACATTCAAGTAACAGATAAATATCCGATATAGGAGAGGTTTAAAACTAGTGAAGAAAAAATTAATAAAAATAAAAAGCCCCATGTGGGGGAGCGTCCGCCATGTGTTAAATTATTAACGTATGATCCTGATTATATTCATGTGAAATGTATGCTTATGGTGAAGTAATATATGCTTACTTTCATATCTATAAGTCAATACATAATAGCAGGAAAAAATAAAATGTATTTTTAACAAAACTCAACTCAAAATTCCTTTCATCTAATGCCCTACACTGCAGAAAAAAATACCAAAGAAACTTAAAGCAGAATCTAAAAGATTTATCGTGGAAAATTTAAAAATTTTAGCTTTCGTTAAATGATGAGAATTTTTTTCAATTTTGTGGTGTATCTAACGATATTAATTTTTTTCCAGCAATTGTCCCTCAATTGAAAAGAAAACTCATGATGAAAAGTTTGTGATTCTGCTCCTCTTTCCAAAGATGTATTGTTTATTAAAATCAGTCAAATAGTGGTGAAGGAATTTTTGAAAAACTGAAACTAATCCTGTTTTCTAAAAAGGAGAGAGTTAAAGTCCATGTATTTATAGAGTTTGCCCTTTAAACCTAGATGCCTTCCCGGTTGGTATTCTTTACTGAATTCCAGTTTTTTTCTTTGTTTTGAAGGACTTTGTGTGTCTGATGGTGTCCTTTTCTTGGAAATCAAGCTGACATGTGAAACTTATCTCTGGCTCCTCCGGGGTGACTGATGTATGTGTCAGCTCTGCTGCCTCCAAGGCCATTGCAGATGCTAGTTTGCCTCATGATGCCATACAAATATTCTTTTAGGCTATTTTCTACGTTGAAACATGACGATGTATGCACCTGTGTATGAATATAGCTTTTTTTTTTTTTACTTGCCAGCCTATAGTGCCAGTAGACTTTCTTGAGGGGCCTGGATCGTAGTCAGCCCCAGCCTGTCATGGCGCAGGCAAGTGTTTTATAGTGACGTAAGTGATGAACGGAAGAGGGCGGGTGGGGGGTGGGGGAATTCAGCCATAACTGTCATTTTTGCTTATTCCTTCATAATATTTTCCTACAAGCTAGCCAAGGCGTGTATGAAGACGTGTGATTTTTTTCAATTTTTCCGATTTTTTAAAAATATTAATGGCGGATGCTCTCCGTAAGGTGATTAAAAAAAATATTAGGTTAGTGACAGAGTAAAGCATTCAATGAAAGAATTATTTTGGTAGATTATCATGAAAGAAATTACCCAAAGTAAAGGTAAAAAATAAAAAATCAAAGGATGAGTTACTTTAGCTTAGTTAGATAACTCGAGGAGAAAGGTCAAAGGGGCCGAGCCTTGTTCTGGGTGAGGGCAGTGTTCAGTTCAGGACTGTTGCTAGACATTGAAGATATTAGTACATTGGAGGTTTTGCCTAAAGCTCTGTAGAATTATAAGCACTGAAAATGCAAGTTCTATGTGAGCCTTGGGACATGCTCCTCCACGATTTTTTATTTAAACTGTCTCTGGCATTACTCCCTGACATCTGAGGGCAATTGAAAGATGAAACCAAGCAGTCTAAAGTAATTAAAATTAATTCCCGAAGAGATTTAAGTCCAGATAAAAAAGATTTTGGGCAGCAGCCCCCAAAGCTCACTCCTCATAATGGCCCCGGTTCACTCCATGACAAAAATCAACAACCAGCACAAGCAACTACATATCTACCTTTCTGGGTTTAGTTTACAGAAAAGATTCTATGGAATTTTTTTTCAAATGTTAGTAAGATACCATGTTGATCCTCATGCAAATGGACCTTCACCATTCCCATCCTGCTGGTTCACCTTGTATTTCCTCAAAATGAAAAATATAAAGCTTGAGATTTAAAATTTTATAAACTATTAAAATGCAAAATTATTACATATAAAAGGGTTTCAGTTAAAAAATAGTTAGCACAAAGAACTGATACAGAAATATATCATTATGAAGCATGTCACAATGCACACAATACAATGCCAAGCTTTCTATTGTTGAGTTAGTTGTTCTGAGTCTAACTCACCGTTTGGCTTCACACCATGACGTCGAACATTCTCTTGGCTGTTGGACGTCAGTCTACTGAATAGCATGGACAGCATTGAAGGCTTGCGAGATGACAGAGGCTGAGATGATGCCATCCCTGATATTGATGATCTTGCACTCCTTGGCTTTTTCATGATATCAATAGCTCTTGAACCTTTCTCCATATCTTCCTGTAGAGAAAGACATCAAACACTAGCGAAAGGTGCCAGAGATCCAATACTCCTCCACAATTCTTAAAGTATAAAAGTATGCATTTACCAATGCAGATAAAGGTGACAAAATATTTATTCTGAAGTGTGGCAAAAGATGTTTCTTGATGAACCATCATAAAGATCACAATTATAGCATACGTAATCAGGTGATGGTTCCCTTGCATTGTGAAAACAAAACAAAAAAATATTCTCCTCTTTATGATGTGCTCTTCATGTCTATAAATGTGTTCAACGGATGATCCAAAATAGGCAGGGGCTCCACAGGCCTTTCAGGTGACCTACAAGGACAATACAGAGCTAATGTAGGTACACAGCAAAGTAGTATGTTAAACTTCATCATATGAGCCAGAACTACTGACTTCACAATGACATTCGCGGTGGCGTAGTAGCTCACTTCTACACTGCTGATACTCCTCAGACACAGTGTGCAAGAATTATAATATTATAAGTGTTGGAAAATAACCCACTGTATTACTATTGTGAAAACCATCAAAATATAGCAGATACAATGTGACTGTGATAAACATTTGCATTATATATTCAAATGATATGGTTGGTAATTTTCTAGTTTACCTTTTTCTTCAGTAATGGTTGAGCTATTGTATATAGTTTACCTCCATAACATGTATCAACTTGTGTAATCTTACAAATTTTACTTGAACTTCTGTCAACAGGAACACAGAACTGGACTGTCCATCCTCATACTATGATAGGGCATGGGCAACATCAGTGGTGGGCACGGTTTCGCTAATCCGCTAACAGCTAATTAGCGAAGCTAACTTTTTCATCAGCTGATTAGCATTTTTGCTAACTTTGGAAACAGTTATCAGACCAGTTAGCTTCTGCTAAATATAGTTCCTCCTCCACTAACTTTAAGTCCACTAAAAAAATCATACAGGTTTGTTCTTGTCCGTTGTGGGCAGACAGAGCACTAGTTGACCCGTATGGCACAATAATTCCAGGACTTCCACTTTTGGGTAAAATTTGCCGTAATTGTACAATTATCAGGGAATCTTTTTGGTATTTTTAGGGTAATGCATCTTCCATTTCCAACTTTGAACTCGGGATTTAATAACAAAAGTTCAATATTTTCCACCTGACAAGAAATAAACATAAAATAATAAAAATAAAAGTGTCATTTATGGAAAAAAGGTATATGCTATACCGTTCTGGAAAGCTCTATGCCTAAGCTACAACATATTGAAATTTCAGGTCACTGTTTTTAAGGGTTTTAGAGCCAAAATATTTTACTGTTAGTGAAACAAACTTTTTAATTAGTGGATTACAAGTTAGCAAAGATAAGTTTTCGGTTAGCAATGCCCATCACTGGGCAACACACTGCCTAGCTAAGTACAAAACTGCCAAGTATAAAGAAGTGAAAAGTATGTATTACAGGGTATATGGTGGACACCTCACCCAGTTAGTACATTTTCCCACCCACTTTTTACAGCATGCCACCATGAGAGGTGGAGCATGTGTACTAGGTAAGACTTACTAAAGCTGACTCCTTTTAGGACTGGATACCCTTAGTTTTAATCTACATTCTTATACCATCAGACTGAGCATGATTGTTTTGACACTTGTTTTTTATAATTCTATAAGTCAAAATCAACTGATTCTTGCATATATATGACAAGATGATTTTCAGCTGCAACTAAGTCTGAATGGCATGCCAATGAATGAGGCCTATTGTCACTCATAAGTCATGCTCCTACCTCCCATAAGTGGTAGCCAATGCATTGTCATTGAGTTACATCGGTTTTATAAAAAAAATGGAGTTGTTTTTAGATGCGTATACTTAATGTTTTCCACGTGGAGTTTGCAAACTATGGATCACTGAAGTACAAGGAAAGGCTGCACATAGTTCAGCATGTTGAAACTCATGTTTTCACTTACATTAATTCCAGACATAGAT
This sequence comes from Eriocheir sinensis, assembly GCF_024679095.1. Taxonomy (NCBI): domain Eukaryota; kingdom Metazoa; phylum Arthropoda; class Malacostraca; order Decapoda; family Varunidae; genus Eriocheir; species Eriocheir sinensis. Next base: position 9,760,687 of record NC_066551.1, read on the forward strand.
TCTCGAATATCCTCATCATCTTCCTCGAGGATGGGTAGAAACTCCTGATCTTGTTCTGAAACTTCAATGTTAGCAGTGGAGCCTTGGGGTGGCTCTCGTCTAAACTGTTCAGAGGCAATGGTGTAGGGTAGTTCTTGAGGAAACACTTCATCCCAGTACAAATCTTGTATGAGTTCAGGATGTTCACTGTGCATCTCATCCACTATAAGGAATGACACCTGTAATGGTAAATAAAGGCTACAACATTTTCTTGGAGGAATCTTTTCAACATGAAAATTTACAAAATAGATAGTCCAATATTTTCAGATATACCATGGTCTTCCAAACACATCTTTTCAAGAGTAAACTACCTCAAAGGTTAATCAACTTATGAGTATGAATACTCAGCTTTATTAGGTTACAAGACAAATTATTTTCTTTCATTTAAACATCTCTTCTTCATTTTACAAGCATGCTCTACTGGTTACTAGTGAGGAAAATGGTTGTCACTTTGAGTCAGTAGCTTTCTCTTCCTGGTGTTTGGTGAAAACAGCTGAATAGCCAACTGATGAAACTCTGGTAAATTCTAGTCTAAAAACAATTTAGGCAAACTTGAAGGGTCAGAAAACAACAAATTGAGTAATAACTGTTAGATGCCAGAGGCTCAAGATGGAACCACAATCTGTCAGTCTGTTAACTGACAATCTAAATTCTTTCCTTTTGAATGAAGTGGGCATGTGTCTCATCTGTTGTTTATGTCTGCACCCAGAAAGTTGGTGACAGGCAAGTATATCCTAGAACCTGGCATACTTATGATATGCTGGCATTAACTTTGGAAAAGGATGCTTGTAGCTTATGTTGACTTCCTGAGGACATTTTTGGTTCTGTGCACAGTTAGCAAATGTAGTAATACTAAGCATACATTCTTCTGATATTTTTCTTTCTAATACTACACTTCAACTTTTCATATCCTTTACAATTACATACCTTTCATTCCATTTGCTGATTTATTATCACAAGACTAAAGTAATAACTGTTCTCAACTATCACAGAATCAAGTATCAATATTGATGTATCATGAGACAAAAACAAACCTTCTAATTTTGAACCTATTTTACTGACCTGCAAATTTCTATCAACCAGCCAGTTGATCTCAAAGTCGTCATCGTCTTCTCCAAAGGGATTTACTAGAGACTCCGCTACTTTCAACCATCCCATATAGAAGAAAAATTGTAGGAGGGTAAAAATGGGAACATAAAAATCAACTTCATGTTTTGCAATCTTCTGAGATGGATCCAGAAACTGCCTCCCCATAATTGTGGCCAGGAAGAATGAGTATGTGGCCAGTGTGACAACCTGGAAATGAGAAAAGAGTGTCAGAGGTGATTAAAATTTGGTAGGTTTTCTAATGGATGATTACATAATTAAGGATGAAAATGTTGCAGTTCCTAAATGAACATAAAAACAAAAACAATATGGGAAGAGGCATAACCTACCTGCATTTGGGTAAAGGAGTAGATTAGACATTAAACTTATACAAATAATTATATTTATTCATATGAGTATTAGAGCTTTCCCTTGGTCTATCTGGGTGATGTTCAGCATCTTATTCACACAATGACTCATAACCAGTGGTACCGTGCATGAGAGTTTCAAACCCATTACATGACATGCTTTCTCAGCTTCTTAATGTATGTTCATTGAGTGTTAGACCATTACATACATATTACATGGTCCATATGTAGTCCATAGTCCATTACATTTCCTACCCTCCCCCCCAAAAGGAATCATGTTTAGATTTTTACCTGAGTATACACAAGAGGTATGCTGATCCAGTCATAACTAAGCAAGCCTCCACACAACCCACGAAACCTATTTATTTCATCCAGGATAGTTTTAACCGCAAAATCGTCTCGTATCCTCCCCTCCTTCCTGGCCCTAGCGATGATGCTGCCGGCCCACACCAGCGGCATCCAGTACTTGGGGTGGGACGTCTTGGCGTTGAGGTCATCAAATATCTTCTGTTCATTTGCTGTCATGAAGCCTGAAATACAGTTTTTTCAATGAGAGAGAGAGAGAGAGAGAGAGAGAGAGAGAGAGAGAGAGAGAGAGAGAGAGAGAGAGAGAGAGAGAGAGAGAGAGAGAGAGAGAGAGAGAGAGAGAGAGAGAGAGAGAGAGAATTATATATCAAAGAATGGCCTGTATTCTCAAACATTTCAGGGCTTACACACCCACATTTAGTAAGGCTTTCGTAGAGGTGGGTATTTCCATGGATAGTGTTATGAGCCTAGTAATAGTATAGCTTCTGCACCATGAACGTTGAAAACACTAATTGTCTACTTTGTTATCTCTAGATTTTTGTTGTAAGAGCCGAAAGCATCTGACAATACAGGCCTTTAGGATAGATCTCAATGACATATAGCTACACAGTGGAAGGTGGGGCACACTGGGACATAAGGCACTGTGGGACAACCCTGATTCTAGAAGTATTAGTCAAATTTGACTGTTGTACCTCAGGCGACTGAATGTCCTCCCATCAGTGTTTCTACTAATGTTGCTGAGGGATGATGTACAGCATCACATCCTCTGTGGTGAAGGTCTTTGCTCTTTTAACACTCCAAAGTAATTTTTTTGCTGTAAGTGTTGAAGTCTGTGAATCACATGTATCACTCAAAGGTTTTGTGTATATATCATATAAGTAGAACAAGCAACTGTGTGCATTATGATATGTTGCTCTTCCCAAGTACTTCCCTAGTTGTGAATGTAAAGCTACGGTTACACTAGTTAACAAAACGCTTGGAGTCCAACTTTAAAGCTACGGTTACACTAGTCAACGAAACGCTTGGAGTCCAACCTTAAACAGCTGTCCATCAAATTCTATCTTTGGACGAGTGGTTAGACCAGTCCAACCTTGCCCTTGGAGATGTTTAGGTTTCTGCCTTTCCAACGGCGTCAAGACGAAAAGAAGAAAAAGAAGAGGTAGTCAAACGAATGTCTGCTTATTGCCACTATATACATTCTATACAATTTTATTCCTATTTCACTATTGGGAGGTTAGTAACTCCCCTGGTGTCTGCTGCACGTTCTGTGCCAGGCCGAGGGGCCACACACTGCATCACTATGTCATGGAATGCCCTCTCATTGCTAAGTTTAAGCCACGGGACTGCCTTGACCTGCCCCAGACAATTTGTTGGCTCCTGAACCATGATGTCCTCCCTGCTATCCTCAAAGAACACCCTCAGTTTGCACCAAGGTGGTGATGCCGTGTGTGGCAGCCTGAACTACTGCCGTGCTATACAAGGCTGTGATCTCTGCAGTATTTTACTTTAAGGACTAGTATTACTCTATCTCTGTATTCATTCCCATCTAGTGCTTGGGCAATGTTCTCCGTCCCCACATTTTATTGTCTTATTGTCCAGGGGGAGGTACCGCCCCCTCCCTTGTTGTGCTTTCCTTCCTACCATTGTATCTTTAGTTTCATGGTGCTACCTACACATGTATTAATAGTTGTATAATCACACTCTGTCCTGCCTGGGGGTTGGGATGGCATGTTCCTCCCTTCTCCCTTGTTGTTTACCTGCAACAATAAACTATCAATCAATCAAGATATTTTTATACTAATAAATACTTCATCTCTTATGAATGAATAAGCTGTATACTTTCTTTTCAAATATGTCATAAATATGAATACTGTATAACATAGATCTTCAATTTTCTTCCCTTGGATGAGATCCAAGGGAAGGAGTACAACGCTACTGGGCGAGGTATCTTTCCTCCAACCCTACGCTTGGATTCCAAACGAAATCCTCCAACCTTGGACGAAATTCAAGCGAATCGTTGGAATCCAACCATTTCATTGACTAGTGTAACCGTAGCTTAAAACTAAATTTATTTTGAATAATATCACATGGGGCACTGTGGGACACTTAAATCGTGGCACAGTGGGACACTGTCCCACTGGTTGAATTTGATACTGCAATCAAGAAGTATTATAACAAAGGCCTCATAACAAAAGGAAAAGGTGATGAAGGCGACTACGAAGAGTCTTATCTTCAGAGAAAGCACAAATCATTTTTTTTTTCCACAAGTGCCGGATATAGCCTCCATCAAGCTAACATCAAGGTCATTCTCCCCAAGCCTAGCATATGCGGTACAACAAAGAGACAAAATAAGTACCTTAAATTTGATTTGAAATTTGGTTTCAGAAATGTGTACTAGTCATGTTCCAGTGTGCCCCACTTCTTGTCCCAATGTGCCCCCCCTTGGGGAACAGTGGGACTAATTTGAAAATGTTCTTTTATGAGGATCACAGCTTTTCCAAAGAAAGTGCATGATTGTTTCTTATGCACATGACTATTATTGCTGAATGGTGCTATATGCTTTCCATTATTTTAGTTTTGTAATAGCTGTTAAAAAAAGGAGTTATTTTGTTTCAAAGATCTTATTGTCCCACTGTGCCCCACCTTCCCCTATATCTAAAAATCAGTACAAGAACACAACGGCACCACTCCTCCACTTATGCCCAAAGTACGACCTGCTTCTACCAGGTGCTCTAACGTGGGGAAGCGCTTCTTGACGGTGGGGCTGATCATGATGAAGGTGATGATCTCCGTCAGGTTCACGTAGCGCATCACCGTTCGACGCATGAGTCGAGATCGCTCGTCCTGCAACAACGGAAAGGGTCTGAATGGTGCTCTCTTTGTGCACTGTAATAACTAGTATATACATATCTACACATCTCTCCACAGATCTATCTATCTTCACATTTCTACTCAAAAAACCTATTCTTTACAGCTCTTCTGGACCGCCTATGCTTGGACAATGTGTGTGTGTGTGTGTGTGTGTGTGTGTGTGTGTGTGTGTGTGTGTGTGTGTGTGTGTGTGTGTGCTTTATGAGCTTTCTGGATTCTAAAGATTGACCATTCGCAAACAGTGTTTTCTTCCTCCCCCACTCCTTTCACTTTCCACCAATCAAAGTCACACATAACGAAAATAATGATAAACCACTATTCAATATAGGAAAATATGTAGGCCTACTACTATATCCTGATTATTATTAAACCAACCGTAACGAACATAGGGAGTCTCTGGCAGGCGCTACTCACAAGGCCATGGATGGAGGTGGAGACGAAGAGGGCGAGGGAGTCGGGCCACGGGAGGGACATGTACTGCTCCCACCACCGCTGCACCACGATGGACACGTAGAAGCCCAGCACGAACGACAGCGGGATGAAGTCGCTGAAGTATTGGCAGAAAACCGATACCTTCTCGAATAACCTAAAGGAAAGTACAACAACAATATGAAGTATAATGGTGAAAATGACAAAAACTCACACTTTTGAGCGGTCACACTACTACTTCTACTATCACTACTACTACTACTACAACAACTACAACTACAAAAACTACTACTACTACTACTACTATTACTGCTGCCACCACTTCTACTACCACTACTACTACTACTACTGTTAACTACTGATTATTATTATTATTATTATTATTATTATTATTATTATTATTATTATGCTACTGCTACTACTGCTATTACTACTACTACGTACTACTACTACTACTGCAAATAACAACAACAACAATAATAATAATAATAATAATAATAATAATAATAATAATAATAATAATAATAATAATAATAATAATAATAATAATAATAATAATAATAATAATAATAATAATAATAATAATAAAAATAACAATAATAATAATAATAATAATAATAATAATAATAATAATAATAATAATAATAATAATAATAATAACAATAATAACAATAATAATAGTGTTAGGTATGGTAACGTTCAGTAATGAGTGACTTCATGAAGCGATTTTTTTTTTTTTTGTGTGTGTGTGTGTGTCAAAGCAATGTGTTTATGACTACGCTTGTTTTTGTCATACATAAGTAAAATGAAGAATTTAAGAACATAGGAATATGAGGAGGTTGCAAGAGGTTGGTAGTCCTATACACGGCAGCCTATGTAAATCTATCCCCACCTGACCTCATTTTGTTGAAGGAATCCATTGTACTGACACTCACCACACGACTAATGGAACTGTTCCACTCAACCGCCACCCTATTAGTAAACTATTTTTTGTCTATGTACTATTTTGTTTACTTAATTTATTCAACTTTAACCCGTTACTTCGTGTCCTACCCGGCTCTCTTACCACCCAAACCTTCTTAACATCACCCTTATTAAAGCCCTGCATTCGTCTATAAACTTAGATCAAGTCTCCCCGCATCCTTCCCCTTTCCAGAGTATGCAAATTTAAATATTTAAGTCTTTTCCTGATATGACAAGTTTCTCAACACGTGTATAATTTTTGTCATCCTCCTCTGCACATTCTATAGTATCTTGATGTCCATTCGATAGCAAGGAGACCAGAACTGAGCCGCATAAACGAGATGAGGTCTAATAATACTAAACATAGCTTGAGGATGACGTCAGAGCTTCTATTGTTTACGCTCCTTGAAATGCAACCCAGTATCTTGTTTGCACGATTCTTAGCCTAAAATCAATGAGCGCTTTATTTATTGAGCTCATTAAGATTCCTACAGCCGATTCACACCTAGACCTGATTAGGGGAGTGTCACTTTAAGGAATAATTATGTGAAGTGTTATTCCTGCCTACACTCAGAATACTACATTGTTCGACCTTGAACTCCATCTGCCACTTCCCCGCAAAATCATACAATCTGTCTAGTTCATCCTGGAAACCACTGGCGTCCTGACCTGATTTATTACTCTACCGATCTTTGTATCACCCACAGACTTAGTAGCAGCACTAATTGCTATATCCAGATGATTAATATAAGTGATAAAAAAGTGAACCTAATAGCACCAAAACGTGCTGTAGTATTCAGTTTACTGCTGACATTTGAGAAGCACATCCGTTCCATGTCTTCCACTATTGCACAGAAGACAGGCTTACTGCGTAAGTGCTTCAAAACATTTGCTTGTGACTCAACTGTAATAAAATCCTTTTATGCATTCATTTTGCCCCAATTTGAGTATTGTGCTCCTGTTTGGATGTCTGCTGCCAATTGCCATTTAAAGTTACTTGACAGAGCAATCAATTCAATCGAATTTATTTCTCCGGCACTTGTTCTTGATCTTGATCATCGGCGTCAAGTTGGTGCCCTTAGCATTTTATTTAAAAAAAAAAAATTTAAGAATAATCGGCATCCCTTACACAATGCTTTGCCTGATCCTTTTACTCCTGCCCGGGTCACGAGGTTTGCTCTAGTCAAAACGATCTTGCTTTTAATCCAATGAATTTTTGTACGACACAGTTCTCACGATGTTTTCTTCCGTCGTTGACAAGTTTATGGAATCAGTTACCCAATGAGATTGTCCTTTCTGCAGACATTTCTACATTTAAGTCTCGTGTGAATGTCTTTTTGAAACAGTAATTTTATTTTTCCTCCTTTTGGCTTTGACTGGCCAGTTTCTTAACTATTCGTTGCCTTTGCTTCTCTCCAGTACCTTTTGGTATTTTGTGTGATTCAACTTGTTGTATCTGCACCCGGAAGGGAGGCTTTGGTAGCTTATCATAATAATAATGATAATAATAATGATAGTAGTAGTAATAATAATAATAATAATAATAATAATAATAATAATAATAATAATAATAATAATAATAATAATAATAATAATAATAATAATAATACAGAACCCTATGGAACCCCGCTCGTAATACAGCCCCAGTCAGATTTTTATTTTAACCATTGTTTTGTACTCTTTGCTTCCTACTGCTAAGCCACGCCCAAATCCAATTCAGCACTGTCCCATCTATATTCCGTGAGCCTGTAGTTTTACTAGTCCCCGGTGGTGAGGAACTTTATCGAACTAAAATCTAGATATACTGCCATAGTTTTCATCTCTGTCTACCGCTTCAAATATTTTATTATAGAAGGACAAAGGCTTAGTGAGGCATGACCTACCTTATTAAGTGAATCCATGCTGCGTATTATGAACTAATCTTTACCCCTCCACATGGTCCTGGACGCTCCTGGCTATTATCGAATACAATACTTTGTCTACAATTGATGTTCAGCTAATTGGACGGTAGTTAGAAGTCGCTGACATGTCCCCTTTTTTGAAAATCGGTCACTTGGCTTCTTTCCATAGACTAGGCACAAAACCAGAATTTATTGACCTCTTAAACTGATGATCCCTTTGCTCGCGAAAATATTTCGTCAATACCTGACGATTTGTTTTTCTTTAACCTATCAGTTTCATCTTGGACTACCTGCCTAGTAATGACCACATTCCTCAACTTGCCGTTATTCTCGCCTCCATACACCTGCTCTCTCCGGAATGGTCGTTAGATTCTCCTGTGTGAAGACTAGAGGATGTCGTCGTTCAACAGTTTACTCATTCCCTCCCAATCATCAATGGGCTCACCCGTGTCTAGTTTTCAACGGTCCAACTTTCTCCCTTAAGAATCATTTGGGATCACTCTTAGCCTCGTTAGCTATCTTAAGCTCATTTTATTTTTGCTAAGCGGGTGTCCTTTACCAATCCGATTAATTCAACATAATGTTCCTGAGTGAGGTAGGTCTCATCAGTCTTTATTTTCTTAAATTTCCCCTTTAAACTTTAAACCAACTATATCGTGTTTAAGCCTACGTGTCATCGTCATGGCATCTTTGCTCTTCCTCACCCCTTAACAACTACCCTAACTAAATTATTTTAATTTGGCAGTACTTCCATTTGAATAATTTTCTTCACTATATATTATTCTGAATTTCCTTTCAATTAGTATAAATCATACACAAATAAACGGGGGTGAATATCGGCGAACACACACACACACACACACACACACACACACACACACACCTCCCTCCGGTAGCTCAATCGGTAGAGCGCTGCGCTGCAAAGCTTCACGGCCAAACAGGCGGCGGTTCGAGCCCGGCTCAGGCCGGATTCTTTCCATTGACTAGGAGTGGTTACTGTCCCCCCTTGAGCAAGGGGGATGGGATGTGTGGTGTGTAAGGTCTTGGCAGTACCCAGAGATCGACGATAATGAGCACTTGCTCACGTCGGGAGGGTACCTGGGCCCGTACTTATAAAGAATATGTTTCGCTTATGTGAGGCATAAATCAAGAAAATGGCGGACACCGAGACGTAAGGGAAGCATAACCCTTAGGTTTCAACTAAGCGGAACCTAAACTGACTCGCCAGCTACGCACGGGGTGGAGGTAACATTGCATTCCTTAGGTCGACCTAAGCGAAGCTTAACAGTCAAGATGGCAGAGGTAGTGGGTGCGCGTCTGCGGCAGCTGACGACTTTTCGGGCACGAAGAGACGTCCTTGATGAACTTCCGGACCCGGAATTGATCAAGAGGTACCGCCTGGACCGTGCAGGGATACTCTTCGTGACCGATTTGGTGCGTGAGGCCTTGACTGCTCCTACAAACAGAAACCGAGCCCTCTCCCCTGAGATGAAGGTCCTCATAACACTGAGGTATCTTGCTACGGCCAAAATGCAGCAGTGTAGCAGCGACGACTTGGGGCCTTCACAACAGACCGTCAGCAGGGTCACCCGGGAGACTGTACGCCCTTGCACAGCCTCATATAGTGAGACGCTTCATCAAGTTCCCCCTCACTGTGCAAGAAACTCAGGTGAAGCGGCGTGAGTTTGAGGAAATTGCGGGATTCCCTGGTGTGGTAGGGGCAGTAGACGGAACACATGTGAGGATTGTTGCACCCACGCCAACAGTACCCAAAAATACTTTATTTTATTTTATACATATTTCCAATACGTCAATATGCTTTTAACATAAAAATTATACCAAATTCCAACATTTTATTTTGAGTTGGCATCCCTTTCATATGTGCAGCTCAGGGTTTGGCAACGATGTACTAATACTCGCTTATGTCGAGCTGGTTATGTTGAGGGAGTGAAACGTAAGGAGGGGGGTTATGTCTCGTCATTTTTAATACTCGGATATGTCTCAGTTTACGTCTCACATAAATTTCTTTATAAGTACGTCCGCTGCTGGCGAAAGCGAGTCCAACTCGTGATCAGGCCGTGGAAAATTATACACACACACACACACACACACACACACACACACACACACACACACACACACTGTCCGCTCCATAGCTCAGTGGTTTAAAACTCTGCGCTACTGGAGGTCCAAGCCCCGCTCAGGCCGGGATTTTTCCGCTGGCGAAAAGTGGTCAGTGCCTCCACCCCTTGAGCAAGGGAGATGGGGTGTGTGCTGTGTGAAGGTCCTGGCAGTACCCAGAGATCGACAATAATGAGCTTGCTCTTGTCGAGGGGGTATCTGCTGGCAAATGAGGGCCCAACTCGTGATCAGGCCGTGGTGGTGAATTACACACACACACACACACACACACACACACACACACACACACACACACACACACACACACACACACGTCCGGGGCAAGAAGCTACATGTGAGTGAGGGGAAGGTGTGTGGGGACCAGCAGCGGCAGTCATGCACGGTTCCCACTACTCGGTCGATAGTGTTACTAGACTATGTGGGTGGCTGTACCTCTGGTGGGGGGAGGGGGTAGAAAAGACTGTTCATTGCTCACAATTCTCAGTTCTTCTACTTGATGAGGCAGCTGGTTAACTACATATGATTTGGGGGGGCACTTCGATATTTTTTTTTGTCTAAGGATATTTGAGTCAGTTTAATGAGATAAAAGCTATAGGCCTCGCGTTTTGCGGCCTTCCACCTACCATTCTCATGACCTACATGAGTCTTGGCCAACCACAGTAGGCGTGTGTCACCTGTCCATCCAAGGTGACTATATACAGGTATATAATCTTGCGTTCACTCGTGCGTGTCAGGCTCACGTTCACAGTGTCACGCGTTGTATTTAAGACTATTTACGAGGAAATGTGTTGCCTTCCCCTGTGTGTGTGTGTGTGTGTGTGTGTGTGTGTGTGTGTGTGTGTGTGTGTGTGTGTGTGTAATTTACCACGGCCTGATCACGAGTTGGACTCGCTTTCGCCAGCAGCGGACGTACTTATTTTTGTTTCTTTTTTAGGAGCAGCGAGTAGCGGGCTTTTTTTTTTATTATTGTTTTCTTTTTTTGTGTGCCCTTGAGCTGCCTCCTTTGTTGAAAAAAAAAAAAAAAAAAAAACTTCAATCTTCTAGGTAAAAAGGCCCCAAGCTTTGTTGCCCGTCATCCCTGACGAGCTGATGAAATGCGGTACTAATCAAGGCCAGGTAGGGTCACGTAAGGATTCTTCCGTGGGCGGCCCCGCCCTCTGCCTGGCCCTGGTCCCATGCTGCAGGGCAATGACGTCACTAATACCGCACTCGCCCACTGGTTCAATCCAGCTTGACGTCCAATCCTAGGCGCTTCTATCCGGTTATACACCATGGAAAGTTAGGTAAGGTGGCTGGAGAAATCCGCAGACTTATTACGGAGTTGGTGAAGATGGACACTGCCCCGGCGAGGGAGGTCCGCAATGGGCACATACCCCCCTTTCATACAAGTAAAGGATTCAAAAGAACAGACTTGGCATCAACTTCTGTTCTCTTGAATGTTCACTGACTCTGCACCGACCCTCTGTTATGCCACCACTGCAGGCTGACATCCACTGCAGCAGTACCTCAAAACTACCCTACATCTTTATGACATCAATGAATTATCACTTTTAGTTGTTAGCCTACATGTGGTTCCTGTTCTCCAGACACAAGACTCCTCAAGAAGGGATTGTGGAGTTTTAAACTGCAGACACTCGGTAAAATAGACTAAATGGAGATTGATTTTTCACATACCAATCCTTAATAACGCCTCGCTTCCAAAATGAAAATCAAAACAATACCATACAGCTTAGCGGCTACTACTACTACTACTATTACTACTACTACTACTATTACTACTACTACTACTACTACTACTACTACTACTACTACTACTACTACTACTACTATTATAAAAACAAAACAAGTGCCGAGGTATTTATACAATCTTTGTTATTATCCTAAAAATGAAACAACTTTAACACTATATGACCTTATTGGATTATCCATTTATTTAATTAAATTAATTTAAAGGTAATAAATAGCTGACATATGAGAGGTGCGGGGCGGGGCTGACACCGCAGCCGCCACTACCCCACCCGCCACTTTCTCGTGGAAATACTATAGTAATAATAATAGTTCGTTTCACTGACCTCTTCTGCTCATCGCTCAGCGCGAACCTGTACGACAAGTTACAGGCAAAGTACATGCAGCTGTAGGCGAGCAGCTCCGGCCACACCAACTTGTATATGCTGCCCTTCCACCTGCCGAGGGTTATTAAGAGAGGGGGAGGTTAACCGAGGCACTGGTTACACACAAAAACATTCTCTCTCTCTCTCTCTCTCTCTCTCTCTCTCTCTCTCTCTCTCTCTCTCTCTCTCTCTCTCTCTCTTAAAATATATGAAAATATATGTATGAGTGTATGTATTTGTGTATACATGTATCACAAACATCCTCGCAAACAGTGGGTCAGACACTTCAGCTGGCGTGTTGTAGGTGCAAGTAACGCTATACAGTGGAAGGCGACATAATATTCAAAGAGCAAAGTGTGTGTGTGTGTGTGTGTGTGTGTGTGTGTGTGTGTGTGTGTGTGTGTGTGTGCGCGCGTTATGTGCGTTCGTGTGTGTATGGGGGGGGGGGGGGATGTTTGCATGCATCAACATAATCATACCCTGACAAACAATATCATATACAATAAGAAGGAAGGAAAATCTTCACAGTTGTGTCGCTGGGCAAGATAATCCTTTTATTCACTACGTAAAAGTGACACGATGCCGTCCAAACATAAAAATAGGCAACGTACACGCTCCAGCGCCCTCACAGGCAACTGCTATACTGCAAATACAGCGCTGAGCTCAGGAACTGCAGGTATATTTGTCCTGGCTGCTGAGTGTGTGTGAGGGGGGGCGGGGATTGTAACGCAGTAGACGAAGTGTCTCGCCACTGTTTGGTGCGAGTAATTGAATGATTGGCCAATTCTCTCGGAAGTGAAAAAAAAAAAAAGATTGGGAAGCCTCAATCTATATTATATACATAGACACGCCAACATGCCATCCCTTATCAGTGGGCACCCTAATAATGCCACACGAGCCCGCTTTGTGCCTTCACACTGTGAACTGGCCACGGCAGCGCGGCCCAGACCGTGTAACTCACCCCGGGCGGGAAGGTCAGGGCTGCGGCATGCGGCGCGATCTCGGCCACAGGGCAGGCCGCAGGCTCATGGGCTTGATGGGATCACACACATACACTTAGGTAAGTAACTGTATCTCTCTCTCTCTCTCTCTCTCTCTCTCTCTCTCTCTCTCTCTCTCTCTCTCTCTCTCTCTCTCTCTCTCTCTCTCTCTCTCTCTCTCTCTCTCTCTCTCTCTCTCTCTCTCTCTCTCTCTCAAGAAATGGGAACATGCTGGTATGAAATAATCTGCCATTTTTTCACATGTAAAAAGTAATTGGTATTATTAAGAAAATGTATTGCTGTCGAGACCAGTAATTGTGTACGGTATTCCAAGAAGTATAAGTATAAGAAGCAGAAGTATAAGTGATATCAGGTTGTGACTTTTAGATTATAACTTCTCATCGATGGAAATCGAGGGGAGGGTCCGTGGCATCCACTAGGTATTCAAAAGGTCCGTAACTCTCAAAAGGTTAAGAAAGATTGGGGAGA
>NC_066551.1:9779371-9926871 GCF_024679095.1 Eriocheir sinensis
CACGCTGGGTCAGTCTGACGCCCGGGGCCACAAGGAGCCACGTATCCGGCCGTTAGAGGCGACTGGCTGGTAATCACAGTGGCTCAGGATGGATGGGTACGTTGACGCAGTAGTTTCGTGGTTCGAGGCGAGGACAGAAAGTAATGGATGGAAGGAACTTGATATTAGCCAGGCGGGTGATGTTCGTTTCTTTCCCTTACACCTTACTTTCTTCTTAACTATTTGTGTTCAAGCGAATTTCTCGCTAATAAGTTTTAGGTAAGCAAATGAACGTTCCCGCAGGTCACAACACAGCAAGAAGGATGATCCATATAGAGACGAGTGACGGGAGTGGAAACGTATTGGACGGCGATGGCACTCACTATTTCTATATCACAGAAAGTTTGACAAATTGATGGCCTCTACGAGGACTGTCACGGACAAACAACACGGAGCACGATAAGGTGTGAAGGTTGTGTGTTCTTTCCCGATAACAACTTTATAACGTAACAACACCCGAGACGATAACGGAAACAATGACTGCCCAGTTAAGTTTAATTTGAGGACCAGCCAGGTACAGTGTTACTATGGAAGAATGTTGCTTGGAGGCAGTAGCGCTAAAATTACAAACGTAACGAGAGGTAGGTAACTATATAAAGGAGGTAAAGGACACTCATCCTTTGATCGGCGAGGGCGGCGGCGGCACTCGACCTCGTGTTTCCTGACAGGTGCGATGATAAGCGTAAAGAGTTTGCTCCGCCCTTAACCCGAGTGTCTCACAGGAAGTCCCAGAAGTGGAGGGATTGCGGCAGAGTCTGGAAGGAAACAGAGAGCAAGGAATCAGTGCCACCTTCGAAGTATCTGAACAAGCTAATGCTTCTTACCAGCTATTCTGATTTGTGGGAACACTTCACTCTTTTCATTTCCTACGGCATGAGGTTACTACTGCTGTGCCGCATTATTTAATATAACCCGCTATTTTCCCACAATCTTGGCTCATCATTTTGCTACCAAGCGCCATCTTGCCAAAGTGACCTATTTCGTCACCAATATTAATCTGCATAGTATTCTTGGGTCAAATAAGAACTTTCCGTACAACAACAACAACAACAACAACAATAACAACAACAACAACAACAACAACAACAACAACAAACACATGACCTTTCGGAAACCACAGAACTCCGCCAAGGGCAATACATGAACTCTGAGCACACAAATAGTGTAGAAAGTACAGACAGCACCGAAAACTTAACCAGTTTTTGATGGAGGTAATGATGATGATGAAGATGATGATAATGATGACATGATGATAATAATAATAATAATAATAATAATAATAATAATAATAATAATAATAATAATAATAATAATAATAATAATAAATAAAAAAGAAGAAAAAGAAAAATGAGAAGAAGAAGAAGAAGAAGAAGAAGAAGAAGAACAACAACAACAACAACAACAACAATACAATAATAATAATAATAATAATAATAATAATAATAATAATAGTAATAACAACAGTCTCAGAGAGCATTCCAAGCTGGGGTCCGCATCAACAGAAACACGGCCTCCAGTTACCACGACTACGCGTCAACACACTCGGCGCCGCAGCTGATAACGCGGGAACACATCCGTTCAACCTTATCTTATTACAGCCTCCACACGATATGCTCCTCGCTGCCTGATAAGAGCAATAACATAAAAAAAAAATCGAATATATGGTTAAGAAAAGTTACAAAGGAAAGCTCTAGACTGTTTGCAGCTATAATTTCTTTCGTTGAGGGCACTTGGCAAGGGTTTTAATATGATCTGTACGTACAAATTTCATAAACATTACTTGACATGAGAGTTTGGATTTTCCCGAAGGAGACGATAAGCTTTTACTATTCTATTCCCATCCTTATTACTACTACTATCATCATAACTACTATAATTCGTTTTCTTACACTTCCTTCACCCTACATTACGTTTGTTAACGATTGGCAGCGAGGCCCGAATATCACACAGCCCCCACGCCAGGGTACGCCGCAGGTCCGCCCTCTTTCCTCCTCACCGCTGGCCACGCTCTCATCCCTCTTGACATAATTATTTCCTCTGATCCCACTGGCGGCTGCTCCCCTGACGGACGCAATCTTTACAGTCTGCCTGATTTAGATCGACCCATCAAAATAGTTTGTGTGTGTGTGTGTGTGTGTGTGTGTGTGTGTGTGTGTGTGTGTGTGTGTGTGTGTGTGTGTTAAGGTCAGATGGTTAAAAATAGGTTAAAAAGGACATTACCAACGAGAGAGAGAGAGAGAGAGAGAGAGAGAGAGAGAGAGAGAGAGAGAGAGCTTGCATGCAGATGTTCGAGTAATTTAATTTAGCCTTGGTATACTAACACAACAAGCTGCTGAAACGCGAGAGCTTGGAAACTGTACCTCCAAAAATACGTTTATCTTACGTTTCAAGCTGGATAATAAAAAAAGGTGTAGGAAAGGTGTGCGAGGGATGTCACGATGCCTCCAGTAATTCGTTCAGATAATGCTCTCTCTCTCTCTCTCTCTCTCTCTCTCTCTCTCTCTCTCTCTCTCTCTCTCCTGCCCGACACGCTCTATCTCCATATCAGGTCACTGGGCACGCCGTGTTGCCTTCAAAACCCGCGTGGCTGAATGGAGTGTTGCTGCCGGTGATTGGAGGGGGCGGGCCTGGCTGGACGCCTCTCGGATGAATTACTTTTCCGGCCCCGAACCGATCAATAATGTATTCACGATAAGGCAGTGGTGAGGGCTCTTCCCGGCCACCTTTTTCCGGACACGGCCACTCAACTTATTTACGTTATCTATTTAATATTCTGTCTTTTTTATCAATCTAATTATTATTACATCATTATATCTATCTATATATTGTAAATAGGTCTCTCTCTCTCTCTCTCTCTCTCTCTCTCTCTCTCTCTCTCTCTCTCTCTCTCTCTCTCTCTCTCTCTCACCACTACTTTTTCCGTGTTTCTACAAAGATCGACCGCCGTAGTTCGTTTCAATAAGGGCAGTGAAGGAAAACATGGGAGTGACCTTCGACGTGACCTCTAGTGACGTGAACCAGCCAGGCGCCACCTCACGTAGGAGTGGGGGCGGAATCTTCAAGGCAAAAGTTAATGAAATGAATGTCCGATAGAACGACAACAGACCGACAAAGGATTTCTTTTTCGCTTCATGCTGCAGTTTCCTAAAAGCCGCCACAATGCCCATCACCCAGCAGGAAGGCGGCGTGTCTCCGGCCGTCAGCCGCCGCCGTGCCCACAAAACACGGTTCCGGCTTGCAGCAAAACGAAATTATACTCTTTGCTAAATGAAAATGAAAACTCTCATAAACTGGGTACAACTGGCTTTCATTAATCCTCGACCTTCACATGTGAATTATCACACAAACCTACTCCCTCCTACACACATAAAATAAAAAATAAAATAAAAATAAAAATCCACCTAAAGAAAGAAAAACAGTGGATACCAAACAAGTTTTTCAAGGCAAGTCCCTATCCCCAGTCCCTATCCCTATCCCCCCACACCCACCCGCTCTCTCTGGAAAACCCTGCCTCTGTGATAAGCTCGTCTGCCTTTGAGACGTAAATAAATGTGAGACCAACACGTTTATTACATCGCGGTTGACAACAACGGGTGGTATACAGTCACCTTGGTAGTAAGCGCCTGTCCGAAAGGTCCCGGGGAATGATAAATCAGCGGAGCAAGCTAAATCAATAAATGCGATCGTTCCTTAACAAAAGGTTACACTAAATTTTTTAGGTGGAATGATGCTGACCCAAAAACCGAGCTTGGCTACCTCTCTAAGACCCCGCAAGGTCCCGCGCCTGTGTCTAACCACGCCCATTACTGTGGCTTCCATGTACTTTACTAAATATAACAATGTTACTGTGTTACTACAGTAGGCTAGTAGGTAAAGAAAAATTAGGGAATAAACAAACAATTTAACTGATAAGTGCTTGAAAAGTACGCAATCAACCAAACAATAAAATGTATGATTACTAGGAGAGATTTCATAGTGGTTGCAGCCATCTGTACCTGATTACTGAGGACAAAGTCAGTCATGAGTAATTGCTTTGTGTGATCGCTGCGCTACTCCATCCGAGGGCAACACATTCACCACCAGGAGGACGACAGGCTCTTTTGTACTGCACAACAGAAGCGAGGAAGGATTTAACTCCTTCCATAAATATCTACAAATTTCGTATCTATTTTTTTTTTTACAGTAAAGGAAGCAGCTCGAGGGCAAAAATGATTGGGGGGAAAAAATCCTCAAATCACTACTCCAATAAGAGAAAGTGTAGATGAGTGGCCAAAAGAGAAGTCAATTTCGGGTGGAGAGGTTTCTTGATGCTCTCCTCTTGAAAGAGATCACGCTATAGCCAGGAGGAAATACAGACGAAGGAAGGTTAATCCATAATTTACCAGTGAAAAGGATGAAAAATTAAGATGCTGGTTAAGTCTCCCTTAAGACAGATGTGACTGTGTGTGTGCTCTCTCTCTCTCTCTCTCTCTCTCTCTCTCTCTCTCTCTCTCTCTCTCTCTCTCTCTCTCTCCCCCCCCCCCTCCGAACTGAATAACTCTTAGGTGACAACGATGCTGATTTCGCGGTTGAGGAGCCAAAACGATAGGCAGAGACTGACAGACAACCTTTCAGGCAGACAGACAGATAAACACAGATAGGCAGGTGTAGCTATATAATACAATCTAATTATTCATCCTCGTAAGGCAACACAACGCTAAAAATGCTTTATCTTCATCATTATTATGCAAAATTAGTCACATACCCAGCTGAAAACTTTACCAGCTATCTCCCTGACGCGGCCGGTAGGTAAACATCCATTACGAGATTACTATGGCAGCCGAGGGACTGGACGAGGAAATTCCGTGCTGCTGTAAGTGGCCCGGGGCATGGCTGTCACGGGGGGCCTCAGTGCACGCGAACGTCGCCAGGCTACGGCAGATGCGCAATGCAGGCAGAATATACATGAAATTGCTTGACGATCGCCGGCAATACAGAAAAAATATCAATAGGAAGCATCATTCTCCTCGTGGCAACAATAAATAAACTAAGAAATTCAAGTACTGTACCAATGAATAAATAAACAAATAAGTGAATATTAAAATAAGCATCATTCTCGTCGTGGCAACAATAAATAATGTATGATATTCGAGTTGAGCCATGCACATGAATAAAGAAACTAATAAGTAAATATATAAATAAGAACGCATCATATTCATGGTGACAAAATTAAACAAACGGGGACATTCAAAGTAAATCAGTGAAGAAACAAATAAATCAACAAATACACACAAAAAAGAAAAGAGAAACGAAAAAAAATCAAGACTTTACCAGTTACCCGTCACATCTTGTTGCAATGAAAAGAAACCCGAAACAAGAAACAACAAGACCAAGTTTTTTCCCCTCTTTTCTTCCCCAGCAAACTTCTCCAAGGATAACAAGGAGCGCAAAGAGGAAGGAGGAACGAAGAGGCAGCAGGCAGGAGGGGGAGGGGAGGGGAAGGAAGGGGCCGCAGACAAGCAGGTGATGGGCTTGGGCTGGAGGCAATAACACCCTTGACGCCCTCCATTCACCGGGCTGATGGGTGCGTAGGCTGGAGCAAGGAAAAAATATAGAAAAACCCTGAGAGAGAGAGAGAGAGAGAGAGAGAGAGAGAGAGAGAGAGAGAGAGAGAGAGAGAGAGAGAGAGAGAGAGAGAGAGAGAGAGAGAGAGAGAGAGAGAGAGAGAGAGAGAGAGAGAGAGAGAGAGAGAGAGAGAGAGAGAGAGAGAGAGAGAGAGAGAGAGAGAGAGAGAGAGAGAGAGAGAGAGAGAGAGAGAGAGAGAGAGAGAGAGAGAGACACACACACACACACACACACACACACACACACAGTGGATTTTTCACTGACAAGAAGCGGTTACTGACTTACTGTTCCCCGCTGAGCAAGAGGGATGGCGGAGGGGAGGGGGTGGAGGTCCCAGTAATACCCAGAGATCGACCAATGAGCATTGCTCCCATCGGAAGGTTAAGACGTGTCCCTGCCTCGTCCGGGTACCCCGGTGCTCGGGCAGGCCTTAAAGGGGCACGCTAGGATGACCTAGTGCCGCAAGGCAGGTAGCCCGTAAGGCGCGTCCCAGCTCGCAAGTGCGGTAGTGCCTGTAAGGCGAGTAAAGGGGCCCGCAGGGTACCGGGAGTCCCGTGGGCCAGCCCGTCGGGGGCGCGGTGCTGGCTAGAAAACATGGTTACTCTGTGACTGGCCTCCCCGTGGTCCCGCTGGCCACATTGTGCAGGGGTTATCCGCCTCCCTGGCCCGCAGAGGTAACAGTGTGGCTAAACAGTCACTTTGGCGCGAAAGCGGGCGCGCCAGGGTACATTGATACTTCTTAATCTCCCCGTTCTACAACCAGGACGGGGGTGCCTGGCGTTGTTGGTCCGGCAGAGCTATCCGTCTGCCGGATCGTAAGGGTAGCTCCCTTGGGTGCTCGCCAGTCGTTTGTTCAGGAGGTAGCTTTGAGTTTCGACATCCGTCGGCGCCATGCCAAATAAGTCGTGGACTGCCTCGTCCAGGTTTTCCCCTGGCAGGCGTGAAAGGGTCGCGCACGGGGCCACAGTGCCGCGCCTCGGGTGTCACTCTAGCACGCCGACTGGAGACTTGTGCGATAGAGCCCTTGGTGCGCGTAGTCTGTTATAGAGGCCCTGAACTCTCAACTGCGTAGCGAGAAAGCCGCGGGCACGCACCTCAAACAGCACAGGGCGCGCACACACACACACACACACATTCCCATCTTGTCTCGCCGGCTGCATGGATTAGTGACGCCCGCCATCGCCTCTACCTGCACCCCCGCCATCAACTGCGACCTGACCCTTTTTGACCTGGGGCTTAACACCTGACCCGCCACAAGGAAGACGACACCGCCTCTCGCAACAACACACTGCACTCCACCACCTCAACACCTCCCCCCCCCCCCGTCCTCTTCTATTTATCACAACTTTCCTACAATGTAAACCACAGACCCCCATACCCCTTTCATATTGCACTATTTCAACATTGTATTTTTAATGTGTATATTTTTAGCTTAACAGCTGCAATCATTTAATAAACTGATTATTATTATTATTATTATTATTACACACACACACACACACACACGCACACACACACGAGTATAGGATGATCAAGGCGTTAGTTAGGCAGGAGTCAGTAGCATCAAGGCGAAGTGAAAGCAGACACTGACGGGGAAGGAGACGTTCACTGATGCAGGGATTCCCCGGGGCAGCAGCGGCCACATTCCTGGAGCTCAGTCACCTTCCTGCTTCTCCCCTTCAAAACCCCCTAATTACACAGGTGTGTTTCATCTCCAGGTGATACTTTGTGCGGCATCCACCTATACGGCCCACACCACAGAAAGCAATGTTATAATGCAACTACTACTACTACTACCTTTACTACTGCTACTACCACCACCACGAGGTAATCCTAACCCCTTCACATTCTGCCGTATATGATACTAGGTTATTGACAACGAAACGCGTAACCAAACAAGACAAAGGGAGAGAAAAAAAAAGTCCTCATCACACACACGTGTCTGGGTAGGAGAGAAAATTGCGAGTGGGAAAAAAACACCTACATTATAATAACATGATAGTCGGGAGCAAAGAATGGCTGATCAAAGTGCGTCACTCGCCTTCGTAAAAACAACAACTGACGAACTCTGCGCAAACACAAACGACTCTTTGAAATAAACTTTTTAAACTTTCTTTTTCTTTCTTTAACCTGAAACAAACAAGACTCCCCTATCACGTGCGTGGGAAGCCAAACGCAGCAGATTGGCGAGTCCTGTATATTAGATTCTGGTGGATGTCTTCTCCCTCCTACACCTCCACACCGCCCTCCACGTTGGTTTGTTTACCGCAGTACTAATCTTCTCTCTCTCTCTCTCTCTGGTCCATATTATTAAACTCTTCCAAGCCTTCGTCCATCTATTTCAAAAGGCTCTCGCATAAGGTGTCAGGGTTTCCATTGGTGGTATCCTGAGCCTGGCAGAAGTTTGGGAAGGCTTCTGCGCCGCGAACGGGAAAAACCCAACGTAGCTTTTATCTGGCCTTGAAAAACATCCGTAACAAGACTTGGATAATACGAGTCTCTCTCTCTCTCTCTCTCTCTCTCTCTCTCTCTCTCTCTCTCTCTCTCTCTCTCTCTCTCTCTCTCGTTTGTGTGCAATAAAATAATGAAAATAAACTTTATTTTACCGTGGCAGCTATCAGGTTAAAAAATTACAGGTTACAGATAAATAACACAAGTAAAAAAAAACAAAAAAAAAAAAAAAAAACGCTTTGGGGCTAATGACTGCGAAACCTGTGGGATGAAGCAAGGCCTTCTAGATGACCTTGGACGATGGGGGTGATTGGGGTGTGGGTGGAGGGGAGTGCAGAGGGGCGAAGCAATCTCGGCAGATAACCTAGCTTATCATGAAGGTGCTAATAAGACCTGTATTTTTAAACGTATCAGCTCCTCAGTTCAACAGTTTGAAGAGCCTCTCGTTGAAGTTGCTGGGATTTGCATGGACCGTTTTGCGATCCTAGGCCTCTTTCACACGAGGTCACCGGTGGCCTCCACTGGTTACCGTCACTGGTTACCCCAATGTGAAAGGGCCATCGACTCGTGATGTTCCATTACAGGACTGTCAGTAGCAAGAATGGCATCAAACAAGGAGTTTCTTCTCTTTGCTTTGCTGGCCAAGGAAATGAAGAGACGGCCTAAAAGGAGAAGAATGCAGGTCCATGATATTCTATTATATACGGTAGGTGGACAGTGATGTGCATCATAAAGTTTACAGTGATTTATGTGCCGACGAGATTTTTTTTTAATTTCTTTCGTATGAACAAGCCTTCGTTTGAGTAGCCTCTCAGCCTCATAAGAAACATCACAAGAATTCATACAAACACTCCTTGCAGCCCAGCCTCTACGCATTCTTCACCTGGCCTGACTGATCTGACCTTGGAATATTCCACTGGTATGAAAATATGGTACAGAGCACAGACCCCATTTATCAACACCATATTCCATCACACCTGGACTTCCATTGGACGAATGTGGCGACCACCGGTGGCTCCTAATGAAAGCTCCCATTGGAAATAATCCTTTACAGTGAGTGGCGGCCACTGCCGGTGGCTGTCACTAGCGAATGGGCCATCGTCAAACCCGTTTGCGCCATTGGGCAACCGCAGTGGCCTCGTATGGGAGGTAACTGGTGACGGGCACCGGTGTTGTGTTCCTGGCTGCCCTCTGCTCCTGGCTATCCCCCCCTTTGTTTACAAACAAAAAGGTGGATCACTATGAACACGGATCCGTGTATGCAGCTGGTCCGCGTGTAGTGTTTTCCAGCACGGGAGGGCATATTTTTTTTATTCTTTCATAGGAAAAACATTCATGAATCCAGCACAGCGCTCTATTTTGAAAAAAAAGTGAAGTGAAGAGCAAATAAATAGCCTTCATACAGTGATTCATGAGTAAATTTACGGGAAATAGCATCTTGCTATAATTTCAAAAAACAAAACTGTCTTGATGTGCATACGTGCATTTTTTTTTGGGGGGGGGGGGCTAAAGGGCATCATAGGTTCATGGGGGTGGGGGAAAGCGAAGTGAGCAAAGTCATGTTGTCAGGGGACTGACAATTACTGAGAATTAGCCATGGATTTAAATTAGAGAAGTATACATTTAGGAGAGAAATTGGCAGGCATTGGTTTAGTAACAGGGTGGTGGGAGAATGGAATAGACTCAGCAATCACATAGTGAGTGCAGGGACGACAGCTTGTTTTAAGAGTAGATTTGATAGCTACATGGACGAAGATGACAGGTGGCAGTGGGGGGGAATCTGGAGGTGTCTTGTGTAGGCCATTCGGCCTCTTGCATCCTCCCTATATTCTTATGTTTTTATGATAATTTTAAACGACTTCTGCGCCATGAACGGGAAAATCACCAATGAAAACTTGGTGGTGAGGTGCGTGTGTGTGTGTGTGTGTGTGTGTGTGTTCGGCAAGGGGAAAGACTTTCACCGGCAAGCAATTTATGTATACTGTGCAAATAAAGGTGACATGACTCTGTGCTCCCCGGCCGCCAGAACCCTCCTGGAAATGTCTTCTGTTCCGACTTACGACCTTTTGGGGATGGTGTTTCATTTCATCTGGCAACTTTTTTTTTTTTGTCACTAATATCTTACATTTGTCATATAAAAAAAAATTTAAAAAGTGCAATTTACTTTCTTTTCCATCGTTTTGCTGAAGCCTTTGCAACTATTCGACGTATTAGTTTTGTTTATTGTAATAACTAACATTTATTCATCAATTCAATATGTCTTATTTCTTTCTTTCATTCCACTTGATCCAACATTTCATTTGAATAACCGTGACGTGAAAAATAAGATTAAGATTAGCCAAATAATATCATGGTCGCTTTGTGTGTTGTGATTTATTTCTTATTTGGTAACCTCGTGGAGGTGGTGGGCGGGTAGTCTGTATACAAGGTACAGTCATACATAAACATGTACATTATAATATACACATTACAAGTCAGCGCACGGACGTAGTGATCTCAAAGACCCGGGTTCGAGTCCCACCGCTGGCAACTGACAATTTTGTATAATCGCTGAGTGAGGGCATATTACCCACATGCTGTCCAAACCTTGAATCAACCCTTTTAAGGCTTCGGTCAAGCGGAGCATCGGGGTGAAGCATGGGCCAAGCTGCTCATGTCAATGTCAAATAGAATTTGTCCGCACTTAATTTTATTTCATTGGTTTTATTACATTTCTCTAGTCTGTATTCAATTACTTCTTTTCCCGTTGTCCAATATAAATCTTCAATTTACATCCTTCTCGTTTTTTTTTTTTATTGTCATGATTATTTGCGACATGATTATTCGTTTCCTGCATTATAATTTTGCAGTTTGTATAATGTGTTGTTCGTTTTGTCTGTTGTGAGAGTCCTAGAGTTTAGATCTTCATCACTATTTTGTAACTTTATGGCCTGACTTCCCTGTGTAATAGTTTGGCCTTCCCCTGACGCGTGCCCCGCCATGAAACCCAATGATGGGACGGTGGTGTCTCTTCGGTCGGGTGGGTGGCGCGCGGGCCGGCTGCGGCATGGCTACAGCTGTCATCTGGCGATCAAGAATTACCCTAAACCGAGCAAAAATTTCCCCAAATATAGGGAAATTCTTGCGTTTCTTGTTCCAGCGCATCAGATTTTCAAGAATCCTCCCAAATTATTGACAAGAATCGGGGGTCCCGCGCAAGCCGCGGCGGAGCAGGTACGGCCACTGCGTCTTCTATTTAGAACACTGATCCGCTCTATAGATCACTGGCCCGGATCTGAATCTGATCTGTATTCGCTCTGGGTAGGTAAATAGAACGCCTGGAGGCAGAGCGACAAATCAAAACAAAGCGTGCGCACGCGCACACGCACACGCACACACACACACACACACACATGCGTATACCTATGGAAGATTAAAAGACGCAATAGATAGTAATATTGTAATACTAATGCCACATAATTTATAAATCCAAGTCATAACAAGGGGGCTTGGTGTGGCCTGTATATCCCACAATTGTTATGTAATACTTCCATTTTACATCTTTACTGCCTACAAAACTATTTCTGCAACATCATCTTATCTTATTTGCTCCTCGCTCATTATGGGAGGCGCTCTTGGGTTGTATACTCGAAATAAACTCGGAGATGCTGAGTGAAACCGCATGAGAGCTGGACGCGGGTGTCGTCTGGTACAACCCACCTCGGCCTCTGGATCAGACAGATCAGGATCCGGATCACCCAGATCATGAGAATCCAGATCTCGGTGGTAAATAGAACACGGGTTCTCCAGCCAAATCAGTGATCTAAAACGGATAAAAGACGCTCCGCACCTCTTTAGGCCTATGGCGATGACCATTTCCTGAGCTTCCTATGGGTAACCCTGCCAAGTGGGGGTGGATATAGAGTTCACGAGGTTACTGTTGCGTTACTGCTGCACCACAGAACATTTTAAAGCATCATTGTAGGAGAAGTAAGAACTTTCCGGTATGAAAACATCATCGTCATCATTAGACAAGAAAGTGAAACGATGCCATTTGTCAATATTTTGTCGAGAAAAGGACGTTTTAAGAAATTCTGTCGCATGCAGTGACGCTCAGCAGCTAGGGAAATGTTCCTAATGAACTGTAGAACTCGTAATAGTGACTAGATTAACGCGTGTTCTCCTTGAGTGACAAAATGAGAAATAGTATTGATTCATCTAGTCATATGAACAAGAAAGAGTGCTCTGGCGGATCACGGGTGAGAGGTGAAAAACAGTTTCAAGTTTGGGGCGGGGGTCAAGAAAGCCAGATATCACCAGATGACGCCTTACGTGTTTGAATTTTTAAGCTTGTCCCACGAGAAAGCAAGCAGGCTACGCAGAGAATGAGGTCCCCACGCTGCCCGCCCTGCACCGCCTCCCACAACACAAGGCCTACTATTCTCCAGTCCTCCTGCCCACACTCGCCACTGCCGCCATTACCGCCGCCACCTGATCCACTCTACCTGTGTTATTTATGCTGCGGCAGGTGGGAGCCCTAAACACCGTGCCGTAAGACATGATACACAGAAAACGTCGTCATTTCAAAATAGTAACGATAATAATAACATACAACAACAACAATAATAATAATAATAATAATAATAATAATAATAATAATAATAATAATAATAATAATAATGATGATAACAATAACCATGAAATTTTCTTCGAAGTATACCAGTGCCTCAGATTCATTATACAAGAAATAAAAAAAAAGAAAACCAGACTCGAAATTATAAACATTAAAAAAAAAAAAAAATTTCATCCACTACCCTTGCCACTACCGAGACGCAAACCTCCTCTACGCGTGAAGAATACAGCCCCCCCTCCTTTCCCTTATCACCTGAGACGCAGCACGCAGCCCAGGTGAGAGCCGCCCCGCCACCTCACCTCCCCCAACAACATGTGTGACTCTCTCTCTCTCTCTCTCTCTCTCTCTCTCTCTCTCTCTCTCTCTCTTCGGAAGGATCATGACGGCGCGCACATTCTCACAATTATCTCTCTTCTCTGTGTATCTGTGTTTGAATACGTTTCTGCCTCGTTCGACCTTTCCCCTTAAGGAGGCCAACCATATTTACACATGATTACTGGAAAGCTTCAGCACCTCCCCTCGGGCACGCCTGGCTGCTGCTGCCTTCACAATAGAATAATGCATAAGGGAGAGGGATTACCACACCACGAGGCCATGCTTTCGTCAGGGGCTTGTGACGGGTTGGGAAGGGGCAAGACACAGCTTCAGACACTTTTAAATCACTCGTGTGCTGGCATCTGAGAACATGATCTGCAGCCACTCATCGTCTCATTGCAGCATCCCAGCCGGACCCTGAAGACAGACAGGCTTTGTACCGTGCACGCAACGCCTTGGGGCAGGAGAGGGATGGGGGTACGGAGAAGGAGAGGGGGAACAATCAAGGAGGGAGGTAGGAAAAAAAGGTAATGACTGGGAGCAAGGGAGGAGGAGATAAGAAGGTTAAGAGAAGGAAAAGGGGAAGAGGAGGTCAAGAGAAGGAATGGGGGAAGAGGGAGAGAAGGAAAGGAGAGGAGTAGACTCAGTAGAGGAGGGAAAGAGAAGGAAGGGGGATGAGGAGGTGCAGTTATATGGAGGAAGAAGTAAAGAGGGAGTGGGGTAAGAGGAGTCAGGAGAAGGAAAGGGGGGAGAGAAGGTAAAATATGTGGAGGAAGAGGTAGAGAGAGGGACTGGGGGAGATGTGATCAAGAGAGGGAAAGGGGGAAGAGGAGGTTAAGGTGTGTGGGGAAATAGGTAAGGAAAGGGAGTGGGGGAAGAGAAGGTAGAGAGAAGGAAAAGGGGAAAGAGGAGGTGAAATTATGTGGAGGAAGTGGTAAAGAGAGGTCGAGAAGGAAAGAAGGAAGAGGGGGGTAAAGTGTGGTGGGGAAGAGGTTAAAAGACGGAGTGGGGGAAGAGGAGATCAAGAGAAGGGAAGGGGGGAATAGGAGGTAAAGGTGCGGGGGAATATGTTAAGAAGAGGAGGCAAAGGAGACGGTGAAGAGAAGGTGAAGTGTGTGGGGAAGAGCATGGAATAAGAGGTTAACAGGAGTGGGGGGAGAGGAGGCAGAGGCAAAGAGTGGGAAGAAATGATGAGGGGAGGAGAGGGGGGTTAATTGGCGGGAGGCGGGGACGAGGAACAGGTGCAGTATAAGGTCAGGCAAGAAGAGCACAGCAAAAAATGGTGCGTCAGGTATCCAGGTGCTTCTAAAGAATAAAAAATGATGTGGCGAGAGGAGAAGGAGGAGGAGGAGCAGGTGGCACATGGAGAATAAAGGAGGAAAATATGAGTTAACAAGTAAAAGGAAAAGGAAACAACTTGAAGGAGGAGATAACAGAAAGGAAAAGAGGCAATACTGAGAGGAGTCTGAACGCAAGGGAGTGGAAGAAGTATGACGAAGGAAGAGAAGCAAGAAGAAAGAGGAGAATAAAAAGGAGAAAATGAGGAGGACAAATCAAGTGAACACGAAGACAATTACACTCCAGGGAACAACAGATGGCTAAAAAGAAGGAAAAAAAGAAAACCCCAGAAAGGGACGAGGTAAAAGAAGACACGGAGAATGGCGGCTGAGACGAAGGAGGAATAGAACGAAGAGAAAGAGAGACCAAAGGATTAGAACAAAGGTTTCCCAGCAGGAGGAGCAGGCAACACTAATAGTTATGCCGTAAATACGCACAACGCTGCACCAGACTGTACCGGTTTGTGGGCAGCAAAAACCTGTAATACATGCCTTGCCTTGCCTTGCCTTTCCCTTACGCTCACCACCTCCCCCTCCCACATGCC
Organism: Eriocheir sinensis; assembly: GCF_024679095.1. Lineage (NCBI taxonomy): Eukaryota > Metazoa > Arthropoda > Malacostraca > Decapoda > Varunidae > Eriocheir > Eriocheir sinensis. Next base: position 9,794,275 of record NC_066551.1, read on the forward strand.
TCCTCAAAAAGCCGGTTTCACAGTCCAACACAGTGTCTTCGTAACAGCCCGAACCAAACTATAGAATCCCATACAATCCAAAACGGTGAGGCCTTCGATGCTACACTAAATACACAAGACTTTTCCTGTATGGTTTCGTCAAATTTGTGAACTTGAATATAAACACCAGACACTATACAAGGTCATTTCGAAGGCTCTGGTATTGGTCTGGGAGCTTACTAACCCATCATGGGGAACTGTGAAACTGGCCCAAAGTCCCCCACCAACGCCTACCCAGAACCTTCAGCCTAGCGTGTATTTGTAGCAGTGCAGTGGTGTGGTGTGTCTTTTCCGCGCGAGTATCTATAAGTGGACACGTGCACTGACGCAATGCACGCTAACAGAGGTGAGCGAGGGCCATGACAGACTGCAGGGTACGAGAATGAGGTGCCAGGATACCGGTTTCTCGCCCCACCGCCATCACCACAGCGACAGGCCGAGTGATGATGATAGCAGCAGCAGTGATGATAAAGAAGAGGAATAACAATGATAGCAACGAAGGAAGGATAAGAGGGGTAATAAACGAGGGGGTAATAATTATAGGTATTTAGTCAGGTGTATACTAGCGAGGCGGGGACAGGTATAAGGAGCACTTGTATTACTTCTGGTGTGTGTGTGTGTGTGTGTGTGTGTGTGTGTGTGTGTCGAATCTTTGAAGTCTGATATGTGTTCTCATTTGTCTGATTGCTGTCCAGATTAAAACAACAGAGACGACAAACATGCAAAATCAAACCTCCCAATTGGCAAACACACACACACACACACACACACACACACACACACACACACACACACACACACACACACATGAAAATGAATGATGAACTGGGAGAGGTTATAAAGGAAAATGAAAGTTTAAAGAAATTAGTCACCCAGGAGGAGAAAAGAGTCAGGGAGGAGGTATTGGGTGAAATGAAGACCTGGAAAGTGGAGAGTGAGAAAGCAAACGTGAATATTAGAGAGGTAATCGAGCAACAAATGAAAGAAGATAAGGAAGCTGTAGAAAAGGAAGTGGTTAAGGTAATAAAGAAAAATGAAGAACTAGTCAGGGAAGTTGCAGACAAGAAGAATAGTGTGATAGTATTCGGTTTGAAGGAAAAGACGATCACATATAAGCCTAAAAGAGACAAAGAGGAATTGAAATCAATTAAGGACTTACTAAAAAATTTAAATGATGACGAGAGACAAAGTATTCAGGAAGAGGTGGAGGAAATCCACAGGATGGGTCCATACACAGAAGGAAAGACCAGGCCAATAAAAATAAAGTTTAGATCACAGAAGGCGGCTGAGGATATTTTGTACAGAACAACTAAATTAAAGGAAACAGAAGATTGCAAGGATATATACATAAAGAAAAATATAAATGAAGAAGAAAGAAGGAAACGGAATGAACTACTAGCAGAGGCGAAGGAGAAGAATAATGAAAGATCTGTGGAAGAAAAGGAGATATTTTTTTGGAGAATAGTAGGGGACCGAATCAGAAAGTGGTACACAAGAGAGAGGATAAAGAAGAACGAAAGTTAGAAAAGATAGATAAGAGTAAATGTTTAAGAGTGATGTATACAAATGTAGATGGATTAATAACTAGTAAATTGGAACTGCAAGATTTCATAAAGGAGAAAGAACCAATGATCGTATGCTTAACGGAAACCAAACTGAACGAAGCTATTAAATTAGAGATAAATAAAAACTATGATATATGGAGGAAAGATAGAATGGGCAAAGGGGGAGGTGGAGTGATGATAATGACAAAAAAGGAGTTAGCAGTGAAAGCGGTAGAATACAGAGAAGGTAAAGCTGAAATTGCGAAAGTAAATGTGGAAACCAAAAACAAGGAAAGGTTGACAATTATAACCGCATATGTACCACCTAGAACAAACTCTTGGTGTAAGGAAGAGCACGACACTATGATCAATGACACTATACGGAGTTTAAGCAAAATGCTTAAGGAAAACAAAAAAGTTATGCTAGTTGGTGACTTCAATTGTAAAGAGATTGACTGGGAGATATTCGAGAGTAATAGTGGAGATAACGCATGGGGAGATAGATTCCTAAGATTGATGATGGAAAATCTTATGATACAAAGAGTGAATGAACATACAAGATATAGAAGTGACGATGAACCGGCAAGACTGGACCTAGCACTAACAAAAGGACTATACATCAAGGATGAACTAAGGTATGGATGTCCACTGGGCAAGAGCGATCATGTAACCATAGAGATTGATACAGAAGTGGAGGTTACTAAAGAGGACGAATCTTACAAATCAAACAGGCTAAACTATATTAAGACAGACATGGAAAACCTTCGGAAGTTTTACGAGAAAGTGGAATGGGATGAGTTACTGAGAAAAAGTAAAGTACAAGAAAAGTATGATATCTTTATGGAAGCCTATAACACTGGTGTCAAAAAATATGTACCTGTATACAGACCCAAAGTTAAGGGTAGGAAGGACTGGTTTAATGCCAAATGTGCAAATGCAAAAGCAAAAAGGGACAAAGCATGGAAAAGATTAAAAAGAAGGAAGAATCAAAGAAACAAAGAAGACTTCAGAATGGCGAGAAATGAATATGTGAAAATAGGGAAAGAAGAAGAAAAGGGATATGAGAAGGATATTGTGGAAAAATGCAGAGAACAGCCTAGGTTGTTTTACAGATTTATAAATGGGAAGACTAAACCGAAAGAAACAATAGAAAGACTGAGAGACGGGAATGTGGAAGTCAATGACCCTAAAGGTATGGCTGAGTTATTAAATAGAAAATTCCAGCAAGTCTTTACCAAAGAAACAATCTTTATTGAGCCACAAGAGAATAAAATAGAAGTTCATATGGAAGAGATTATGGTAAACAAAGAAGAGATCCATAAATTACTGGGAGAACTAGAAGAGGGAAAAGCAGTAGGACCGGATGGAGTCTCTGGGTATATTTTTAAAAAATGTAGAGATGAATTAATTGTTCCAATATACAACATCATAAGATGCTCAGTAGCAACAGGTACGGTGCCCAATGAGTGGAGAAGGGCTGAAGTGGTCCCCATATATAAAAGTGGAAGGAAAGATGAACCTTCAAACTACAGACCCATATCCCTGACAAGTGTTTTGTGCAAAATATGTGAGAAAATAATAAAGAAGCAGTGGACTAAATTTCTAGAAGAGCATAAGTTAATTACCAGCAAACAATATGGATTTCAAAAGGGCCGATCATGTGTTACAAACTTACTCAGTTTTTACTCAAGAGTGACAGACAGAACACAGGAAAGGAATGGATGGGTTGATTGTATTTATCTAGATTTGAAAAAGTCCTTTGACAAAGTTCCACATACAAGACTATTATGGAAATTGGAAAACAAAGGATTGAAAGGAAATATGAAAAAATGGATGGCAAGCTACCTAATGGGAAGGGAGATGAGAACTGTGGTCAAGGACATAAAATCAGAATGGAGAAATGTAGAAAGCAGAGTACCACAGGGTTCAGTATTAGCACCGATAATCTTCCTGGTATATGTAAATGACATGGCTGAAGGAGTTAATAGCTACATAAACCTATTTGCTGACGACGCTAAATTACAAAAACATATAAGAAACAAAGAAGATTGTGAAATATTGCAAGAAGACCTATACAAAATTTGGAAATGGAGTATGGATTGGGAGATGGAATTTAATGTGAAAAAATGTCATGTTATGGAAATGGGTAAAAGTGAAACAAGACCAATCTGGATTTACAAAATGGGAAATGGTGAAACATTAAAAAAACTGCATGAAGAGAGAGATCTGGGAGTAGTGATGAGGGATGATAATCAACCAGAGAGTCATATAAATCGGATCTTTAGAGACACATATAACTAGGTGAGAAATATTGGAGTAGCATTTAACTACATGGACAAGGACATGATGAGAAGGCTAATCACTACCATGATTAGACCAAAATTAGAATATGCAGAGGTAGTGTGGTCCCCCCATAAGAAGAAGCATATAAAGAAACTAGAAAGAATACAGAGGATGGCATCAAAAATGGTCCCAGTTGGAGGGATTAATATACGAGGAAAGATTAAAGGAAATGAACTTAACAACACAGGAACAAAGAAGAGAAAGGGGAGACCTAATTCAAATTTATAAATTATTAAACAAAATAGATGAAGTAGATAATGAAGAACTGCTACTAACAGAAGGAAACATAAGCAGAAATACAAGAGGACACAATAAAAAATTGAGAAAGGGGAGATGCTTGAGAGACACAAAGAAGTATAGCTTCCCGCAAAGAAATGTAGAGGTTTGGAACAGTCTGAGCGAGGATATAGTATCAGGGAGGAGTGTGCAAAGCTTTAAAGATAAGTTGGATAAATGCAGACATGGAGACGGGACCACACGAGCATAATGCCCAGGCCCTGTAAAACTACAACTAGGTAAATACACACACACACACACACACACACAGGTCAGTTCAGCTAAAGTGGTAGGGCTTGTCATCTACTCGTCTAAATTGGCAAGACCACGTGGACCACATAATCACTCAGGCATCCAGAAGACTTTTTACACTGTTCCGAGCAAGGTCTTTCGGAGCCACAGAGGACCATCTAATTTCCCTGTACTGTCAGAGGATCCGACCCGTGCTGGAGTACGCATGCCCAGTACTATGGCATCCAGCTCTCACTGCCGCACAACGAACTGCTCTGGAATCCTTACAAAAGAGTGTGTTGCATCATCCTTGGCCACTACTATCGCAGCTACACCGGCACGCTGTCAAGATTTGGACTTCCAAGGCTGGATGACAAAAGAGAGCAGCTCACCCCGTCAGGTGCAGGACAGAGCGGTACCGAAACTATGTAGTACGAAAGTTGAACGAAAATTTGTAAAGCGCTCTCTCATACTCAGTGTACACATTGGTACTTTTTTTTTATTTACATTGGTAGACCTTTTTTTAAGGTTTTTACTTTTTAAATTTTTATTTAAAATTTTTACTTTTTACTTTTTACTCTTTTTTTTTCAATTATATATATTTTTAAAGAAACTTATTTATTTTCTTCTTAACTGTATCAACTAAATCTCAGTACGCAAACGGTAACTCTATAATTGATTCATTGTAAGCCAAGATCTTTTCAGAAACATGAAATCTTTCACGATTCTTTGTATTCTGCTTCTTGGGGAATAAACCTATTATTATTATTATTATTATTATTATTATTACACACGCAAACAATCACACGCAAACAAAATACACTGAAATAAACAAAAAACATAATAACAATCACACACACACAAAACATACAAAGACACAAACATAAGCAAAAAACACGAACACACACACACGATGGAGGTGAAGTTCGTGGGAGTGCGGATCTTTCTCCATCTCTGTTTTCTTCCCTCCCTCCGTGACAGCGCGGAGGGGCGGCAGGTGCGTGTCGGGGCACATGTTCCGCCTAGGCCCCGCCCCCAAAGAGCCACCAAGACTTCTCAGCTGGTGTAGCGGCCAAGCGTGGTGGCGGAAGTATATCGTTTTACTTCCTTTCATGTATGTACTTCTCCCACCCTTCTCGCCTGTCACTAACATGGTATTAACTAAAGACACACACCATACACATTTCTTACGTTCCCTTTAGTTTATTTATTTTCACGTTCAGCCTTTAGCGCCGGTAGAGTTTCTTAGTGAGGCCTGTTGGTCGTCCCCAACTTGTTATGGCGCAGGTGAATGTTTTATAGCGGAGCCATCTTGCTTATATTCTTATCATTATTGCATGTTGTATTCGGTGCCGTCATCTTGCTTATATTTTTCATCATTATTGCTTATTATATTTGATATCCTCCCATCATTGCCTCTCCTTCCTCCTGTGCCCTACTCCTAGTTTTTGTCGCTTTTTTTCTGTCTCTTAATGCATACTTCACTTATTAACTTTTTTTTTTTCTCTCTTTACGTAGCATTATATACCTTCCCCTGTAAAGTAAAAAAAAATAAAAAAAATACACCTGAGGCACCAGCTATACCCATTCTCAGGCTTGAAAATGCGACTATCCACCCACGCGCAACCTTCAAACAGGAGTGCGATGTTGCCCCTCCCGCTCCTCAACCGCATCCTCTTAGAAACACAGACCATTGTGATAAACAGCACACATCATCTGGATAACTAACACACCAGTAGGATAAACAAACATTTCAAGACCACCGACAATGTTTTGACTGCATGCAGGTGTTTGGGCACTAATTTAGATATAATGATTCATAGGGTGAAGAAGTAAGATTTGCGTGACTAACCTCAACATAAATTTACTTTTTGCCTATGATCGCGTGAGTTCTGGTGCCAAAACCTTCCTGACGGGCACATCTTTCTTCCCTACTCCCTCGTGGCGAGTGGGAGACACACGCCTTACGCTGCGACGTTGTTTAGACATAAATGATTCGGGTACATCAGCAACGCCATTATTCAAGTGAACGTGAGCGCCAAACAGAGAGAGAGAGAGAGAGAGAGAGAGAGAGAGAGAGAGAGAGAGAGAGACTTTTGCAATGTACCCTGAAGCCATTCACCTACCAGACCTTGAAAAGAAAAACGTGATTACGAGGAACATGGAATCAAAAACAGTCGATAATCGCAGGTAAATTTACCGACAATAGACTTCGGTTAGGGATGTGGGAGCAAGCAAACTCAATGGAGGGGTAAGGAGGGGGGGAGGGTTGAGAAAACATTGGTCTGAACCTCTTTTGAACCCGTTATCAAATTCAGATGTCAACTTGCTTTGTGACCGATTATGAAAAAACAATAGCAGCGTTCTGGATCCAAAGCCTTTGTGTAGCTGGAGTTATGTCCATATTCTTAAGCATATCGGGATCCCATTACGACTATTTTCCAAAGTCACAGAGAAGATTAACTGGGTTTTCAAGGATAATTTTCCCGTTTAGGATGCAGAACTCGTGTAAAACTATCACTAGGATTACAAAACAGTCCATGAAAATCCGAGCAACTTCTACGAAAGGCCTTTCAAAGAGGTGAACTGAGCTTTCGATATGTTTAAGAATGCTGGGTTTAATAATTCATTTGCTGGTGGGTTGTTGACGGCCGTGTTACCGGGGGAACGAGATGGCAGAGTTCTTTTGGCGTTTGCTTCCCCGACTGAGAAAGAAACACGAGAACTGCTTGGGATAACACAGTGCGTCGCCTCCGCACCGTACACTATTACCGCAAGCGCCCGGTGAAACCCGACAATGATAAGGCGACTTGTGTTCCGGGGAAGCACTCAATGCCGAGTTGCGCAACTGTCAAATGTTGAACCTTGCAAAAATCCCTTTCATCTGAGAGAGAGAGAGAGAGAGAGAGAGAGAGAGAGAGAATTATTTTCGGTTTACTCCGCAATACTTTCTCAGAAGAGAAGCCGCTGCAGTTGCTCCTGGGAATCCCTGCAACAAAAGCTTCATCCCAACTAACATATAATTTGGCAGTCAATGTCACGGGGGAGGCGGGAGGTCGAGGTTCGTCGCTGCTTCGAAGTGTTTGGACCGCAGCGTCGCAGCTCGCTACGTCAGTGAAACTTCACTGAAACGATATCTACAATTTTTAATCTTGCATTGAAACATACAAACCCCTTCTAAACTTACTTGCATGTTACTCAAAACTATACTGTCTTTTCCATAGCCTTGAAACCTTTGAAGCTCGTGTGCAGTGCAGTTCTGTTGGCTTATCAAGTTCAACAACCTGATGCTCGAAGAATCTTTTTTTATCTGAACACTTGACTCGAGCAGCTGCGAGATGATTTCACGCGTGAAATGGCCCGCCCACCGCCCAGAGGCTTGGCGGGGATATCAAAGGTGGCATAGCTCAAACGCCGCTTTGTATAAATATGTGGGCGCAGTGGGGAGGATTATTCTCTTGTTGAAAACTTTCTTGTAAGTCGTTTGAGAACTGTATATGATATACTATTACACGTGCTACCAGGGAACACTAAAATCTCATTTTGCATTACTGCTACTCAAAAACCTGTTTCTGTACAGCACAGTATACTGCCAACTTGCATATGAATTATACACTGACTCGGCATAATAATATCATTCGCTGATCTTCCTCATCTAAATATAATTACGTTTAATGGGAAATAATGTTCGCTATGGCTTTTTCCCTCAAATACGCTTAACTCCAATATGACGTCACTCCGCGAAAGGAGGAGTCTTTATATTATGCAAAAAGTTTTCATGTTTAGATCACGTGATCCTGTTGGCTGAGGGCGATTATTCGTTTAAAATGTAGGCTTTGATCTCACACATGAATGCATTTGAGTGGCGGGACACTGGCAAGACGTACGTAAAATGTCTCTACCCCCTTATCAGCGGCTATAAAATAGACAAGGAAAAACGCAAGAGTAGATCTTAATGTGTGTGTTTAGGGAGAGAGGTGGTTTTAAGTGTCTTTCGGGGAAGTGCCACATCACGTCTATCTTGAGACGCAACAGTTTCTCGAGAGCAACATTCAGAATTAAGGTTCGCGGAGCAGCCGAGACCTCCGAAAAGAGTGCACCGCGTACCTGGCATGGCATGCGCCTCCCTTGTCTGCAACATGAGGCAGAGCACAAGTTGCACGGCTGCTTTTGGCACCCACACAGCTGTCTGAACTCTAATGATTACAATTATAACATCACGGACTGGACAGCCACGTGGCAGAGCAGGAGCGTCTTACTCAAGAGTCATAAAATAGTCTGAATGATGATAATGCGACCGCGTGCCTAGCAGGCTTTCGTTACGTAATTTATTTTTCCCTCGTGCATCATATATTTATTGGACACAATGGCACGCGATGTGTCCATCAAATATGACTCAAAAGAAGTTTCATTAGGCTTTTTTTTCCAGTTGACCAACGGCGGAGCGAGAGGAGTGGTTTGCTAAGCTGGCCTGACCTGACCTTGTAAGGTCCGGCCTGGACTGGATCAAGTCTCCTTTGAATCCTTTCCTCAAGGATGGTCAACATGGCGCCACGGGATAGACCCCTTGAGGGCGTCCTTCCTGTGACCTAGGAGTGACTCCTGTCGTGTGGTGGGCGTGAGGGCCTTTCGAAGATACGGCACCTTTAATAATCTGCCTCCACTCTTGCTGTTCTTCCATTTTCCTTCATAGCCTATTGTTTCCAAGCATTAAGTATCGAACCAAGAGCTCTTAATTTATTTACACGTTCCTGTCTGCGTTTCTTCACGTGAGCCGCAGCAATCACAAAAAATTATATACAAGTGTATTATTGACGTCAGAAACATGCAAGAGCAAGATGAATGCACACACGATAAATATATTGATCAAAGAATACATTCACCACGTTACGGCTGTTCATTGTGTACGCCTCACGCTCGGAGGTGCAGGCGGGGTCAAGGTGACACTCTTCCGAGACACTTGATATGGACGTGCAAAACCTAGCACAACCCTTACCGCCGTGCATTCCTTACTAATCCGCTGTGTGTCTGCGCGAAGGAGATCGATAACCAGGTGGAGGGACCAGCCTCTACCTCCACTAAATGTCACCTTTATGAAGCTTTATCGTCTGAGCCAACCCCACTCATGCTGTGCCAAGTTTATCCCTACATGTGCATACAAGGCTGCTGATAACCCGAGAGCCAAGCTTCCATACCAAGCATACCGGCAACCACCAACTGTCACACAACACTACTGGCAGCTATATATACACAATGACTTCGACTCACCCCGGCGTGTGGTTGAGAGGAGGGGAATCGCGCACAAACCCCAGCAAGCACTACTATCTGACGACTCCTGAAATTTTGCCAGATTGCGTCATTTTCACGCCGCCGCTTGGAGCCGCCGTCCCCTGCAGCAGCCTGTGTGTTTGGGCTCCAGGGGCATTGATTTTCGGTTTTCTGTGTCTCGCTGGGTCTGTAACACCGACCTTGCCACGGGGGTATCTTGTAAAGCGTGCACCAAGTGATATTGCTGGGAAGGTCACCCTGCACACACACACCCTTCACCTTGGGGCACACGACACACTGAGCCGCCTCGAGTCTGCCCACCTTACACAGGAAAAAGCTTCTATTGGGACCCAACGCTCGCTGCCAGACACAAGATTAATTCGTCTTTCATTGATATTTTCTTGTTTTCTTGGCACACTTGTATTCGGTGCGAAAAATGCGTCATAACTTGGGCTTGTGGGATATAACAGAAGGATATGGAAAGGAATAGATATTGGAACCCTGACATAGGATTATTAGAAGGTTAAAAATGGGGGGGCACTACTTCTACACATTTTTCCTTAGTTTTCTTGAGTGCGTCATAACTTTTAGTGGAACATTACAAAAGGCTATAGAAAGGAATATAAATAAGAAACCTATCATGAGATTACTAGAAGATTATAGGGGATGGGGACTGTTTCTACCACGCTCTACACATCCCCTTTCATTCTTATCGTTATTTTCAGATTGATAAGTCTACGTTTCTGCTCGTTGGCTCCACACTCAGTTGTCTCAGTGTTACGCAATACTGACCTTGCCTTCTCCCTCACCCCTGAGATAAGGTGCACAGCCTCGGAAACGCGACAGTCAGCCACCTGGGAGGACCCACTCCAGCTCTCGCCCGCCTGATAAAGCCACTCAACCATAGTAGTGATAGCAAGCAACCCGCCGCCTATCTCGAGGTGTTATTTTCACTCCCTTATTGCTCAACTTTGCAACGTTAACCAATCTTGTGATTTTTGCCTTCCTCTTCTCCATCTTCCTCTTCTCTCCTTCGTTTTCTATTCCCCCTCGTCTTCTCCCTTTCGTCTGCAGAGAAGCAATCATAGTAGCTATTCCTACCAGGTGGATAAATTAAATCAGAACATTTGCCATAGCAGGATGGAGTATATGAGAGGTGGAGGGCAATGGGAAAGCCCTTTGCCTTGTAGTGAACTACAGTAATGGCTTTAATTAAATGATGAGGCATCTTTATCTGATCTAATTAACGCTTTGTGGTCAGACAGAAGTGAACGATTAATTAAAGGATAAAGACACGGTACGTGATGTAACGAAGGACTAAACGCTACTACGGAGAAGCTATAATTAGATACAGATAATGGAGAGTGTAGATTCTTTGAATAAAGTGTGGTAATTCTAAAAGATAAATCAGTGATATGTGATAATGGTGGGATTACAGGAGTCAAAAGCAGGTGTAGATGAACCTGAATTATTGGAAATAGAGGACCCAGTATCAAGAGAGCCAGAGGAATCAGAGCTGGGAAGTAGGGAAGCTGCGTTGTACCTCACTGGTTTACTGAGTCCTCAGGCTGGTAGTACTTCACTGGTTTACTGAGTCCCCAGGGTGGTAGTACTCCAATGGTTTACTGAGTCCCTAGAGTGGTAGTACCTTAATGGTTTACTGAGTCCCCAGGGTGGTAGTACCTCAATGGTTTACTGAGTCCCCAGGCTGGTAGTACTTCACTGGTTTACTGAGTCCCCAGGCTGGTAGTACCTCAATGGTTTACTGAGTCCCCAGGCTGGTAGTACTTCACTGGTTTACTGAGTCCCCAGGCTGGTAGTACCTCAATGGTTTACTGAGTCCCCAGGCTGGTAGTACCTCAATGGTTTACTGAGTCCCCAGGCTGGTAGTACTTCACTGGTTTACTGAGTCCCCAGGCTGGTAGTACTCCAATGGTTTACTGAGTCCCAGGCTGGTAGTACTTCACTGGTTTACTGAGTCCCCAGGCTGGTAGTACCTCACTGGTTCACTGAGTCCCCAGGCTGGTAGTACTTCACTGGTTTACTGAGTCCCCAGGCTGGTAGTACTTCACTGGTTTACTGAGTCCCCAGGCTGGTAGTACTTCACTGGTTTACTGAGTCCCCAGGCTGGTAGTACTCCAATGGTTTACTGAGTCCCCAGGGTGGTAGTACTCCAAAGGTTTACTGAGTCCCCAGGGTGGTAGTACTCCAAAGGTTTACTGAGTCCCCAGGGTGGTAGTACTCCAAAGGTTTACTGAGTCCCCAGGGTGGTAGTATACCTCAATGCATGGTTTACTGAGTCCCCAGGCTGGTAGTAGTCCAATGGTTTACTGAGTCCCCAGGGTGGTAGTACTCAAATGGCTTACTGAGTCCCCAGGCTGGTAGTAGTCCAATGGTTTACTGAGTCCCCAGGGTGGTAGTACTCCAATGGTTTACTGAGTCCCCAGGCTAGTAGTACCTCAATGGTTTACTGAGTCCCCAGGCTGGTAGTAGTCCAATGGTTTACTGAGTCCCCAGGCTGGTAGTAGTCCAATGGTTTACTGAGTCCCCAGGGTGGTAGTACTCAAATGGCTTACTGAGTCCCCAGGCTGGTAGTACTTCACTGGTTTACTGAGTCCCCAGGGTGGTAGTACGCCAATGGTTTACTGAGTCCCCAGGCTAGTAGTACCTCAATGGTTTACTGAGTCCCCAGGCTAGTAGTACCTTAATGGTTTACTGAGTCCCCAGGGTGGTAGTACTTCACTGGTTTACTGAGTCCCCAGGCTGGTAGTACTTCTCTGGTTTACTGAGTCCCCAGGCTGGTAGTATACCTATGCCTATGGAACACCTGTAGTTCTTAAAATAGTAATTAATGATATTGCAGTTTGTCGTAACTCAGTGGTTTACTTGTCATTCCTTGCACCATGTACTCTCAAGCCAATCATGTTGAGCAGCAATGATTACGTTCCAACATGTCCAAGCTCACTTTCTTTATATTTCAGTGAAGTACAAAGACCATAAAAAAGTATATTCAGGGAAGAAACAAGCCTAATGCAGTAAATTTAATAAGTGAAGATATATACTCTATTAGTGTCTTAAGATGATGGGTAGGAAGAGGGCAATGACACCAGCTCTCATTGTAAAGTCTTTAATACAAATGTAAAAAATGGCAGAAACAATAATTATGACAGGGCAAAAATGAGGAGTTTGAAGTGAAGGAGGGTAGGATGGGAGCATAAATGATGGAAGGGGATATTTGCATACGTAACTTAAATTAAATAAGAACAAAATTTATTACGTCATCCACTTGTACTGTACACGCTTGCATATGGCTTTGCAGATATTCACAGCATACTTGAATGAAAAGTTTTATAAGTAAAAAATATTTTGGAATATAAACTGTTAATAGAACAGCTTAGCAGAGGACACTTTGCACACATACTAATGTAACAAAATTTTCCAAACAAACTATTCTCAAGCGTCCTCCAGTCTCAGTTACACACTCGCAAACACACATTACTTAAGTCTCATCATCGGTTCTTTTCACACGATATTTTCTTTAATTGATAAAACAATTATAATTCTGAACAAACATAAATAACAACAGAGTGATCAAATGAAGATAACAACAATTTCCATGAACACCTTCATTCAAATCAAAGAGGAGTCCTTTAAAGTCTGCGACAGGTAATAGAAGGGATCTAACTTGCAGCTTCCGCAACTGTTTGATCACTGGAATATCAACTGAAACACGATAACATACCAAAACAAACTGTATCCACCGGAAATATGAAGTGTGTGATGATAATAAGTATAACCAGGGAGAGACAGATGAAGGGTGTAAAAGAGAGAAAAAAAAAAACTATCTAATTCTAAAGTGACCCTAATGCATCACTCTATTATGTACAAGTTCTTACATTTATTATACAGTTCTCAAGCATTGACATGCATTTTACAATATTCACATGCGTCTCACTTTATCTTACAACTCCGTTTCAAGCAATTGGTTCAAACATTGGTACGAGTCAGTGCAATGGACACAAGGACCGCTGAGTGATATGCCCCTAGCTAAGATTGTCATGAACCAAACAGTGATCATAACATTACAGACCACCCTTCATGTTATAACCTTCAAAATGCACTGTTATCAGTCTAGATGTATGCATATATGTAGTATGTATGTATTTATGTATGTATGGATGTATGGATTCGATGACCTATATGAATCACTCAGTTATTAACATTTATCCTTGTGGTATTTTGAGGTTATATGCATTATGAATATATGGCTTAAGTTTGATCTATTGGAGCATAAGGCTGTAGGAAAATTCGGCATGATGAAATAAATAGGATGCAAATACTCTAGAAGATGAACCTATCTAAAATACTGAGTGGTGTATACCCTTGAATCTGGCTGTCTATAAATTACTTAACATTCCCAAAGGTAGATGGAGAAAGCATATAGTACAATGCATGCATACATGGGATGTGATAAACCAACTTGAATTACTCGCTTCATAGAAACATCTCATTGGCGTCATATCTTATTACTTCCCATATATTACATATACAACTTGCCCACACAAGACATCAAGTAAAAAATAATGGAAAGCTGACATTCACCAACAAAACATACCCATCTTTACTACTGAAAAAATATTGACAACTTTTGTATGCTATTTGGAAGTCGACACAGACCTATACAGACACAATACACATCAAGAATGGGCTGATGAAGCTTCTGAAGATATGGTCATTAAATTATTGACATATGAATATTTACATACATGCTGTTAATCACACACAGGACTTAGAGCCTCATTGTGTATATGTGCAATACATAACTGTTTTGGAAGTTTGAGGAGGCATTGGTATTGACCAGCATATAATAGTTTGTACATAAATAACTTAATACCAGTAGTAACACTAGGCAACAAAAGAAGTTCCTTTTAAAAAAGGGGTAAAACAAGCTTCAACATCACTGTAATAAAATATAACACTAATTAAACTAGTTCCTAACCAATGTATGAAAAAAAGTGGAAAAAAACCTCTTGACTAATTAATTAATAAACATGGCCCTAAAAATGTGATATCTCAGTCTTTTCCACCTTCCCATGCAGTACCAAAAACACCCCTGATATTCTGACAGGCTATAAATAAGGAGCAGATTCTAGCACTCATGGAAGCAGGAACAGAAGGAAAGTCACACTCAAGTCAAAAGGTACTAAAATGAGACCTAAAACAACCATGCCAGAGGGCACTGTGGCACCTTATACACTAAATACACACATATGTATATATATGTATATGTATATATATATACACTTGAAAATCTATAGTCTAAAAAGAGACTTTTTTTGTCCTTAGACATGAGATCATATACATAACACACTGGACCTTTTGAAGATATGGCAAGACAGCAAACAAAAACAACCATCTACATAGGCCACGGCTGTGTTTGCTACATAAGAATACAGAGGTAGATCACTAAAGTGCATTATTGTCAGAAATTAACTTTGCTAAGAGAGGCAGCACTACAGCAGCACAATATTTCCGACTTGATACAGTACTTTCCTTGGTTGACCTCCAGCAATACAGGATGTTTTCCTTTATGAATGGGTTACAGTTGGCCCTTAGTTATGAATACTCAAATAATTCTACTTGAAACATTATACTAAAGCCTTTTTGCATTCAATCCTTGGAATTATTGTATTCATTTACCACTGCTTGCAGGAGGCAAGCAAGATCTTTAATCTGAAATTCGTCTCTTTCTCTTTTGCTTATTACATAAAATATTGTTGCCAGTGGCCATATCTTGCACATAACTAAAGGCTTTCCCAATTCTATTTTTCCAAATGCTTATTTTGACTGCAAGGTGACATTTCTCTGATCAGCAAATAACCCGTCCAAAGATATTTGTAACAGAATCTTCATCTTCAACCCACATAAGCTATTGCAGGGTAGAGACTTAGATAAGCCTGACAAAAAGGCTGCATTCACATAAGCTAAATGCTTAGGCTCCTGATTCCTCTTATCAGATTCCATCAACTAATATATAGCTTTGAGGCATTTCATAGTAAGGACGTGTATGGAAAAAGGACATTACCATTTATGACACACGTTAGAGAATGTAGGTTCTTGACTCCTCTGTGTTATGACAGACCAACATGGTGTACTGAAAGATTTCATCACTCACTTGATTGGATAAGAGCATCTACAGAGCCAGAACATTTTACGGGTTGTGAACTTTGCCATGGTTTGTACTGGAGTCCCTGACGGTACCAACTCCGCGTGATATGGGCGTAAGAGGTGGGATTCCACTTAGCATAATATCACACTGTCAACTGGGCTTGCTTGCAGCTCAGGATTGGATGCAAAATGCTAACCCATCAGTTTCTCACTAATCTTTGGTATAAATACACAATATGTACTTGCAAAAGCAACTGAATAAATAATATACAAATTGAAGTACAAAATAATAGAACAGTTGTGTTCTTTACAAAAAAATAATTGTTGCGCATATTAATTTGAAATGAGCATCAATGTCATAACAATAGGTATTGAGAGTATAGACCTGATACACTAATTATCAAACTATAATCAGAAAATATATATAAAATATTCCTGAAACTGAAATGTCTGCATCTCACTCCTGAAGAAAAAGGACCACTTCACTTTGCTGAAGAAATACACATTTTACTTTTCACTTGTGAACACCAATAAAGAACTGATGCCATGTCTACACAGTTTTCAAACTTGGTTATGAATGTTGTATCTGTCTCTTGAAACTGCAAACATTTCACTGTATTTGTGTTTAACAGGAAGAACTTAATGCTTTACTGAAGCATTTTCTACAATGTCTTTGATACCGATTCACTAAACATCAGCCAAATCGTTCTCGCACTAAACACATGAGCTTCTTCTTGCCCTTGTATGCTACTTTCATATTCTCAATAAGCTGTGCAAATTGAATATGTCCATCATGGGCAAGCATAAATGTTTCATGAGCTTTCGTTAAAAAGTCAATAAAGTCTTGGTAATGTCTTGGGGAGATATGAGTCAGGCGTGAATTGGTTGTGTTGATATAAGCAAGAATTGTTGCTTCAAGAAGACCTCGTAATGGAGCTTTATCAAAAGCTAGTGGTTTTATTGGTCTACGTTTGGAGTCCGGACACGCCATTCCTGGAGCTGAAAGGGAGCAACGTCGTAAGACATCCGATAACACAGTGGCACACTGGACATTCTTGATGAGCACCGGAAGAAGCTGTGACAACTCCATACGACCAAGTGAATGGGCCAGCGCCACAGCCCAGTGGATGTCATTGATCGCTGGATGAGGGTCTTGGTTGTATGCCAGATGAACACTACGCATTGCCAGCATGGCCAAAGTGTAAGCACGGTGTGGGTAGCCACGGTGTTCCATGTAGCGGGCAATGGTGAACAATTGGGAGGATGACATGGTGTGAGCAGCTGCATCCACAACAACTTGGTAGGCAGTTTCAAAGGATACCGGATCACTTTCACACAAAGTCAAGGCATTCAAAGCACAGTTTGGTGGGTCCTGAAAATGCAAAAAAACAAATAAAATTAGGAGGGTTTATTTTGTTCAGAACTCACTATAAATAAAAGAAGTCATTTGAAAACTGCATTAGGAATTATTTTGTAATCTCAAAATGCTAAATATCTTCCTCCACAATTACATTTTCTGACAATGACAAAATACGTACTTTAGTGGCACACTGCAAAGCTAGAGATCTGGCACAAGCAGCAAGCTCATCTTGTTTTGACCGGTCCAACTGTAACCGCATAACTGTGGTGTGACTCATGATGGTGGACGCCACTGCTCCGGTTGCCTCCGTTGGAGTGAAGAGGGTGAACCAATTTTGCATTATAGAGATGAGAGCCGACACCCCAACTTCCGTGGCACATGTCACCAACCAGCGCACCATCTCTCGCCGCCTCCAGTTCAGTGAGGTGAGAGTCATCCTCATAACCTGCAAATTGTTAGTTGACAATTAATACAGCACCAGCATCTCCACTGTCACTATCTTCACTGAGGTCAAGGGATGCCAAGATTTGATTTCAAATGTGGTAAGTGATTTGAGTAAAAAAAAAATTCCTACGATTACCTTCTTAAGACTGTCTCCTTGGGTACCTCCAAGGAACTTTATGTAAAATAACCTTGGTAGGTAAATTCAGTTATCAGAATGCCCATTTCCTACAAGTGGCAGACTGACCAACTTCCATTTAATATATATTTTATAATATATACATATCAAAATCAATTTTCCATGATAAGAAAAGAAAATACCATTGGAAAAAAATGTACACTTACCTGGAGACCAAGTTCGAGGGCAGCATTGAGCAGAAGTGAATTCCTTTGTCCTTCCCCAGGCAGACCTAACCTAAATGCATCCTGAGCCAACTTAAAGAGGTGCGAGGAACTGTGGATGTTCCTCAGAGCTGCATCCAAGACAGAGCGTAGACGCATGACATCATCTGAGGAGAAAATATAACATGAAATAAAGTTTGTGAGGAATGTATATACAAATTAATATTAGTATCACAGATACTAATATTAATGACACTATCAAACTTTCAGTTTCAAGAAAATGATCATCACATTATGCTACAAAACATTAATAAATTGAAATACTTCATGAGCCACCAAACCAACTTACTCTTAGCTGCATTTATCATAGTGCAAGCAAGAGTACACTGCTGAGTTTCAATATGTCCTAAAGTGAACCATCTGGGGTATCGAGACAGCACCAAAGAAGACACATTTCCGTTAACTGGGTCATCTACATCATCATGATCTTCTAAGATAGGTAACCTGGAAGGCAAAAAAAGCATTTAAATGTGCGTACATTATTGTTTCTATGTAGCAGTTTTCATAATAAACTTAGGGATACCAAAACTGCAGTTGTACACAATTAAGGGAATGTATATACTAAGAAATAACATGTGCAAGATGTGTAGCTAAACCACAATGTATGATGCTATTGCTGCAACACATTCTGTGGTTAAATTTCCAACATAAATACATAGGGGTATCCTATTATAAAGTTGATAAAGCTTCTGGAAAACTTAGGAGTTAAAATCTTTCCAATAAAACAGCATAGGTATTTAAAATGCTCATGATAAATTACATAACTCCTTGCACAGCTACCTGTAAGTGCTGTAACTATAGACAATACAAGATACAGTAAACTGGGGCATGAATACAGTAACACATACCTTATTGCTCTCAATGCCAACTGATATGCTAAATCAGGATCATGTGGCAAAAGAGCTGTAAATAGGAACTTTGTGAAGGTGTGCATGGGTACACTCTCTGGGTGGATCCCTTCCCCGAGGCCAGAGAACGGTCCACCTTCCAGCAGCAGCCTGGCTTGCCGGCGCAGCACTGCCAGCAGGGGGGAATCAAGGTTGAGTTCTTGAAGCTTAAGAATCATCTTTTCTTCTTGTTTGCAGGCCTTTTCCTGAGCATACAGTCCAGGTGGCATAGCACGCTGCTGTCCTAGACCAATAAGAGCTGCTTCTAAGGCCAGGGTGAGGTAGGATTCCCAGGGGTCGCTGGATCCAGGGACGGGAACATGGCGATACCTCAGCGGGGCAAGGTTAGTAGCATCTTCATTTGCCACTCCTAACCAATCTGCAAATTATACATAGTAAAGGATTATATGAAATTTTGATTCACATAAATATATTTTGGGGCCCTAGAAACTAAAGAGCATTTTTTTTTCATTTGTAATATTTTCATGCTAAATATGATTATTATAATCTCTGACATGAAGGATTATTGTTTCTTATTTATTTTAGTAATTCTCACTTGATTTAATTGGTGATTCTTATTGATTTCTGTAATTTGATTTAATTGCTTTAAGGTACATTCAGCAACATATGAGCACAATATAGGTCTGAGTATAATCTCAAACATATATTTCATAAACTTACCACTATGGTACTGGAATCTTGGTAGGTCTTCAGGCAAGAGAGATGCTTCTGCTAAAGTATCGAAGAGACAAGTTATTGGGTCCAAGGGATGTCCCACCCAACTTTCTAATGCTCCTGGACCAAGAGATCTACAAGCTCTAGAGGCAGAACACCTTGGAAGCATTTCATCTCTTTTACTTCCCCACCAAAGGTACGCTTCCCTCTGTGCCTGTTTCAGAGTTCGCACCACAGCCACCGCCAGTCTCAGTGCCTCGCAGGTGTAGCCATGGGACCGCAGAGCATCAACACGAGAGCAGGCGACCGGGACAGGCTCTGGAAGGGGGAGACAGGACACATTTTGGGATGAGATCACGAAGGAATGCATAGTTTTTATTATAAATTTACTATGAAAAATATTGATATGAAAAATATCACCTAATAGATACAGAACAAAATATGGTGTAATTATATAATACATTGGTAAGTTATGGAACAAAAAGATAAATTTTCATGAAGAAAACTCCTCATGTACGATCTGATATATGGAAGCCAAGTGGGTGAATGCTGTGGAATGGTGGAGTTTGTGAGGTAGGCCAGAGAGAATGATAGGTAGATGAATAGACCCTTCTGGGCTCAGTATAAAAATGGTCAGATAGAACTACCCTGAAGCTTCTGGTCTCACTTTTGGGACAAAGGAGTATTTAAGTTAAATTGCAGCTCCTTCATATGGATAGATAGATTGAAGCTCTCTTTAGTTATAGGCACTTCAGGTGTTGATGCATCCACTATAGGAAATAGCCACAGAACTATTAAACAGAACTTCTGTTATCATGCCATCACATTTGGCAGCACCTTACCATGCCACAGAGGTTGGCCATGTTCATTGTAGTAGGAGGAAGAATGCTGGGAGGTCCTGAGCACTGGAGTTTCTCCTGCCAAGATGGTACGGAGGTGGTGGTCATCCCAGGACATGCTGCAGGCGTCGATGGCTCGGTGGAAAATGGTTCGAGGAGGAGCAGAGATCCTCCGCCTCTTGTGACGCCTTGACAAGAAAACTTTACTTAGTGGGAGCGTGACATATAAGAATTTGACATACATTACTTTGTATGGTTAATGTTGAGGATTATAATGAGATGGTGTTAATAGTTTGTATCTTTACTTCTCATTAACATAAAAGTTGAAAACCTAAGTGAATGAGAGTGTGCAAATATTCTTGTCTTTCATACCTGTGAGATGACCTTCTATCTCTGTCTCTGTCTCGCACATCTCTTTGGTTGTTGTGGTGGGGGTTGTGGTGGTGGCGATGGAATGGGTCCCTGTTAGCCTCTCTGTTTGGGTCCCTCCGTCGCAACTCATTATCTTCATCACTAGACTCCTCATCAGAACTCATGTAGTAGGCTGCCGAGTGATTCTGTAAATATATAACCATAATGAATTCATGTGGCACCTGCTAGCATGAGCACATCTCCTTCAGGAAGCAGCTATAAAGAAAATCCATTAAGAACCAGAGAAGGAGGCATTAGCCAGAATAGAGAGACTGAAGGAACAACCAAATCACTAGTTATAGACTGCTGCTGCAGATAAGCTAGTGACACATTCTCAAAATCCCATGAAAATTAAGGAAATTGCATTAACACAGTGACAAAAATTCCACTATTGGTGGAGCGGTTGGTGTGCTGCTCTGACTTTTACTAAAAAAGCACTGGTTTGATCCCCCAGCACTTAGTGGTGTTCATTATGGGATACCATACAGATCACATACTGAATAAGGATTTATGTCATTCTTTTCTGACTATTAATTATTATGCTCTTGAGTGTCAGGCAGCATGAGCAGCCTTAGACTACATGGAAAGTAATAATACATAATGGTTATTTGTGACAATCAGGTAGATGATGTGTGTTCTTACCCTGTCATTGTTATCCTGGTGCCTGTGGTCTGGGTCCTCCAGGGGACACACATCAGTCTGTGCCCACTGCTCCAGGGTCTTCTGCCACTGCTGTTTCTCCATGGAGCCACAGTGAGGCGCCAGCACCACACACACCCACAGAGCAGCTGAAAACACAAAAATGTTGTGTAATTTCTGTGTATAACTGTGTGTCTACATTATTGGGCTTGATGTAACACCAATATGTAGGAACTACAGGAATATAATGTTTACAGGTAAATGACATCAGTTCATCATAAATAAACGCAGCAAAAATATTCCAACAGAAAGAGTATGTCAATAAAGATTAACAGAGTACATATCTAAAGCATGCTGAAACTGTTCTGTTATCATGGCTAAAAATGCAAGTTTAAATTGTCAACAAACTATATTGCAAAAGTGAATTTGGTAAAAAGAGCTGCTACATCAGCCTGATGAAAAGGCCTCACCTATGTGATCCCAATGCTGCCGACACTTGTCTGTCATGGGGGTGCCCTGGGTCTTCCACAGCAAGAGTCTGGGATCATTGAGGAACTGCTCGGTGATCATTGTGAGCATTTTAGCACCATTACTGTCTCTTGCCCGGACCATCTCACGAACCTGCAGAAACGAACAGATACAAATAATAAGTAGAGAAAATAAATAATATCAATGAAGACATGTAATAAAATTTAACAACGCAACTGCACATCTACAACTTTAAATATAAATCTTTTGCTCTACCTTTCTGAAACATTCAAACTTGGTAAGCAGAATAACAAAATATCAGTGATAAAAGTTCAGTGACTAGTATTTGTTCATAATGTGCAGCCATGACAAGAGTAAGATGTAATAGTATGAGTGTTGAGAGGAAGACTCACTTTAGTGAACATGAAGTAGAGCTGCTTGTTGGCATTGTAGTAGCCGCCCTGAGTGAGGTACTGCCCCACCTGCTCCTTCACCTGCTCAGCGTCCAGGTGCCAGCAGTGCTCCTCCTCGGCACTGCCTCCTGCCGTGGGGTCCGGGGCACCTGTGTGGAAGGAAGAGATTTATGAATTGTTCCGGTTGGTGGTAGGATAGTGGAAAAACTAATCATATCGCTACTGTGAATGTAAAAACCTGCTATGTACCTAAAAAGTCAATAATGTACAATGAGGAACTATTTGGAACATTTCTGGGCAGTTCATATGGATAAATTTTAACACCCTTGCTTCATTAGGAACATTTTTTTTACATACTAATTGCTACCACAGATCATGGCCTCTCAAGTGTACACACATTCACAAGGCAATCTTTCTGGGGCCAATACATGGTCGAGTGTCACTTTTAACGCAGGAAATACATGTACGTACACCTTCGCTTCACATTGATCCTTCACCTATACTGCACTTGTAATTTTAAAACCGATAACCGATGATTCTCTGACAAGCATGTATGGAAAAAAAAATATATAATCGGATGGCCTGGTGGAGTCTCAGTAAGGAGATCTGGTGAATGTCTTGTGTGTGTGTATGTGTGTGTGTGTGTGGTTAGTCTTAACATAAAAGGCAGCAGCTCCTCCTCCTGCATGCGCACAGACGCGGAATTGGAGATGTGTAAATAATGCGTGTAAAATGTTCTCCCTGGCAGCGAGGCATGAATTCACTATCAAGCCCACGGACTTTAAAGAGGAGCGTAATTATTCTCATAAAATATAATTACTTCCATGCATACAGAGCATCATCCCGCCACAAAAAGTACTCTCCTCGGTATGAACACTAAAAGCTCCTATTTTTTTTATAGTTGGCATTCAAATTCGCCCTTGCGTCGAAAATCTCCCTTGATCAAATTCCCTCCCATGCGAGTCTGCCTCCACTGCGGGCTGGCTGGTCTAGGCGTGATGCCTCTGGAGGTGCGCGTTTTCTGTGAAGAAAGATTACGTGTTCTGGAGGGTATACTTGGCAGGGGTAATAGGACCCCGGAGGCGGGTGGGGGGCGGTGAACGCGGATTTATCTTCATTTATATGTACAGCGGAGCCGATAGGAGGGCGCACGGCCAATAGGAGGGAGCACACACCGATCCAGTAACCAAGAGTGCCAAATGTCCTAAGCTGCGGGGTGCCAATGTCCTAAGGTGCCAAATGTTCTAAGCTGCCAAATGTCCTAAGCTGCGGGGTGCCAAATGTCCTAAGCTGCGGTGGTGTGGTGAGAGCGTCGTCCTGGGTGAGGTCGCTGAGAGCAAGCTGGTGAATCATTCAGGCACGCCGGACACGACTACAGAGCCGCTGGTTGCGAGGAGCCCTGCCGCGCCGCGAGGGCCACCGACGCGCAGTAGCTAATGGAGGAAAAGTGATCCGGGATGCACGTAAAACTGTTTAAGGTGGATAGACGGAAACGAGGAGTCCTGTGGAGGGAGAGCTGTTCTGGCAGGTAGAGGATACTGCTGTAGACTCTAAACAGCAGCCTTATTAGGTTCCCGATAAAACACTGTTGCCACCACCACCACCGCCCTGTGCAGCCAACCAGCCGCGCCCTCTGCTTTTCACATTTAATGACACTGAAATAATACAGCAAACGGGAACACGCCAGCCAGACCAGCGTCGACCCGCCATGGCCCGCCTCGACGCTTTCCGATCCAATATTCATTACAATCACATTATTGGTGCGTGTTGTGGAGCGGCATATTAAATGTTTATCTTTATGCGCGGGTCACAACATTTCCTGGAGGCCGCCTGTACTTCCCTCCGACTCGACATTATTTAAAGGCTACATACGTCAGGAGGCGGACGAGGAGACAAGGGGTTGTATTGTGAGACATTTCGCAGCCCAAGAACACATATTTGGCAAGGCTTTCGTAGGAGTTATAGGCGTTACCAGGAGTAGTTTTATGACCTTAGTGGTAGTGTGACCCTTCTGTACCGTGAACCTAAAGAAACACTCATTAGAACCCGACTGACCCCCTCTTTGGATTTTAGAAATAGCTGATGTGAGAAGCGAAAGTGTTTTATAATACCAACTTTTAGGAGACACGGGCGACCTAGGTCCTTATTCTCAGACGTTTCCTCCCCTCACATCAGCTATTTCCAAAGGCCGAGAAAGAGATCAATCAGACTTTCGTGGGCGTTTCTTTGGGTTAATGGTACAGAAGAAGGATCAAACTACCCCCATGGAAATACCCAGAATTCCTAGGAAAGCCTCGTCAAGTGTGTCTGCATGGACGCCGAAGTGTTTTAAGAATATGAGCATTAGGTACAATTTGGCGTAGACGGCGGCGGGTCAAAGGGTGAGTTAGCGGGGTGATGGTGAGAGCAAGTATATATGGCACTGCAGGGAGGGCAACAGCACCGTGATCCCCGCCCCGCCCTCTACACGTGTCCGATTATAATGATGGTCTTGAAGAGAGAGAGAGAGAGAGAGAGAGAGAGAGAGAGAGAGCAGTGTCACCATCTTTAACATCCTCGACCACTTCTTTTCACAACACAGTAATCTCTCTCTCTCTCTCTCTCTCTCTCTCTCTCTCTCTCTCTCTCTCTCATTTCTTTTCCCTCAGTATCACGCTCTCATTTCCACGATATTCATCCCACCTCACGCCTCAAACCCTCTATGGATGAAAGAGAAAAAAAATCTTCGCATACAGGGCACTTCACTCACTCGGTCCAGTTTTACCTCCATCTTCACACACAAAAATCCTTCCTTTCGAACCGTGTATCCCGTGATCGATGTTTGGAGTGTTCAACGTCATCACACTATATAGCTACAACATCATTTTTGTATCTGGTTCTATTTATTTCTTTACTTTCTCTTTCGTTTCTTCACTGTTTAGGGTTAGGTTGTGTTTGGAGTGTTCAATGTCATCACACTATATAGCTACAACATCATTTTTGTACCTGGTTCTCTTTATTTCTTTCCTTCTCTTTCGTTTCTTCACTGTTTAGGGTTAGGTTGTGGTGTGAATAACGATGTGTGGATCGTGATGGTGATGATGTACGGGCAGTATTAACACCATCATCGCCACCCTCACCTTAGACATCATCATCACCTTCTTTACCACCATCTTCGCCATCACCATCGCCATCACCATCGCCGCCACCTTCGTCACCAAACACGGCTGGTTCGCCCTGGAGCCTTATCAACTAACTCTCTCTCTCTCTCTCTCTCTCTCTCTCTCTCTCTCTCTCTCTCTCTCTCTCTCTCAGGGCGCTGCAACACCACTAGGCTCAAGGTCTTTGCGGAGGGCAAGAAGGTGAGGGACTCAGGAGGTCAGCATGTGTTGCGGCGTCTCTCTCTCTCTCTCTCTCTCTCTCTCTCTCTTCGAAAACAAGATTCCCCGCGCCCTGAGAGCAGCGTGTGTGTGGGGTGTGCGGGAAGCCATGGCGGGGGGGGGGGAGGTGGTGGGCAAGGCTATGGACTACGTATCGACTTTGGCGCCCGGCTTTGAGTATCAGGAGGAGCCGGCTTGACACGAAGTCGGCGCAGCGATATTCAGCTCGGCGATAATTTACTAGGGGGGAGCTTATTTCCAGCCCCGCCGCCGCCGCCATCTTGGGACCGCCGCGGAATCTGATTTGAGGGGAGGGTTCGGAGTAGCCGCGTGGATGTGACAGCTCCAAGACGCTGTGCAAACCCGGGGCGACTCCAACCAAGGGCTCTCGTATCCTGCGCTGACGGGCAAACAAGGGGAGTCAGAGGGGAGGTGTTCCCACGCCCTCGGCACCCGTCGTGAGGGCCGGCCGAGGGGAACGAGCGAGCGAGAGAGAGAGAGAGAGAGAGAGAGAGAGAGAGAGAGAGAGAGAGAGAGACAAGGAATACGACAATATTTCATTTTTCATATTCGCTGCAAAACTTTCTTCCTTGATGGAGGGTGTTCTTGGCCGCGCGAGCCGGGGGGCCTAGTGACCACCGTGACCTGCCCCGACCTTGAAGCGGCCTCGCTCTTCGGCCCAGGCTGTGGAAGGTCGATTTTAGCCGATGCCTGTGTACAGTCCCTCGGGGTGGCCCCACGGGCGGCGCCAGGCAGAGTGCGGCGGGCGGCGGGCGCGGCGGGGGAGTGAATGCTGATGAGTTGTGGTGACGTTATGGTGATGGCGGGGCGAGGGCGCGACGGTGAGGGCGGCGGCGGGTAGGGCGGCATGGAGGAGGGAGGGCGTGCAGGAAGAGTGAGGGGTGAGGGTGTGTGTGAGTGTTGTGGCGGCTATACAGTTGGCAACCCTAG
The DNA here is from genome assembly GCF_024679095.1 of Eriocheir sinensis. Taxonomy (NCBI): domain Eukaryota; kingdom Metazoa; phylum Arthropoda; class Malacostraca; order Decapoda; family Varunidae; genus Eriocheir; species Eriocheir sinensis. The sequence continues at coordinate 9,820,989 of NC_066551.1, forward strand.
TGGTGTTAAAATGTCCAGGATGGTGACAAATTGTTAGCCAATCCCGGAGACTTAGTATTGTGCAGGGAGGACACACACACACACACACACACACACGCGCGCGCGCACTCTCTCTCTCTCTCTCTCTCTCTCTCTCTCTCTCTCTCTCTCTCTCTCTCTCTCTTTGGAATGGCATGTGGAGAGTAAAGTTTTGGGAGACATGAATACAGCTTGGATACGAAGTGTGCGTGTCGGGAGGAGGGAGGGGGAGGATGACAGCAAGGGAGAGAAGGAAAAGGAGCCAATATATATATATATATATATATATATATATATATATATATATATATATATATATATATAAATAAATAAATAAATTATGTACAAGGATGACAGTCAAGCCATTAAAATAATAACGAGAAAACAGTTTGCTCACTCTATATCGAGTTTCTTGGGTTCAAACGTGAGTGATGGAAGTGATTAATCGGTAAAATAAATCTTGAGACTTAAACACCAAACAATCGATAATGAAGGACGGCTCATGAAGCACAAACTAATAACACAAAGCCCGCGGAAAAGTGAAACAACAATGACGGGATGACGACGGAGAGCCGGCGGATGGAGGCAAAGGATGAATATTAGCTGGTGAAGAGGTGCCAAGGACTGACGAGTAGCGACGACGATGATAGTGGTGATGATAATGACAACAACGACGACGACGATGAAAATAAACAAGGTATGAGGAGGGAGAAGGTCGAATGAAGGGGACAAAATGAGAACGTAAAAGAGGAAATTGGAATAAGACGCATCGGAAAAGATAATTGAAGAGGAGGAGGAAATTGAGAACGAAGAAGATGAGACGGGAAAGGAGGAAGCGAAAGAAAAGGAACAGGAGGAGGGGAAGGAAAAGGAAGGGAGGAGAACGGCTATGAGAAGGAGGAGGAGAAGGAGGAGGTGGGGCTCACAGAAGCAAATGGAGGCGGGGCATTGATTTTCAATTGGGCGCGTTAGGCCGAAGAGACTCAGACACCACCACCAGCTGCCGTCTCGACCCTGTCACCTCGGCGGCAGGTCTACAGGTGGTCAGCTCGGCCCCTCCACCTCCCATGAACACCTTGGACGCAGCGACGGCCAGGCGGGGAGTGACCACGTCTGGGAGGCAGGCGCAGGAGGGGAAGGAAGGGCGCCGCAGAAAGGGGGCGATGTGTGGCAGCCCAGACGAGTGATGTGCGAGAGATGTGCGAGAGAGAGAGAGAGAGAGAGAGAGAGAGAGATGGTGAGAGGGGAAAACGAGGAAGGGAGAGGGAAATTGAAGGGAGAGGGAGATGAAGGGAAGGAACGTGATGGAAGAGAGGGAATTTGAAGGGAGAGGGGAAATATGAGGGGAAAGAGGGCAATTGGAGAGAGAGAGAGAGAGAGAGAGAGAGAGAGAGAGAGAGAGAGAGAGAGCAGAGCGAAAGGGAGATATGAAGCGTGCGAGACGTGGAGTATGACGAGGGGACACGAGAGAGAGAGAGAGAGAGAGAGAGAGAGAGAGGGGGGCGGGGGATGCTTGAGGAGGTGTCGGAGAATGTGAAAAGAGGGAAGAGAAACGAGGGAGAAGAAAGGCGAAAGAGGAGGAGGAGAAGGAGCGAGTAAGGAGGATCTTGTAAAAGTAATGGGAAAAAGAAGGAGGAGGAGGAGGAGGAGGAGGAGGAGGATGGTTAAGACATAGACAACGAGCACTTTAATGAATATGACGCAATAAGAGTGTGAGTGAGTGTCTGTACGTGAAAGCGAGGATCACAGGAGAGAGAGAGAGAGAGAGAGAGAGTCACAATGCCCTCTTATGCAGGAAGAAGAGGCAGGAGGTGATGGTGCTGGCAGTAGAAGTAGGAAAGGTGGTAGTGGTAACGGTGGTGGGGGTGAGGGGAGCATAAGGATGGGGAGTGAGACCCTGAGAGGACATTTAAAGGGGAGTTGGGGGTGGGGGAGGCGGTGATGACAGTCTTGGGGGGGTGGGGGGGCATACCGGCGGACATCGTGTGGGGAGTGAGTGCACTGCTTCATTGTTTATACGTTCAATTGAGTCGACCATTGAATTTTTATGCAAAGCAGCAAGAAGAGGAGCCAAAGGGAGGAGGAGGAGGAGGAGGAGGAGGAGGGGGGGAATAAGGAGGAGGGGGAGCCACTGACAACGAGAAGCTACGAGGAATAGAGGGGAGGACAAGGAGGAGGAGGAGGAATCACAAACAAGGAGGAACTGCGAAGGAGGAGGAGGAGGAGGAGGAGGAAAACGGGAAGGGGGATACGAGAGTGAGCCGAGTCAACCAGCAGTAGCGAGCGTTCTGACCATGCATGAGTCCACACACACACACACACACACACACCTCCTTGCTCCTCCTCCTCCTCGGGTCTCCCTCGCCAGTGCACGCCATGAAAACCAGCGTAAAATATTTCACAGGCAACAGTAAGAACGGTTATTACAACAAATGTAACACGAGAGGCGGCAATTAACATAAAGTTGAGTTTGGTATGTATGTACACAGCCGCGGGAGGCCGGCAGCAGCTCCGCGCCCGTAACTTTGCCGATGTTTCCCGCATTTTGGAGCGCAAACCCCTCGTTGGCATCGACCAGGGGGCGCTGACGACACTCCGCTCCCTCGTATGCCTAGAATGGCCGATTCCGTTTGTTGCGGAGCCCGAGTAAAAGTCAAACGTTAAATATTGTATCTTGTATTTTGTCAAGTTATTGCTGCAAAACGCGCGCCATGATTATTTTATTTTATTCAATACCGAGCCTGTAGGACGGCCGGTGATGGGATCAGCGGGGCGGGATTGGCTCTCAGGCTATGGCGTACACACACACACACACACACACACACACACCATCTCAACTTTCACTGCCATGCGCTGCAGTGAGTGCGTGAGTGTGAGTTCCCTCCCCGACACGCAGCCCCGGCCCCCGCCCCCGCCCCGCCAGTCGTTACCGGCGGTGGATGGAAACTAACGTGTCGTATCTCGAGGCTGGAAGACGGCGAGAGGAAGGCGGCGGTGTGAGGAGGTGGAGGTGGAGGTGGAGGTGATGGTGGTGGTGGCGGGGTGCCGAGGAGCGTACTGCCGAACCCGTCCCTGGCGAGACTTGGGGGTTCCGGAGGGTTCGCCTTTATACACACTCGCTCACTTCTCCCCAAGGAAACTTCTGGCATGTGTTTACGATACGTCAGACTCAACATTTACATTCGCCTTGGCGCGATAAGCCTCCTCCATTTTCAACGAGGAAAACACCGCTCAAGGCGCCACCGCCGGGTCACGGAGAGGTCGCCCGGGGGAGTGCCGCTGACCCCTCCTGGCCCCGCACCACCTCACGAGTCCATATATGAATGCTTAGGTTTCATTCTTTTTCAATATTCGCCAGCACTTAAATAAGATGCATGGGTGGACAACGAAAACAGGGATGAAAGGGATGGTCTAATAAAAAAAGACAAGGAGGAGGTACGAGTGACAGTTTGCAATGAAAGGAGATTGAAAGAGTAAAAGTTTACATGAAGGGCATGATGAATGAGCGACAGTTTACAAAGAAAGGAGGAGAGGCAAAGAAGACACATGATAAAAGGAAGAAGTGGCAGTTCAGGTGGTAAGGACGCGAGGCAAGGATAACCGCTGCTGCTGCTTCCGTCGGTACCGGCAACGACAGCCATTAAGTGTGTATCTCCAGTAATTCAACGCGCGCGCACACACACACACACACACACACACACACACACACTATTGGAAGTACAGACAGCTGTCCAATCTACAGTTCTCAATTCCACTACTGCGCGCAAGGGTAATGCCGTTACGTTTACTACTACTACTACTACTACTATTACTACTTTTATCACTACTACTGCTACAACTAAAGCAATTTGATATTATTGTGGACTTTCTTCTGATCAGCTCGACGGGAGACAAAAACAGGCCGCTTCACAACTTCCCAAGCGTCACAATACACCTGACGAGGAACACCTGGCCCACGAAGAAGTGTTATCGCCGTCTCGCAGCTCTCGTCTAATAACCCCCGCACGCTGTCACCCGTCACCTGCTCGTCTCTCTCTCTCTCTCTCTCTCTCTCTCTCTCTCTCTCTCTCCGCGGCACGATCAATCATCAGGTATTTGTTATAACGTGTTCCGGTTGTTTCTCAGTCATTGCAATCCTCCTGAAGGAAGTAATATACAAAACACACTCTCTCTCTCTCTCTCTCCCTGCCCGGCTGCCGCAGTTAAAATACCGAAAGAGACTCGGAGCCGCTGTATCACGGCAACAAATCGCGGTCAGGGATAATACTGGAAATGTTTGGGTGTTGAAATGCGTCAGTCCATCAGGGCGGGAAACCAAACGTGGGGAAAGAGTAAAAAATAAACACACACACACACACACACACACACACACACACACACACACTGATACTCTCGCTACAAAATATTCGAAAAATAAAAAAACGAATATGCCTCTTGGGGATTTGATTCCACCAACTTTTCCGCGACAGTTGTGTTATTTTACCTCGACGTGCGCCGCGGCCACCAGCTAAAAATATTAAGGGGTCAATCGCGATCATATTTTGCCATTACAGTGACCCATAGAGTGTGTGGCGGCGGCGGTGGCGGCGGCGGCGTGTATAAAGGCGCGGGGAACTTGAGCCGTGATGGCGAGGGGCGAGGGCCGAAGCATTTCATAGAAGGGCGAGTGTTGGGGAGGGAAAACGGAGCGAGGAACGAAGGGGGCGAGGGCGAGGGAGGGGGAGAGGCACTATTGTGTTAGTGTATTGTTGTCGTGTGCCGGTTGACTGTGGAGTATTGGCAGCAGGTGTGATCCAATACTGACGGTCCAGCGCCACTTCACTACCTGCAAATATTGTGTGCCTCCCACCTCCCCGCGGAGGCCAACCGCGTAATATAATGGACAGATAGTCCCATAGAGGCTCTGGGCCAATCACGTTACTCGCCAGGCCAGAGTGCCTAGACACATTACTGCTCGGAAAAAAAAGACATGGCTTGCCTGTGGCGACCACACACACACACACACACACATGCACGCACCTTGGATGTGGTTGATGGGGTGGCTGTGTTGGAGGATCTGGTCAGCCAGCTTCTGGGCGGTGGGCAGCACTTCCGTGTGGTGCTCGCTGATCAGGTACTGCATCATCTTTTGCAGCTGCTGGCGGTCCATCTGCAGCAGCGTCTCTGTGGAGGCAGCGACACAAAGGGTCAAGGGCGGCGCCGCGACAAACTCGTGGGCAACAGCACCACGTCCCTTGGGGGCATAATGTTTCTAGAATCTGCTTACATGTCTGTTGGGCTTAGAAGTCTACACTTTAAGTTCGATTATTATGAAAAACCTAGGCGAAGCTCTTTTTCAGTCCCTCCACCTTGAAGGACCTGTGAGGCCAAGACCTACCTGAGATGGGTATCCTGAGCTGGACGGTGTCGGCGTGGCGGATGCGGTGGAGGGAGAGCGCCACCACGTGCGGACACCAAAAGATGTCGCGCGTGTCGCAGGAACACGTGACCGACGTTATCTTGCACCTGCAACGCAAAGCGACACTCGTCAAACACGTGGTATTGATAAAATATTTGCATTCCATTCACTTACTCTTCCTGTGAAACAAGCGGCAGAAAATAATATTATTGGTAACCAAAATGTGTGAATGTTTAAACACACGGCTGAGTGAGCGTGTGTGGCGTGCATGCGGCGCGTCACGTGCTGCCGGCATGACATTTTATTATTTCAATTTGATTTCTTGTTTGCGTTCTTTAACTCCAATTATTGTTTCCCGCCAGCCCCCGCCCCGCCACCAGCCCCGCCACAACCCCCTTCCCTCCACAACCCAACGCCTCCACTCCTCGCCTCGCCACCCACGGATTAACGAGCCCCGTAACTGAGCGCAATGGAACATAAGCAATCATTAGGGCGTTAAAAGCCTGTTGAGTGGTAAGCCGCGTCCACGACCTGCCGCGGGACCCATTACCCACGGGCGGCCTCCTGGTGGGTGGCGGCTGACCTAATTCTCAGTGGGCGGCGAACCACCTTGCCGGCACTGCAGTGGGAGTGGATCTCGCTCTGACGGCAGCCGTGCCCCCTCGCGCCCCCTCGCCTTGTCTCGCTGAGTTACGGGCAGACCTGGAACAATTCTGGACCTGTGGAGCCGGGCAGCTGAGACGGCCGCCGGCAAGGGTCGATACTACCAAGAGGTGCAACCTTCGCCAGACTACCCACCCACGCCCACACCCACACCCCATGACCCTCAACCCACTCCTCCCTCCCCCACCCTCAGCCCCGGGACCCAACAGTGAGGTGGGTTGGGGGCGCACCTTTCTCAGCCTCATCTGCACCGAGCCGCCCGCCAAGACACACGGTGAATCTGGCCACAGTCCGTCTCCCCCACTCTCACACTTTCTTCATTTTCATGCTAATTTTTTCATCTGCATAGAGATGGGCTGTGTTGTGGTGGTGTGAGGGTGCCGCCGCGACGCCCTCGGGCCCTCCTCGCTAGACGCGGCCCTCGCCACCGCCGCCACACACTCGGCTCCCATCCAGTGCGGCAGCCGAGCCTAATCAGCAATCTGTGGCCTCGCCACGCACCCAGGGGCACCGCCGGGCCTCTCACGCACCCACACGCCCTGCCCCCCCTCCGCCCCTGACTCTCAGAGCTTTACGAACTCTGGTCTGACGTCAGCACGCGTCCTCACAAGATTCCCTCCTCTCCTCCCCTTCCGCTACTTTTCACCTCCTCCTCCTTCCCTTCCTTCCCATCCTCCTCCTTCCCTCCCTTCCTTTCCATCCTCCTTCCCTCCCTTCCTTTCCATCCTCCTCCTTCCCTCCCTGCCCATCCTCCTCCTTCCCTTCCTTCCCATCCTCCTCCTTCCCTCCCTTCCCATCCTCCTCCTTCCCTCCCTTCCCATCCTCTTTTCCTTCACTTCCTCCTTCCTTCCCTTCCCTTTCTATCCTCAACTCCTTCAGCCCCACCTCTGCCTTTCCCCCTCCTTTCCTATCCCCTACTCCGCATCCTCCTTCTTCCTTCCCATCCCATCCTCTACTCCTCCTCAAGAACTAGAAATAAGTTTACCCATTCAGTCGAGTCGATGTAACACAGACATTGGAAGGAGTTTCTTTTCAAACCGAGTCATCTGCCACTGGAACAATCTTCCCTCAGAAGTAGTAAATGCGAACACCATCAACTCCTTCATATATCGAATCGACCGTCATTTCGTTGCGTCAGGAGTAAACTGAATATCGAGGTGCTTTCATCTGCTCCACAGGCCCTAAGTAGCTGTCGAGCAGATTAATTCACCACAGCGTGCAACCTCGTAATGAGCCAATAAGCTTTCTGTTGCCTGCATTTCCATGTTTCCATGTTTCCCTTCCTTCCCATCCCCTTTTCCACATCCTCCTCCTTCCTTCCCTTCCCATCCTCTATTTCTCCTTCCCTTCCCTTACTCCACATCCTTATCATTCCTTCCCTTCCCATCCTCCCCTCCTCCTTCCCTCCCTTCCCATTCCCTTCTCCACATCCTCCTCCTTCCTTCCCTTCCCATCCTCTATTTCTCCTTCCCTTCCCTTCCCATCCTCCCCTCCTCCTTCCCTCCCTTCCCATTCCCTTCTCCACATCCTCCTCCTTCCTTCCCTTCCCATCCTCTATTTCTCCTTCCCTTCCCTTCCCATCCCTTACTCCACATCCTTATCATTCCTTCCCTTCCCATCCTCCCCTCCTCCTTCCCTCCTTTCCCATCCCCTTCTCCACATCCTCTTCCTTCCTTTTCTTCATCCTCTACTCCTCCTTCCCTTCCTTTCCTTCCCATCCTCTACTCCTCCTTCCCTTCATTTCCTTCCCATCCTCTACTCCTTCCCATCCTTCCCTTCCCTTACTGCACATCCTTATCCTTCCCTTCCTTCCCATCCTATTTTTCTCCTTCCCTTCTCTTACTCCACATTCTTATCCTTCCCTCCCTTCCCATCCTCTACTTTTCCTTCCTTTCCCTTACTCCACATCTTTATCCTTCCCTCCCTTCCCATCCTCTACTTCTTCCCTTCTCTTACTCCACATATTTACCCCTCCCTCCATTCACATCCTCTACTTCTCCTTCCATTTCCATTCCCCTCATCTTTATCCTTCCCTTTCCATCCTCTCTACCACCTCTCGCCCCCCCCCCTCCCCCAACCGTGGCTCTGGAGATGAACACCTGCTTGGGAGTCGCCCAGATGCGGGGAGCTGTGACGCAACACTCGAGTCAAACAACTGAAGCTGATCCACCGGCGACCTTCGTTCCCCATAACCTCCCCCCCTCTCTCTCTCTCTCTCTCTCTCTCTCTCTCTCTCTCTCTCTCTCTCTCTCTCTCTCCATTCACACATTTTCACGTGCGAGGCCGAACCGCAAAAAAAAAGACGAAGGTAAAAGAGAAAACGGAATGAAAAGGAATGAGAGGACGCGAGAGAAACGAAAAGAGGAACGAACGAAAAGAGAAGAAAGAAGAAGTTTAAAAAGGCAAAGAGAAAAAGAAAAAGAAAAAGAAAAACAAAGCAAATAAAACAAAAACAAAAAAGATTAGAAAGAAAGAAAGAATAAAATAAACTTGCCAACCACCTCCTTCTCGGTGATCCTCGAAACTTAGAGTAACAAAAATAGAACTAAAAAAAGAGAAAGGAGAAAAGACAAGAAAAGAAGAAAAGAATTAAAAAGAGCGGCTTTAAGAGAGAGAGAGAGAGAGAGAGAGAGAGAGAGAGAGAGAGAGAGAGAATGAATAAGATAAGGACTAAATGCCCTTCACCTACAGCCGAAAGACTTTGCCCACTACCACCACCGCCCCCTCCCCCCCCCCTCTCTCCCACACCCCCACCATGGTCAGTCTCATCATTGCTACTTATATATCTCTTATCATCATTATCCTTATTATTTTTTTCAAGCATCGCTGTCCAAGACGTATTGACTGTGCTCGTTTGTCCTTTGTTGTTTCTGGTATATACTTTGGCGAATAAATCATCACTATCATCATGACCATCACCACTACTATCACCATCACCACCACCGCGACCTCTATGACCATCACCATCCCCAGCACCTACGTATAGCCTACCATCCCCACCATGACCATCACTACCACCATCACCACCACGACCTCCAAGACCATCCTCTCCCTACCATAATCACCACCACCATCACAACGACAATCACTACCATCACCACCATCACTACCACCACCATCACCTGTATCACCACCACCATTACCATCATCACGACCATCTCCACTACCTCCACCATCACCACCACCGTCACCACCGCCTTGACTCCTTCCTCCTAGTGACCCCGATGCCCTCTTGTAGCAGGAAGAACCCCGGCAACAGGAGAACGACCGTCAGTACAGCCCCCCCCACCCCCCCACCCCTGCAGCCCCGCCCCCACGCCCAGCCCCGCCCCGCAGCCTCCCGACCCGCCCACTCCACCGGTGAGGGGGAACACGCTCACTGCCTGCCCTCATCCACTCAGCATCCACACATGACATGCACAGCTTGTTACTGCCCCCTCTCTCTCTCTCTCTCTCTCTCTCTCTCTCTCACACACACACACACACACGCAAGGGTTATTAATAAATGACCTTCCCCGCTACAGAAGACCTCAGGAATGATTTAATATTTCTTGATGTACAGGAGAGAGAGAGAGAGAGAGAGAGAGAGAGAGAGAGAGAGAGAGAGAGAGAGAGAGAGAGAGAGAATTTGTAAACATTATTAACTTAGTACAAACTTTTATCTCCATGATGCTTTTAAGTACATGTAACTTTTTCCTTGCGCTTCCCCTTCTTGGTCAGAATAACCTAATTAACGTAAAAAAAAAAAAAAAAAAAAAATAAACGTGAATTCTTTCCCTTGTCTTTCTTTCATTCTTTCGTTCTGTATTTTCCTGGTTGCGTTGTTTCACCAAAGGACTCGAATTAGATTACAGCTTTTTTTATTATGTTGGGTTTACGACTGGATCTCCTAATAGTAGTAGTAGTAGTAGTAGTAGTGGTAGTAGTGGTAGTAGTAGTAGTAATAGCAGTAGTAGTAGTAGTAGTAGTAGTAGTAGTAGTAGTAGTAGTAGTAGTAGTAGTAGTAGTAGTAGTAGTAATAATAATAATAATAATAATAATAATAATAATAATAATAATAATAATAATAATAATTTCTTGATGTTCCCTGCCATCCATGACCTTCAAACTACAACAGCAAGCCGACCAACACGATCTAGAATAAAGGCGTACACACACACACACACACACACACACACACACACACACACACACACACACACACACACACACAGGAAGGGGAGGGGGTGACCGATCCTTTAGTAAACAAGCAAATAGCGCATTTTTATTTTATTACTTTTATTCATATTCTTTAATTTTCGTTCATTGAGTGAGGTCACGTTCATTTTATTTACTTTCATGATTAAGTGAGTTTCGATATTAAAGTTGGGCTTAGGTAGGGTGTGTTGAGTCTACCGGGCCGTGTGTGTGTGTGTGTGTGTGTGTGTGTGTGTGTGTGTGTGTGTGTGTGTGTGTGTGGTGGAGGAGACTAAAGCTACATTGCAATAAGAGGCAGACAGACAAACAGACGATGACAGTCCTACGAAATTCAACATAATCAGTCCTACGCAGCAGAGACCTTCCTTCCCTCCTTCCCTCCGCCACTCAACATGATCTAGTAGGACGCAGGACAGAGCGACTCTCCTTCACTACCCGCCGCCCCTCGTTCCCTCCGGCCATTCCAGCCCCAGCAGCAGTGACGGCGCCCTCCTCGCTCCCCGCCAAACGAAGCATTTTCCCTGATAATCGTGAGGCTCTAACAACCTCTGGCCCCTAACCAAATGTGTGCGGCGGCGAGGGTCCTTGCATACAGGGGCGAGGGAGCGAGGCGCGTCTCCTCTGCCCATCTGATAAGTCTCCTTGGCTGTCGCGGCTTCGGGGTCGTCGCCGCCGCTGGACGCCGCCGTGGTGCCAGCGGCCGAGGCGACTATTTCAGGATTATCAAATTATTAAACTAAAATTAATCGACGCAACAGATGTCACGAACCGCAGCCTCCCCTCGGCCATCTGATGTCACTTATGCCCCTTTTTCCCTCATGTGCAGAGGCAATCTTTGTGCAGCCACAGGGGTAACATCGATCCGCACCAAAACAAGCCATTTCCACCCTTGGCACCGCCGGCAACACGGTCGATGTCTGGAGATGTCGCGGCGCCCCTTTCCCCAACCCTCGTAATCGTTTGTTTTTGCGCTTTGCTGGTGGGAACAGAATTGAAGGGGATGGCGCCTTCCAGGGCTTAAAGAGCGATGATCCGAGGCGCGCCCGCCGCCAACACGCCCTCACAACGGTCCTGGCGCCGTCCTACAGCCTGCACAGGGCCCAGCGTGACGCAGGACCCTCGTCAAGGCCTGTCCTGCCCTCAAGACACGAAAAACAGCCGAAAAATCGAGCGATTATCAGCCAAAATTCATTCCAGGAAGGTCGGAATCCAAAGCCGATCAATTCGTCCTACTGGAATGGTGGGTCAGCTTTAAGCCGGGGAGAGAGCGGGCAGCGGAGCGCGGGAGAGCGGCCATCACTCTGTGGGCGGCCAGGGAGAGAGGCAAGGCAGGGCGAGGGAGAGAGAGAGAGAGAGAGGGGAAAGGTGGATGCACAACACGAAAGCAGAGGCTCTCTCCCCTCTGCAGAATTCATGACGGGCTGTCAACTTTAATGAATGAAAGACTCGGTCAGTGGTAAGAGTGTGGTGGGTGGGAGGGGGGGTGCAGGGGGGGGCCATGTGTGTGTGTGTGTGTGTGTGTGTGTGTGTGTGTGTGTGTGTGTGTGTGTGTGTGTGTTCTCCACCTCGGCCGTAGTACCTTTCTCTCTCTCTCTTCCGGCAGTTACCCAACATAAACAAAACCTTGACACACACACGCTATACAAAAGACCTAAGAACACGTTCTTCATCCGCTTAAACGATCGTCTCAGCAGGAAAAACAACAACAACAACAACGACAACAAAATCTAAAACTAAATATATATAAGAACAAAAATATAATAACTATGAATATCACCCCCCCAAAAAACATTCCTAACGATAATAATAATAATAATAATAATAATAATAATAATAATAATAATAATAACAATAACAGTAACAGCCGTGACCTCGATCCTGCCCTGTGACCCGCAATCCTCGGGGCCGGAAGATCAGCTTATGCACTTCCGTCTTGCTGGTCACACGAGGGCCCGATGACGTCACTGCATTCACCCCCCCCCTCCCCTCTCCCTCCTCTCCCTCGCCGCCTCCCCCTCCCTCCCCTTCTCCTCCTCCTCCCCTCGCCACGCCACACTGTCACCCCCTCCCCCCCTCCTCTTCCTCCTCCTACAGAGACCAGCCCCTCTCCTCCTCCTCCTCCTCTTTCCAGTCTCCTCTCCTCTCCCTCGCCTCACTATCTCCTCCTCCTCCTCCTCCTCCTCCTCCTCTTTCCAGTCTCCTCTCCTCTCCCCTCGCCACACTCTCACCCCCTTCTTCCTCCCACTCCTACTCCACCTCTTCTTCCCGCCGCCTTCACCTCCTGCCTCTCCCTTCCCCTTACTCCCTCTCCCCCCCAGGTGCCTCTACTCTCACTCTTGTCAGCGTGTTCGTAAGGTCACGCTAACCTGCTATCTTCATTAACATTTAAATCATCAACACGTGGCATTTACACCATAATTGCCTCTCTCTCTCTCTCTCTCTCTCTCTCTCTCTCTCTCTCTCTCTCTCTCTCTCTCTCTCGTTCGCTCGCTCGGACGGGAGTTTTCTGTATATATGAAACCAATAAAGGTGTTTAAACTAGGGAAAAATATTTGATGGAGTGTGTGTGTGTGTGTGTGTGTGTGAAGAGAGAGAGAGAGAGAGAGAGAGAGAGAGAGAGAGAGAGAGAGAGAGAGAGAGAGAGAGAGAGAGAGAGAGAGAGAGAGAGAGAGAGATTTACCATCAGTCCAAGTTTCCTCCCCCCAACAAACAATCCACCTTCACCACCACCCTCCACCACAAGCACCACCATCACCACCACATCACTTCCACCACAGCCCCAACGCATTCAATCCTCCTCTCTACCACACCACCGTATTACCACATTAAGGGTCTCGACGCGTTCTATACATAAGCACACGACACATCCCGTTCATTACGAGTATACACCAAGAACGGCAGAGGGGGTAAGGGGAGGCTGATAGGGGTTGTGGGTGGGGGTGGGGGGGTGAGGCACTGAAGAACCGGGGGGGGGGTGAGGTTGTATGGAGTTGGGGGGGGGGGTTGTGAAGCATTGAAGAGCGTGGGGGGCGGGTGAGGTTGTATGGGGTTGGGGTGGGGGTGGTGAGGCATTAAAGAAGCATGGGGGGGTGAGGTTGTTAGGGATTGGGGGTGGGGGTTGTGAAGCATTGAAGAGCGTGGGGGGCGGGTGAGGTTGTATGGGGTTGGGGTGGGGGTGGTGAGGCATTGAAGAAGCATGGGGTGGTGAGGTTGTTAGGGGTTGGGGGTGGTGGTGGTGAGGAACTGAAGAAGCGTGGAGGGGTGAGATTGTTAGGGGTTGGGGGTGGGGTGGTGGGGCATTGAAGAGCGTGGGGGGCGGGTGAGGTTATAGGGGGTTGGATATGGGGGTTGAAATGCACTGAAGAGCGTGGGTGTGGGGGTGATGCGTACAAAATGGTGTGTGTGCTTCCCTTCTGTATATCTTTCCCTTTTTGCTTCCCTTCCCTCCTTCCTTGCATTACAGTAGGAGCGAGGAGTGGAAGGGGAGGGAAGGAGAGAGGGAAGGCGAGGGAGGGAGTCTCACGTGTGTGTTTCTCAGGTAAACGAAGAAGGTGAAGGAGTTAAATCGCCGCACTGGAGGTCATTAGCGGGGCCCATGCAGGGAAGCTAGACTACTGCGTGTGTTGTGATAATTGCCCAGATTATACTACTACTACTACTACTACTACTACAATTACTAACGATACGAACAACTTATATGGAAAGCTCGGAGTGGAGTGAGTGAAAGTGGGGCGAGGGAATGGTTTTGGCAGCGGGCGCAGGAGAAGGAGGCGGTGGAGGGGGTTAGGGAGGCGGTGGAGGGGGTGAGGAAGGCACTGGAGGAGGAGGAGGAGGAGGAGGAGGAGGAGGATGGAGGGGGAAAGGAGGGGAAGGAGGATATGGAGAGGGGATTCGAGGGGAGATAGAGAGAGCCCCAGGGGACGGCGGGGCTGCCTGAGGGGGGCGGGGGGCTCTCAGACAGGGGCGATTAGGGATCCTGAGGCGGCTGTCAACCCTTCAGCGCCAGATGTGAGGTGCAACAACAACATCAACATCAACATCATCAACAGAACAATAACAGTAAGCTCGGCAACAACAATTACAGCTATAACAAAAACGACGCTGATCAAAAATGTCTGCAACCACAAAAAAAAATGTCATTGCTACTTGTTACTACTACTACTACTACTACTACTACTACTACTACTACTACTACTACTATTACTACTTTTTATTACAGCAAAGGAGACGGCGCAAGGGCAACAAAAAGAGTGCAGAGATAAAAAAAAGCCCGCTACTCACCGCTACTACTACTACTACTAATGCTACTATCAGTACTACCACTACTACTACTAGAAAAGAAAAAGAAGAAGTTGAAGAGAAGGAATAATAATAATAATAACGATAATAATAATAATAATAATAATAATAATAATAATAATAATAATAGAAGAAGTTGAAAAGTAGGAGTAGAAGAAAATAATGAAGTATAATAATAGGAAGAAAACGAGAAAGAAGAATTTGAAGAGGAGGAGAAGAATAAAACGAAGAAATTGACGAGAAGAAAAAGAAGAACAAAGAAAAAGAAAAAAAAGAAAAGGAGAAAGAAGTTGAAGAGAAGAACAACCAACACAATAATAATAATAATAACAACAGCAACAACAAGACTAACAAACAACACCGACACAACAAACATCAAGACAAGACAAACGACAAAAAAAACAAAAAAAAACCCATCAACAGAAGACGCCAACATAACATAACATTTTCCAGAACAGCGTGAATACCGAAGGAGGAGAAGGAGGAGGAGGAGGAGGAGGAGGAGGAACACGAGATGAAGTGATTACGTAAAACAACACACGATGAGACGATACACGGCAACATAGCGTGAGAGGAGCAAGGGGGGGGGAGGAGAGGGGGAGGGGAGGGGAGGGGGGAGGGAGGAGGAGGAGAGGGGGACGGGACAGGTGGCAGGAAGCGAGAAAAGCGAGACAAAGGGGTGAGAAACCTCCAAATGCTGATGATGAGGAAGACAAGACAGGATGAGAGAGAGAGAGTAGTAGTAGAAGTAGTAGTAGTAGTGGAAGTAGTAGTAGTAGTAGTAGTAGTAGTAGTAGTAGTAGTAGTAGTAGTAGTAGTAGTAGTAGTAGTAGTAGTAGTAGTAGTAGTAGTAGTAGTAGTAGTAGTAGTAGTAGTAGTAGTAGTAGTAGTAGTAGTAGTAGTAGTAGTAGTAGTAGTAGTAGTAGTAGTAGTAGTAGCACTCAGAATAAGGCCGCCTGTCTTTCCTGCTTGGTCCTCCTCACGAAATATTTAGTAGGAAGGACGTGTCTAGTGCCCTGAGAGGAGGAGGAGGAGGAGACTTGGAGAGGAGAGAGAAAAGAGACGGAAGACGAAAGAACAGCGGAGATATATGAGGGAAGACAGGAAGAATAGTTGAGGAGCAAGGATAAGAAGGCTGGGAAAGACAAAAGTAGGAGGAAAAAGCATGCAGGAGACTGGGGATGAAAGCAGATGCAGTGGACAGGAGATGAGAGACAGTAAAGCCAAAGATGAAAAATGGTTATGAGAGTGACGAGAGAAGGAGGGCAGGGAGGGAGACGAAATAGCATGAAGAAGATGATGATGATAATTTTGAAGAGGAGGAGAAGAAGACGAAGTTGAATAGAAGAATAACAACAACTAGAACAAGGCTGAGGAAGGTAAGGTAAGGTAGGTAAGGTAAAGTGATGATGAAAGAAAGAAAAACAGTAGAAAGTAGAACGAAATGGGGAATAACAACAACTAGAACAATGCTGAGGAAGGTAAGGTAAGGTAGGTAAGGTAAAGTGATGATGAATAGAAAGTAGAACGAAAGAACGGAAAGTGAGAAACGCAAAGGGAAAGAAAGAAGCGACGGTAAGGTAAGGTAAGGTATATAGGGTAATGATGAAAGAAAACAACAATAGAAAGCAGAACGAAAGAACGGAAAGTGAGGAACGCAGAGGGAAAGAAAGAAGGGACTATAAGGTAAGGTAAGGTAAATTAAGACATAAAAGGTGTTGATGAAAGAAAATAAGTAGAAAGTTGAACGAAAGAACGGAAAGGAAGAGGCACAGGGAAAGAAAGAAGGGACTGTAAGGTAAGGTAAGGTAAAGTAAGATATAAAAGGTGTTGATGAAAGAAAATAAGTAGAAAGTTGAACGAAAGAACGGAAAGGAAGAAGCACAGAGGGAAAGAAGCGAGAAGCGACGAACGGCACGGAACGAGAGAGGTGGTATATAAAAGGCGAGGAAGGAGAAGGATCGGGAAGGGAGGGAAGAGGAGATTAAGTAGCGCCCAGAGAACATAAATAAAAGGATCGAGGTCGTGAGGGCGTTTCGCGGCGAGGGAAAGTAAACACGACGCACAAATGGAAGGATCAGTTGTCCCTCGAAAATCAATGAAGAGTCGTGAAAGGAAAACGAACTGCATAATTAAGGAGACGACATGGGAGAGGGGAAGTGTGGGGGGGGGGTTATACACACACACACACACACACACACACACACACACACACACACATGCACTTACCTGTCAAAGGATATGGAGACTTGGCACTTAAACGGGGCCGTGGAGGTGGATGGGGTGGTGTTGGTGGTGGTGGTAGTGGTGGTGGTGGAGGTGGTGGTGGAGGTGGTGGTTGAGTCGACAGCCGTGGTGGTGGTGGTGGTGGCTGCCGCGGCGGGAGGACCCAAGGAGCTGCGGGTACACATGACGGTGCCCGAGAGGTGGAAGCCTGCAGGGAGAGGAAGAGAGAAAGGTTGTTATCCACCCACACTGACGAAGAGGGGAAGGAGGGAAGGAAGGAAAGAAGGAGAGAAAAATAGAAGGGAGGAAGGAAAGAAAAAGGAAAGCACTCATGGCGGCGGAGCATTAAGAGCGCGACAAGAGGAAAGGAAGAGGGACGCGGCGAGGGTGAGGGAAGGAAGAGGACATTCGAGCCTTTAATGCTGAAGAATGGCAGATAATGAGGCACCGCTGATGGCTGCATGGAAGGGGAATAAGAAATTTAGGAGAGCAGGGAAGATATTGAAGGTGAGGCGAGGGCGTGCGGCCTGAAGAGGAGAGGAAGGGTTGGGGCGGCGGCGGAGGGGCGAGGGAGGAGCACGCGTCCTTGTATTGTCAAAAGGAGGTGGAAACAAGACGCGGTGAAGAAGTGTGGAGGGCGAGTGTGCGAGGAAAATATGGGTATAGGTGAAAGGGAGCCGCGCGGAAGGTCGAGGTGAGGGGCGGAGGAGGCGCAGGGCGTGTCGGGGCAAGTAAGGGGCGCCACCAGCCATCAAGGAAGAAATTTAAGTGCGCCTCATTCTGTTAGTCATGGCGGGGTCGTGGGGGGCGCCGCTTTACACAAACTTTCCCAGTAATGGGGTTCACCTGGGGCGCCCCCTCACCCCGCCCCTTCACTCCCCGCCAAGACTCTCACCACTTGACTGCCCCACCGCTGCAGCTGTCGGGGGTAGGAGGAGAAGGGAGGGGAAGGTAAGGCTTAGGTCACCCCAGCAAGTAGAGTGGTCGCCTGCAGGACTGTGACCTTAACTGACCTCCACGAGTGTTGCCGGCGAGACAAAGCGCTAGCATGACCTTTTCAAACTCTGCTCGGCGCGAAGGTCGGTGCAGCGGTCGAGCAAGTGTTGAGTTAGCAGAGACACACGCACGGCCGGCTTCAGGAGGAGGAGGATGAGGGGGCCAGGGCCGAGGTCAGAGGTCAGGGGCCGGCACCGCAGTCACTCAGTCGTCGGCCCAAATTACACAGCCGGAGTCATGGGGGTCAGCGGTGCTCAGCGGTGCTCGTGGCGAAAGTTAGCTTCACGCTGACGGCGGCACGGCTGGGGAAGTGTGTCGCGGGGGGCTGCTGGGGCCTGTCGGTGCCTGCTTGCCTAGTGCCTGTGCCTGCCTGCTGCCTGACTGTGCTTCCCTGCCTGCCTGTTTGCCTTGTAGTCCCTGTCTTCCGCCTCTTTCTCATCCCCTGTACAGCCCCTACCATGATATTTAATATACGAGATGGATGAATATAGATATATATATATATATATATATATATATATATATATATATATATATATATATATATATATATATATATATATATATATATATATATAGATAGATAGATAGATAGATAGATAGATAGATAGAGAGAGAGAGAGAGAGAGAGAGAGAGAGAGAGAGAGAGAGAGAGAGAGAGAGAGAGAGAGAGAGAGAGAGAGAGAGAGAGAGAGACGCACCCTCCCTTACTTTTGTTTCCCGGCGACGATCAATCAAAAAACAAACCTGTAACAGACGAGATTTGAGCGCGGCGCCCCTTCCCCTGTCCCTGAACAACCCCTCCCATCCTCTATTCCCCCCACACTATCCTCCCCTTTCCCCAACTCCTCCACTCCCCCTCCACCTTCCCTTCTTTTCACCACCCCCACTCTCTTTAAACAACCTCCCCTCCCAATTCCCCCCCACACTACCCCCTTCTTCCCTTCGCTGCCTCCCCTTCCATCACCACCCCTTTCACCTCCCCAACACGTGCACCGCCTTCCAGTTCGCTCCGTCCAGGTGTGATCACGCAGGTAGCATACAAACAGACGTACACACAGGAGTAACTTTGTCCTCGCCGCCTCGCTAATCACCCGTGCGTCACACCTGGGCCGATCCGCAGGTGAGGGAAGGGGGGGAAGGGGAAGGGGAGGCTAAGTCCTGATTGGTTGTAGGCAGACCCGAGGAGTGATGGGAAGAAGGAGGGAGGGGGGAGAGAGGGTCTAATGTTGACAAGTTTCACCCCCACGGAAATAAGTATCGATCTATTTATTCTCTCTCTCTCTCTCTCTCTCTCTCTCTCTCTCTCTCTCTCTCTCTCTCTCTTCGGATTTGCCAAAACTGTCATCTCTCCAAGGGGACTTAAGGCACATGTTGATCTTTGACTGTAATCTCCTCCTCCTCCTCCTCCTCCTTTTATATTCTCTTTCCTCGGCCACCGCAAACTCACACTCTCTCTCTCTCTCTCTCTCTCTCTCTCTCTCTCTCTCTCTCTCTCTCTCTCTCAGAGAGAGAGAGAGAGAGAGAGAGAGAGAGAGAGAGAGAGAGAGAGAGAGAGAGAGAGAGAGAGAGAGAGAGAGAGAGAGAGAGAGAGAGAGAGAGAGAGAGAGAGAGAGAGAGAGAGAGAGAGAGAGAGAGAGAAGAGGATGCTGAGACTGGGATATCGGGCCACAATCTCTTGACTTCCGTTCTAAGAGGACACACCTTGATCTCTTACCTACATCCACCTCTTCTCTTCCTCCCCCATTCCCCCTTTCCGTCACCTCTTCCCCCAAAACACTTACTCATGCACCCCTTTCTCTTTCCCTCTACACCCCTATTCATACACCCACTCCCTTCTACACATCCACCCACACACTCTATTCTTTCCCCCTTAGCATCCATTCATCCACCCATTCATGCACGCCCTCTTCCCCTTCAACACTCAGCCATCCATATTCCCTTCCCACTCCCTGTAACGCCCATCCATTAGGTTCCCCCCTTCCCCTTCCTTCAATACTCATTCACACCCCTTTCTCCAATATCCATCAACTAGAATGAGAGAGAGAGAGAGAGAGAGAGAGAGAGAGAGAGAGAGAGAGAGAGAGAGAGAGAGAGAGAGAGAGAGAGAGAGAGAGAGAGAGAGAGAGAGAGAGAGAGAGAGAGAGAGAGAGAGAGAGAGAGAGAGAGAGAGAGAGAGAGAGAGAGAGAGAGAGAGAGAGAGAGAGAGAGAGAGAGAGAGAGAGAGAGAGAGAGAGAGAGAGATTGTATAACCCTAACAAGTTCTCGGTCTTGGTCTTAGCCATGAGTCGTAGTTCACAGCCAAGTTCAACAAGGTACGCGATTTTACGTCCTCTGATTGGCTGAGGCGGCGCGCTGATGGCGTGTGATTGGCGGAGGGCCAGACACTATAGTGGTCGTTGATTGGACGGGAGACACGAAAATGAGAACGACTTAGCGCTTCTTCAGGTCGGTCGTGCGAGGGCCGTGCGATGCCTCGGTTCGGTTCCTTCGTGCGGGTCCTTCGCGCGGGGCATCGGCGGTCCGGCCAACACAATGGGTCGTTTCTCATGACTGACGGAACCTTGGATGCTGCGATAACCCCTCCCGTGGTGGTGGTGGGGGGGAGGTGTCGGGGGAAGGTAATGTTGAGGGGCGCAGTGGTGATGGTGGGGGTTGGTGGTGATGTAGGGGGTTGTGGCGGGGGTTCAGGGAGGAGGGATGTAATGGTGGTGGTGATGACGGTGTTGGGGGTAGTAATGATGATGCTGGCGTTGATAGTTGAGATATGGGAGAGTGATGGTGGTGATGGTGAGTTATGGTAAGTGAGTGTAAAGTGGTGATAGGAGTGGTGAGAGCTATAGTGGTGGTGGTGGTGTGGGGGGGTGATGGTGAGTCTAGGTAATGTTGTAGTGGTGATGATGGTGGTGACGGCACTGGCGATGGAGGTGACGATTCATGTTACAGTGTTGATGGTGAACGTGATGGTGGTGGTGGCGTGGGTAGAGATAGGGTGATACGATGATGCAGTAATGCGATGAACGTAACGAGGGTGATGGTGGTGGTGATTGCAACGGAACTGATATTATGACATTGATGGTGAAGATAACGAAATGGTGATGATAGGGATGATCGTGGTAATAGTGGTGGTTGTGGTGGTGATGGTAATAGAGATGGTTGTGGTGCTGTGGTGGTTGGGTAGCTGTGGTGGTGGTTGTGGTGGTGATGGCAATAGAGATGGTTGTGGTGCTGTGGTGGTTGGGTAGCTGTGGTGGTGGTAGTGGTTGTAGTGGTGGTTGTGGTGCTGTGGTGGTTGGGGTGCTGTGGTGGTGGTGGTGGTGGTGACTTGCCGCGTGTCAGCACCAGTAAAGAGATCGATGAAGGAAGCCAGACGTTGTGATGTATTGAAAGGAGATGATGAAGATGGTGATGACGATGATAGGGAGTGGTGAGGTAGGAAGAGGACATCACTAAGAGAGGGAAGGAGAAGGAGGAGGAGGAGATGGTGAGGAAGGAAGAAGACACAAATGAAAATAGGAAGGAAAAGGAGAAGCAGAAGAAGGAGAGGGAGGAGGAGATGGTGACGATGATAGGGAGTGGTGAGGTAGGAAGAGGAGAGGGAAGGAGAAGGAGGAGAAGGAGGATGAGATGGTGAGGAAAGAAGAACACACAAATGAGAGAAAAAAGAAAAAGGAGAAGCACAAGAAGGAGGAGGAGGAGGAGACGGAGACGAAGACCTGAAGAAAAACCGCAAAATCACAACGAAAAAAAGGGCGCGTTCCTCCAGTGCTCATCCCCGCCTCCTCTGGGTCTTTGTGGAGTCATTATCTCTCTATAGACACACGGGCCTTGAATGGTCTGCTCTAGGTCGCCACGCCCACTTAAGAGCATTACCTTTACCTGTGACCCCAATACCTGAGATGAGACGCGTTCCTCCAGTGCTCATCTCCGTGTCGTGTGGGTCTGACGGGTCAATCACCATCTTCCTCTACAAACACGAGTCCCGGTATGATTTAGGTCACCATCGTCATCTATAGTTACCTTAAACACTCATTCGCCGATGCCAGAATAAGCCAAGCGTTCACCATCCTCTCTGGCCGGGATTCGAACCGTCGGAAATGTATCAGTGGGATCAGTAGTCGAGGAAGCTATCACCCAACCCAACGCGACACTACTATAGGGAAAGGGAGGGAGGGGGAGGGGGAGGGAGGTGACGTCAATGAGAAAGGGAGGAAAGGAGGGAAGGAAGCCGGGTGAGTGTTGACAGAGGGAAGAGAAACCACCATTGACTGAGGGGAAGGAAGGGAGGAGAGGAGAGGAAGAGGAGGAGGAGGAGGTGGAGGAAAAGTGATGCGTATTGAGAAGACACACGGAGTGGAGGAAAGAAAAAAAGTAGAGGGAAGGAAGGAGTGAAGAGCAGAGAGATGGATAAGAAGCGAACCAAAAGTGGAAGGGAAGTGGGAGAAAAAGAGAAAGGAAGATGGGAGAGGGAAGGAAGGAAGGGGTTCAAGAATAGAGATGAATAGGAAATGGAAGAAAATAGGAAGGAAAATGGGAGAGGGAAGGAAGGGATTGAAGAATAGAGAGATGAATAAAAAATGGAAGAAATTCAAAAGGAAGATAGGAGACGGAGAGAAGAGGGTGCAAAATAGAGGAAAGACGAATAAAAAAATGGAGCAAAAGTGGGAGAGAGGATGGAGAGAAAAACGGAAGGAAGATGGAAGAAAACTTGAGGTAGAAGGGAGATGGAAAGTCGAGGAAATGGGAGGAAAGATGGTCACGAAAAAGAAAGGTGAACGGACGAGAAACACGGACGAGGAGGGAACGGCGAGGGGCAGGTGGAGGAAGAGAGGAAGAATGAGGGAAAGGGGCAGGTGCAGGAAGTAGAGGGGAAGGAAGGAAGGAAGGAAGGGAGGGAGGGAGGGAGGGAAGAAGTATATAGGACTAATTAATAAAAGGTAGGAGGAAGTACATCAATGGAAGGAAGTGAAGAGAAACGGAAGGAAATGTAAGATAGATAAAGGAGAGAAAACAGCCACGAAAAATCACGAAAAAAAGGAAAAAGAAAGTGGAGGAATATGAAGGCGAGGTGGAAGAAGGAAACGAGTTAATGATAAAAGGTGGAGGGTCGTCGGAGGGAAGTGGAGGAAAGTGGAGGCAGATAAGGGAAGATGATGAAGAGATAATTAAGAAGTAAAAGGTAGAAGGAAGTGGAGATGATTGAAGGGATGGAAGGAAAGGAATATAGAAGAGAACGAGAAGATTGAAGGAAGTGGAGGGCAAGCGGAGGCAAGTGGAGGCAGGTAAGGGAGGATGATGGACAGAGATAACGACTAAAGGTAGAATGGAGTGGAGGAGGGCCGGTAGAGGGAGGAGGAGGTAGGCAGAGGTAACGGGAGGTACTTAACGCTTCCGCCCGGAGGAGCAGAGTCAAAGGCGAGGCATTTTTGAAGACTTGACTCCCACAAAGGTCACTGCCTCTACTGTTGTTGCTAATGACGTTATCCGCCAAGCTCGCCCACCCCTGCCTCACTCTCCTCCCTGCCCCCTGTGCGCCATCCCCTGCTCCTTCCCTTGTTCCAGGATGTCCCTCTCTTCGTGCTTCCGTTCGTGCCCCTGTCATCCGTCTCTGCTTCATCGCCTTCCGCTGTTCCTGTTATTACAAACTAGCCGGTGACTTTTATTTCTCTCCTATTGTTCTCTAGAGTTTCTTCCCTCGGCTCTTTTCTCTCCACTCTTTTCTTCCCCTTTCTTTGGTCCCTGCACTCTCTGCCCTGCCCCGCGCCACTCCCGGAGGCGGACTAACGAAGCAGCGCCGTTTCGCTAATTTCCGTCGCCCTTGGAATTGCAGTTTTCAAGAACACACAATGCCCCCGAAAGCGTCCAGTCAGCCTCCGAGACTTGGGGCCGCCAGCAAGTCCCTGCCACACTTGGAAACACTAGTTGTTAATCTGGGAACAAAAACTTGCCCCTTTGTGACGCACCGCCGGCCGCCAAGCCTCATGCGGCGTCAGCATGTGGGTGACGGCGGCGGGGACGGGGGAACGAGGAGTAGTAGGGCGGTGGAGGCTGTCAGGGCGTCGAGGCAACAAAGAGGTGTACACCATCAGCGGAGGGACAGAAAGTATCCATGATAATTGATTGGACGGGAGGAGAGGGGGTGGGAGGGAGGAGCGCTGGTTGCAGGGCTGCCAATGAAATTATAAATAATGCTAATGATGATTAAATCCGATGTGAAAAGTTGCTGTGCTCGGATTCTGTTGACTGGGTTTGAGACAAAGCCCGATAAATTCTTTTGGAGACGATTGCGCCAGTTCTGTTTTGGGGCGGTATTTTACCCGCTGGTCTACATGGGTTCGAGGGCTGAGAAAGCTACGGTACAGTTAGCAAAAACATGGAGCCACCGGGGTAATGTAAAATATGCTGTCGAGTTTCGTTTTGTACCTAAAATTGCTGACGAAGGAAAACGATTACTCGCTAGTGTATGCCGACTATTCTATTCGCCTTACCAACATCAAAAGCTTACTAACCTCACAAAATATACTTTCTGATAACGTTACTCCTCCTCAGACGCGATGATGCAAATACCCTTCCATTCGTTGTCTTTTCTATTCTTTACAGTCACGGGCGGCACAACACAGCAAAACGCAACATAACACAGCATAGCAAAGCACAGTACACGGCACACTGCCTCCCGCAATCCCCCAAACGCCCCCCCCCCCCCCCCCCCTCGGCCAGCATGACCCCATCAGTTTGTTCGTACACAGTAGCCGTGACCCGTGCCGCCCCTGTGCCCCCCACGTGCCTTGCCTCCCCTCCCCGCCCCCCGCCGCGACCCCGTTCACCAGGCTCATTAGAATATAACTTTTTTGTTTTCTTTTTGCGCCGGCTTAATGCCTGATATCCTCTCGGGTAAAATTATTCCCGGAGTTTTTGCCTGTCGCGTTCGATCATACAGGGCGTTGTGGGAACAGACCGACCGACCGAGAGACCTACCGACACACACACACACACACACACACACACACACACACACACACACACACACACACACACACACACACAGGCAGGCAGGCTCATCTCTCTCCATCCACAAAACACACGCGCACGTTTTACAATAATTTCGTTCGCACTCTCCAAATGAAATATAACATCCATTTGCCGGAGGGAAGGCTGATCAAATCTAAGTCTGCTTCATAACTCATAAATATTGGCACAAACAACGCCATTCACGCCGGAAAAAAATATATATCCGTATACCCATCCCGACTCCCAGAAATATAAATAGAAAACATGAATTGCGTCGGTAACAAAAATATAAATGAAAGGGGGGAGGGAGAGAGGGAGGGAGAGAGAGGGACAAAGAGAGATATACACAGAGACAGAAAGAGTAGCTCGCATCAGAATAGCAAAAAAAGGGGAATAAATAAATACTAAATGTACAAAGAGCGGCGTCGGAGTTGTAATGGCGGGACATGAATGCTGATGAAGAGCTGCCATGAATATTTATGCTGCGCGGAGGACATAAGCAGAACACGGCCGCCCCTGCACCGGCGATACCTTAATTATCGTCATCCCCACCGCCATTACCGCCGCCACCTCCACACGGGCACACGACTCCACGCAAACACTTCCACCAGACCCGTTTCAACTCCACACGCTCCACCTTCACATAAATCACCATCTCCACACGGGCACCAACTCCACGCAAACACTTCCACCAGACCCGTTTCAACTCCACATAATCTGCCTTCACGCAAATCACCACCTCCAGCTGATATCACTGACGCCAGCTCCACACGGGCAGCAACTCCACGTAAGCACTTCCACCAGACCCATTGCAACTCCACATAAGCAACTCCACACACACCCCTTCTGCCATCGCTTCTATTGTTACATACATCACCTTCTCACACATCACCACCTCCACCATTTCTGTCATCACCGCCGCCACCTCCACATAACACTTCCACCAGACCCGTTTCAACTCCACATACGCCGCCTCCATTTAAATCTCCACCACCCCCAAAACTAACATTATCTGCCGTCACTCCCACACGAACACCAACTCTACACAAGCACACCTCCACTATAAACCCGTTTCAACTCCACATACGCCGCCCGATATATACCAACTCCACATAAACACTTCCACACACACACACCCCACTTCTGCCATACCTAAGTCCACTTCTACTCCTCACACGGCACTTCCACACAAATCTCCACTTACTCCGCCACTTCCGACATCATTAATGCCACTTGTATTCCACCAACTCCACTTTTAATCTCTATCATACATCGTGCTACTGTTTTTTCAGCTATTATTCCTCCTCCTACTGATGCGACTACTACAATAACAACTGCTATTTCACTGATGCTACTGCTACTACTACTACTACTACTACTACTACTACTACTACTACTACAACAACAACTTCAAGCGTATAGCTGAAGAAATCACTTAACTTCTCTATTAAACTTATAGCCTTTCTCCTTTTTTTTGCCGCTATCATGATCTCTTCTTTTTACACGCCGTCTCTTGGTCTCCTGCACTCAAGTCTAACAACCTCAACCGCTACCACTCACGCTGCGATTGAGGTGGCTCGTTACATGACCTGGAACACCACCTCTGCCACCTCCACCGCCACTGTTTCCCTCCTTATCTCTTTCACCCGTCCATCCTAGCACCTCCACCCCTGCCGTGCACTATAAGCATCAACACTTCTCTTTGTGCAGTACCAATCCATATCAAGCAAAGGTTAGGTATATCGATGGATGGAGAGGAGTGATGAGAGAGAGTTATGTGAGCTGCCTTGTGTAGGTTGACTCTGGGTTCTTGAATGCTCCTTATGTTCTTGAGGTATGTTAGGTTATTTATGGATGTGGAGAAGCGATGGTGGTAAGTTTGTAGAGCTGTCTTACTAACTTTATTTACTCACGGATATTTTTTATCTTTTCCTACTTTTTTCTACAACAAAGGATACAGCTCAAGGGCACAAAAAAGGAGACAATAATAATAAAAAAAAAACGCTACTCGCTACTCCAAAAAAGAATCAAAAGAGGTGGTCGAAAGAGAGGTCAGTTTCGGGAGGAGACAAAGATAAATATGTTAGCTAGCCTCTCGCAGACTTATTAACTTAATTCTTATGTTTTCATGTTCTTATCAAGTCTAATTCAAGCACTAACACCCATGCCACAGCCCCCACCACAACACTACCACCACTACCCACACCACCATCACCACTACCACCACCATCACCACTACCTACCACCACCACCACCACCATCATCACCACTACCACCACCACCACCACCACCACTACCATCACCATCATCACCAGTACCCACACCACCACCATCACCACTACCACCACCACTACCCACACCACCACAACCACAACGCAGCTGTTTACACCCGATCAACCCTCGCCCCCTGGCCTCCTCGGCTGCCACAGGGTTGAGGAGGAAGCCTCGAGGAGCGCCGAGGTCATGTCCTGCTGGAGCTGTGGGATCCCGGCGCCTTGGGGATCCCCTGAAGGCGCGCGTGTTGTGGGGGGGGATGGGGTGGTGGTGGTGGTGGTGGTGTCTCTCCTTCCCTCCCTCCCCTTCCCCCCTGACCCTTCTTCCTTCCAAGTGTGTCAGAAACTCCAACCTCAGATTTTTCAGTGCCTCTCTCTCTCTCTCTCTCTCTCTCTCTCTCTCTCTCTCTCTCTCTCCTTTCACAAGCACTTCCTTCCTCCCTCCCCCGATGTCTTTTTCCCTCCCCGCGGCCCCGATGGTCATCCTTCCTGCCCTTCTTTCCCTCTCCACCACTGATTCTCTCCCTCCTCCTCCTCCTCCTCCTCCTCCTCCTTCTTTCATCCCTTCAAGTCAGCTTCCTCCGTAGTTAAGTTATTCCTCCCTGCCCCCCCTTCCCCCCGTCCTCCGTCACCCAGAGCACAAAGGTCCACGACACCTGCTCCGCCAAAGGACCGTTTCCCGCCCTCCTCGCCCACCCTCTTCCGCCCCCAACACCTGCTGCAGCCCCGCCCACCCGCTTCCGTCTCGCCGCCGCTGCTCACCCGCCGCCGCTGCCTGCTCGCCTGTCCAGAATGTTTCCGCCACCCTCTTCACAGTTACCTCATCCCCGAACCAACACCACGCCTCTCTCTCTCTCTCTCTCTCTCTCTCTACCCGCCCTCCCCCCTCCCCAAGACGGCCATCACAGGGACGCCGGTTTTCATTTTTCATTTGGTAAATAATTCAGACGTAGGTGGTCCTGCCGGGGACGCCGCCGCACCACCACCACTACTGCCGCCGCCGCCGCCTCCGCCGCCGCCCCTGAGGGACACACGGCGGCTGACGACTGTCGATAACATGTGGACGCGACACCTTTAGTTCAACTTTGGGTTAAAAAGTCTTGATTTTTAAGTTATAAGAGAGAAGCTTCCGCTGGGACAGTACCCCCAAACCACCAGACCCCCTCCCCCCCCCCCCCCGTCTCTCTCTCTCTCTCTCTCTCTCTCTCTCTCTCTCTCTCTCTCTCTCTCTCTCTCTCTCTCTCCCTTCGTTCGCAGCCATATACAGCCTCATGCTCCATCCCTCACCCTCACCCTCACGCCCTTATCAGGTCCTCCCTCAGCCTCCTCGGTGTCCTCACTGCCCTTGGCGCCCACCGCTTCCCCTCCCACCTCTTCCCCTTGTAGGAAACTTCCCCTCCCCTCCATCACCACACCAAATACCCCCGCTCAGTCCGTCCACACAGCATCTCCCACAAGCAGTACCCTACAAATTAGCAACATTTAATGGGCATCTGAAATTACTGCCGGGATGTCGAGCGGCGACGCTTACCTCCTTGTTCTGTTCGTGTCCATTACGCGGCGCTCTGTCCTTGGCCAGTTCATTTTCACGTGAATTCTCAGGCCGTACTACTTCCTCGAGGTCATTGCCGTCGCAGAGGCTACAGTGGAGGGCGGAAGTGCTCTAAAAAGGCGAAAATATAGAGCCCTAACGCCAGTCCAAAGTAAGCTCTATTGATCTGCCATTCGATATGCAGAGAGAGCCTGTCGGGGCGGCAAGGTCGTCACTCCCGCTGCCGCCGTTGCCTCGCTGGCCCGTGTGGACCCCTCGAGGTGTCACGTGTCGCCCATGGGTCAAATTCGAACTTAGCGCCAAGTTTACTTTTCCCATCGCAAAGTTACACAGACATCCACACTCGGGAGGCCGGAGAAGCAGGGGCGAGGCGAGGCGAGCGGCGGCAGGGGGCGGCGGCGAGGGAACCGAGGGAAGGAGGAAGAGGAAGACGAGGGCGGAGGTGGCGAGTTGCTGGTGGTTGTCGCTTTTACAGGAACAAGGCTTAGCAAGGGACGCAGCAGGGTGGAACTGACGCGTGAGTTGCTATGGAGGGCTGGAGTGGCGGTGGTGGCGGTGGTGGTGGAGGGGCTGGAGAAGAGCCGAAGGGAGAGGAGGAATATTTGAGGCTGACGTGGAGGGGTGGAGAGGGGGGTGTAATGAGAATTGACGTGGGAGACAGAGGTTGAAATTGTGGGCTTAGAGTTGCTATATGGTGCTGGGAGGGAGGGAGGGAGGGTAGAGAGGAAGGGTGGGAAACATGGATCTGGAAGGGAAGGACAGGAAGAAGGGAGAGTTAGAGAGGAGGTAAGGAGAATGGAAGTTGGAAGAGAAGGAAGTGAAGGAAGTATAGGAAAGGAAATAAGAGAGATAGGAAGGGAAGCAGATACGGAAGGAAGAGAAGAAGGGAAGAAGGGAGAGCAGAGAGTATGGAGGGAGAAGACTGGAGAGGGTATGGAAGCAGATAGAGAAGGGAGAGAAAAGAACTCAAGAGGGAACGAAGCAAGGCTGTGGGGAAGGAGACGAAGAAGGAGGAGGTGAAATGAGGGAAAGGGAAGAAAGAAGGGCAGCGAGAATGTTAAGAAGGAGGAAAGGAGGTGAAGGGGCAGTCGAGTATGACGCCGGAGATTGTTAGTCCAGGATGACGAGCACCTGTCTGCCCCACCTGTCCACTTGTGCTCCTCTCCTACACTCGCTAGGATGATGATGACGATGAGAGCAGTAACAACAACAATGCTAACACTTAAGATGATGCAAATATTTTTTCTTTATAAACACTAAAGACGTTAACTAGCAAAATGGTCTATATCAACTTCGTACACTATTTATTTATCAAGATCGATTTAATATATAGCTCTGTACTTTTTTTTCTTTAGTTTATCATGTAAGGGTCCTTGCGTGCCAGTCTGTCTATGTCTTCCCTCCCTTTCTGTCTGTTTCTGTCTGTCTGTCTCTGTCTCTCTCTCCTTGCCTATCTGTCTGTTTACCTGTCTGTCTCTCCGTTTGTCTCTCTCTACTTGCCTATCTGTCTGATTCCCTGTCTGTCTCTCCGTTTGTATCTGTCTTCCTTCCTGTCTGTCTGTGTTTTTGTCTGTCTATCTGTCCGTGATGTCCCTCAACCTGTCTGTCTGTCTGTCTCCTTTTATCTCTCTCTACTTGTCTATCTGTCTGTTTCCCTGTATGTCTCCGTTTGTATCTGTCTTCCTTCCTGTCTGTCTGTGTTTTTGTCTGTCTATCTGTCTGTGTCCCTCTACCTGTCTGTCTTCCGTTCGAACCAAAACTTGCTAATCCCAGGAATCGCTGCCAATCCAAGCTGATCCCTCTTCAACTCCGCTAAACCCAGACAAAACTCAAGTCAACTCCGACCCGGCGAGAACTAGAGGCAGGGGGGCAGGGGTGAAGGGCAGGGAGGGTAGAAGTGAGGGGTAGGGTTAAAGGGAAGGAGGCATGGATAAAGGGCAGGAGATTTTACGAATTGGGGTGAAAAGGGAACAGGGAAGGGGGCAGGGGGCATGAGTAAAGGGCAGAAGGTATTACAGAAGGGGGAGGAGGGTCGGAGAACAGGGTAGGGGAGGGCGGCAGGGGGCAGAGGATATTACACAGGGGGGAAAGAAAGAGCCAGAGTGGAACAGGAAAGTGAAATGGAGGGAAAGGAACATAAATATACAAGAGCAAGGGGTAAAAGGGGAGGGTAATCAGGCAGGGGTATCAGCAGGGGGCATACGGATCAGACACGGCAGGGGGATTAGCTTCATACAATAAGCAGGGGGCAGGGGAGAGGGATCAATGACGTAAACACAAAAAGCAGAGGGATAATGTCGGGGGGGAAGGGAAAGTGAAATGTGAATATATGGGTAAGGATGGGTAAGGTAAGGATGCAGGGAGGAGCGAAGAAAACGGTGGGTAAAGGGAAAAAGGAGCTTGTGATGAAAGGGTCTGAGTAGGAAACAGTAGGATATGGAAACACAAGAGTAGGTATAGGGAGTAGAAAGTTGGGATAGACAGAGGCAAAGAAGGGATATGGGTAGACAGAAGGTTGAATAAGTAGGCACAGGAGGAAGGGAGTGTAAGAAGGATGATATGGGCAGGGAGGAGTAGTAGAGTAAGGTATAAGGATAAGGAGTAGGGAGAGGGGCAGGAGTAGAGGAAATTAGAATAAGCGCAAACAGAAGGCATAACAAGTACGAGAAAAAAACAAATATAGGAAATAGAAAGATATGGGATGTCTGAAGTACGTATGAGGAACAGAAGCATAGGACATAGGGAGATATAGACTGACAGGGGTAGGCAGGGTCGGAGGTAAAGGGAGCAAGGAGGAGGCAGCAGCAGGGAGTAGAAGCAAGGGAGTGGGCAACAAGAGTCAGGGTGCATTGGGGAGGAGGCAGGGGAGGAGGCTGGGAGTAGGGACAAGTGTTCTGGGCAGCCGTGCGTCTCCTGCCTGAGCCCCTCGCCGCCCCTGAAGACCTGATGCTCTCCTCTCGCTGTCAGTTCCTTTTCCAGCGATGTAATGTTCGTAGAAGAGAAAGAGAGAGTGGCTAAAGTGAAGCCCCATCATCGTCACCCGTCCATCGGCAGGCACCACCATCATCATCACCATCATCACTATATGTCGTCCCTGATGCTATTTTCATCTTCATTATTATCATGTTATTGTTTAGGGAGGCGAGGATGTCCATAATAACCTTTGTTAAGATGCTCCAGTCACACGTGTCAAGGTCTGCCGGGGTGCGAATGTATTGGTGATATGACACACACACACACACACACACACACACACACAAACAACACCTGACTCCATGTGTAGATGTTCAAAGCCTCACCATCGCATATTTCGTTCGTGCGATTTGATCCTTTCCAGTGTGTGTGTGTGTGTGTGTGTGTGTGTGTGTGTGTGTGTGTGTGTGTGTGCGAGGCAGGTGAAGCTGAAATATTAACACCCACGGAAATCTGAGCGCGGCGCCGCCTGGCTACGGCACGCCATCAGCCCAACACTTGCACGCATTTGTTACCTCGAAGAAAGAGCGAATGACGGGGTTTTTACATACACTCTCCCCATCCCTTTGCCGGCAGCCCCACTTAGCGTCACCGTGGTCGATGGCTGGGCCCAAAGACTGCCGTGTTTTGCCGCGACGAAGCCAGCAGCGCCGCCGTGAGACCCGAGGCTGGGTGCTGCACTTGAAGCCACCCATGGGCAGCCCCCTTAGCCGCCCCCCACGAAACTTGGAATCAATACTCGTCAATGAAGCTCTCTTGGTTTCCCCTTCTGTCCTTTACATCGGCACCGTCAGGGGACTCTTGCCATTAGTGCACGAGCTCCTTAGTTCCAGCATCACGTGCCTCAGCCGCCGCTCCTCCTCACGTGCGGCACCGCGGGGTCACTGACAGACGGGAAGATGCTCCGCCGTTGGGGTGTTGCTTCCGGACGCCTCAACGCCGCGTACTGGCAAGCCTTCCTGCTGGATAACCTTCCTGCCTTACGTTCCTTCTGGCGCTGCTTTCAGACATCAACACAATGCTTTCCCCCCCCCCCCCCTTTTTTTTTGGTTAGAGAGATGAAAGACAGAGGAAGACACAAATAAAACAACACGCCCCAAAAGGTTGCCCCCAAAATAATGGTCTACTTTAGTCGAAAACGTGTTTCGATCTTCTAATTTCAAAAGAGTTTCATTTTTCAATTTTTATAACTAGGGAGATCAAAGGCAAAGGAAGACACAAAAAAAAACAGCAACAACACGCCCGAATAGTTTGCCCCAAAATAATGATCTACTTTAGTTGAAGACATGTTTCGATCCTCTAATTTTAGGAGTTTCACTGAATAATCTCTCCTGACTCACGCTCCCTTCATGACCTGTCACTCACGCTACCTGTTGACATAACGCCAGGCGCCGCGTAACGAGGACGTAACCTGGCAACGAGGCGGTCATGGCTACCTGGAGAAGAGGGTGACCAGCGCTACCTGTGTCGAGGCTGATCCCGAGACCTGAGTCTGTCGCCGCCACCTGCCACTCACCTGAGGAAGAAAGAAAATAATTGTTAAGTCTCGCATGACACAAGTGAAGGGCGACGGAAAATGAAGGAGGAATGAGTGAAAGGGAAAGGGGGAATGGATAACGGGAAGGGCGGGGAAAAGCGGTAGGAAAGAAAGACGAGGGAAAAGTGATGAGAAGTTAAAGGAAAAGGGAGAATGGATAAGGAGAAGGGAGGGGAAAAGAGTAAGAGAGAAGGAAGAGGGAAAAGTGATGAGGAGTGAAAAGAAAAGGGAAAATTGATAAGGAGAAGAAGGGAAAATGGATAAGGAGAAGGGAGGGAAAAAGAGTAAGAGAGAAAGAAGAGGGAAAAGTGATGCTCAGTGAAAGGAAACGGGAAAATGTCTAAGGGGAAGGGCGAGGAAAATGCGTAAGAAAGAAGAGAGGGAAAAACGATGGTGAAAAATAGTTAACCTAAAATGAGAGAAGGGAAAGAGAAAGGGCAAATGGGACATAAGGGTTTGGGAAAGGACAAGATAAGCGAGGGGAAGGGAAGGGAAACCTGTACAAGAAAAGGGAAGAAAAGGAGAAAGGGAAAAGAAGGGGGAAAGGCATGCGGGGAAAAAAAAAGGAGACAGAGGGATAGGCGGAGGGAGAGGGATGGAGAAAAACCGAAGCGACGTTTTTTATGCTATCTTTTGAACTTTTTTTTCATATCTTTTTGGGCCTTTGGTTTGCCTTCTCTGGGGCAGAAATAGAGAAAAAAAGATGGTAGGGGATAACAGAGCGGGCAAAGAAGGACAAGAAAAAAAGAGAAAAGGGAGAAGGAAGGGTATGGGAAATGGAGTAAAGAGAGGACAGCAGGCTCATACACACACACACACACACACACACACACACACACACACACACCTGAATGCCTCTAGGTAAAAAATAATAAAAAAACGACGCAGGTAACTTAATTCTTAATCAACCAAAGCTCCAGGTGTAATGAATCACCACACACCTGTCCTCCAGCACCTCAATTTGACCTTAACGACCCGGTACACGACCTTAACCATCTGTGACCTTCGTGACCTCGCCTGACCTCCGCTTTAATACCCCAAACCTGTATCGAACTCGGCTAATTCACTTTCCAATGGGTGACGTCATCAAAAACAAGCCAGGCGTAACCAACACACAAGCGACGGAATCCACCAATGGCAGGCGCGCTAGCTGGGGTCTCGTGGTTGAGGCCCCGCCCACTCCCCCGGCCTCGACCAATCACAGGGAGGGAAAACTACACTGCCCCGCCCACAATGTTTTTTTTCTTTCTATTTATCTCCGATCGAAGAAGAATGACAAGCATCTCAACCCCACTCAGCCCAATAGAGAGAGAGAGAGAGAGAGAGAGAGAGAGAGAGAGAGAAGTGTGCCTGGGGAGGAAAGGGGGAAGGGGAGGAGGGACGTGAGGATGGATGGATGGAGAGGGAAGAGGAGGAGGCAGAGAGAGAGAGAGAGAGAGAGAGAGAGAGAGAGAGAGAGAGAGAGAGAGAGAGAGATTTGCAAGTTTGAACAGTGAGTTACTTTTCCATCACGTATTTACGGTTGTTCGGAGTTCTGTTTCCCGTTGTTTGCCTCTTGTGATGTGAGGTGCTTACTCTCTCTCTCTCTCTCTCTCTCTCTCTCTCTCTCTCTCTCTCTCTCTCTCTCTCTCTCTCTCTCTCTCTCTCTCTGCCTACTTATGCTTCAAGCGGAGGTATTTTTTGTTCATAATATTCATGACTAATTTACATTCAGTACATTCCTTTTTTTCTTTCTCTCTCTTTCCCACTTTCCTTTTTTTCGTATTTTTTAACTTTTTTTTTTCTCTCACAGCAGTTGAGCTCCTCTGACTTGGTACAGGAAGGAGGAGGAAGAGGAGGAGGAGGAGGAGGAGGCGGAGGCTGATTTTAGGGTGTATCTTCATCAGTTTCCGAAAATATAAGCAAAACAAAACAAAATATAAAACAAAATAAAGTGGAATTCGCTTACTCACTCAAGTTCAAATTAAAGTCAAAACCATTTATTAATTAACTTTATTCGTGCGTGTGAATGACAATTACCTTCTTAAATCTTGTTGATAATTATACTTGCTACTTTTTGCTGTGAATGACGTTGGCGGTCGAAAGAAGGAGGAGGAGGAGGAGGAGGAGGAGGAAGAGGAGAAACGGGGAGGAAGGGAAAAGGAGGACGAGGATGAAGCGATACAGGTGTGGAGAGAAAGAGAGAAGGAGAAAGAGAAAGGAAAGAAAGGAAAGGTGGGGAGAAGAGACAGCGATAGAAACAAGAGTGATGAGGGGAGGCGCGGTGAGGGGATAAAGATGGGGAGGATGGGGAGGGGAATAAGGGGCTGAGACAATAGGGATGGCATGCAAGGGTACCGCAGTGGGATGGATGCATGATGGGTACGTGAGGGGAGGGAGAGGGAAGGAGGGAGGCGAGGGGAAGGGGAAGGAGGGAAGGGCCAGAATGAGTGCATGTGTTAGTGTGGGATGGAAGGGACAAGAAGGGAAGGAATGTCGCGTAGAGGGTAAGGAAGGTCAGGAGGGAAGGGAGAGAGAGGGTAAAAACGGGAGAGGGAAGAAGACGGAGAGGGGGAGAGAGAAGGGATAGGATAAAAGGGATATGAAGGAAACGTAAAGAGAATTGGTAAGAATGAAGATAAAAGGAAAGGATGAGGAAGTAAAAAAAGGAAACGGAGAAGATAAAGAAGACAGTGAGAAGAGATAAAGGGAAGGAGAAAGGAGTGAAAAAAAGGGGTTACAAGGAAGGACTAAAAAGGAAAGATGAAATAAAGCAGAAAGAATAGGGCAAAAACGGGACAAAGAAGGAGAAAGAGGGAGAGAGAGAGAGGAAGAAACAAAAGAAAGGGATAGGAAGCAGAAGAGGAACAAGACGAGAGGAAGCGAAGAGGAAGTAGAAATGGATATAAAAGTAAAGGAAAAGGAAGTGAAATGGAAATGGAGAAGAGAAAAGACAGTGGGAGAGATAAAGGAAGGAGAAAAGGGTAAAAAAACGAAATAAAGGAAAGATGGATGAAAGCAGAAAGAAGAGAATGGGAAAAGCAAAAGTAAGATAGGAGGAAGAGGAGAGGAGGAGGAGGAGGAGGAGGAGGAGGAGAAAAGAGGGGACATACAGGAAAGGGAAAGGCGGGGACAATGACGGAGGGACGGACGGAAGGGGAAGGAGGAAGTGCAAGGGGTAAGGGGGGGACAGGGGGGTGAGGGGGGCCGGGGGGAGGGGGGTAGAAGCTTAGTACATGAATCTTTAAACTCTAACTTGGATTCGGTCGAGGCGTGTGAAACTTTTAGCACTGCCCGTGACAACTGCCACTTCCTACACACACACACACACACACACACACACACACACACACACACACACACACACACACACACACACACACACACACACACACACACACACACACAAGCGGTCTGTAAAAGTGCTCAACCCGCCGCTTCGTACTGTAAACCATCAAGAATAGTGTAGTCTGTTTATGGAGGTTCCCACCACCACTATTACCACCACCACCACCACCACCACAAACATAACCACTACACAAACAACCGATAAAACAACAGAAACAATAACAACAACAACAACAACGCGTGATTGCCAAAACGAAAGCAAGGGGACTCTTTAAACAATCACCATCTTCTACTACTATTACTACTACTACTGTTGTTACTACTACTGCTACTACTACTACTACTACTACTACTACTATTTTACTACTACTACTACTACTACTACTACTATTGTTACTACTACTACTACTACTACTACTACTACTACTACTACTACTACATCTACAACACAAACATCACTATTACTATTTCCTCAACTACCACTACTACGACGACTACTACCACCATTGCTACTCCACTACCACTACCATTACTACTTACACGACTACCACTATTACTACCACTACTGCTTCCCCCCACACAATCACCGCCGGCATAGGTACACAGCCCCTCACCTGCGCCGTAAAACAATCAACTTGATATAACAACACCCAACACAACGACCAAAAGCCGATTTTATTGGCTATATCCTGAAAATTTTACGACGATGGCGGAGTGTTGTGTGTGTGTGTGTGTGTGTGTGTGTGTGTGTGTGTGTGTGTGTGTGTGTGTGTGTTGGAGAGAGAGAGAGAGAGAGAGAGAGAGAGAGAGAGAGAGAGAGAGAGAGAGAGAGAGAGAGAGAGAGAGAGAGAGAGAGAGAGAGAGAGAGAGAGAGTGTGTGTGTGTGTGTGTGTGTGTGTGTGTGTGTGTGTGTGTGTGTGTGTGTGTGTGTGTGTGTGCGTGCGTGCGCGGCGTGTTTGTGTGCATGTGTGTGTGTGTGTCTATTTTGATATCTGTTTGAAAGGTTTAGAGAGCAAATATTAATGTTTGTTTGGATGAATGGTGTGCAGGTGTTGGTCTGTGTGCGTTTCTCCGTGTGCGTGTTCTGCGTGTTCACGTGTGTGTATGTAGGTACGTTCAGGGGATGTAGCGTAGCTGTGTGTATCTAAGGATATGGTGTGTGTGTGTGTGTGTGTGTGTGTGTGTGTGTGTGTGTGTGTGTGTGTGTGTGAGAGAGAGATCCCCCCCCTCTCTCTCTCTCTCTACTCACTAACCCAGATTTAATTCCTCTCCTTTTGACTTCCCTTCCATTTCCCTCCTAATGCTCCCTCTCTATATCCTTCCTCCTCCTCCTCCCTTCCTCTCAGTACACGCGGCGCACATTATTGATCATCTTCTTCTGTGATCCTTTATTCCATTATTTGATCGAATTATTCACAAAATCCTCACGTAGGGCCGCGGTGGGAGGAGGAGGAGGAGGAGGAGGAGGAGGAGGAGGAGGAGGAGGAAGAGGAGGAGGAGAATGAGGAGCCACAGAGGGGGGAGGATGATGCGGCAACACAGGACATTCACCTCTAAGAACAAGCACAATAGAGTCGATTCGGAAGTCCTTCATTCATCTCGAATTAAGACTTAATGAGGTGAGTCTGTGAGCCCTATGTGAGGGGGACGTGATGGCGGGAATCGCGTGCGGGCAGTCTAGGGAGGACGGGGGGTGAGGGGCGGGAGGAGGGAGGGGGAGGGAAGCGTCGCGTGGCTGTAAAACCATCCTTATTACCCTCTTGTGTTAGGGCGAAATTGGCTTGTTGTGGGAGACGAGTGAAGCAGACACGAGGGAGGGGAGGGACTAAGAGGGGAGAGAAGGGAGGGGAGGTGTAGTCCTTACGTCAGGGGGATTTAGAGGTGATGATGGGGAGGGGAGGAAAGAGGAGGAGCAGGGAGGGGAGGAAAGGGGAGGGGGGAGCACACGGGCCTGAGGGGTGTTCAATGTGGCTTGTGTTATGGTAAATCACCTTACCTCCCCCTCCTCTCTTTCATTCCCTCTCCCCTCCTCCCTTCTCCTCTCCTCTCCCCCATCTCTCCCGTGCGCCCTCATCCCTCTCCCCCAAATCTTGTGTCAACCTATCCTTCTCTCCCCTCAGTGATACCTCTCTCTCTCTCTCTGTGGCTTGTGGACCTCCCCTCTTTTCCCCTTTACAGTAGATAGTTAAATACAGCGAATGGGTGCCTTCCCCTCGCCTCACTTCTCCTTTCATGCCGCCCCTTAGTCCTGCCTCCCCAGCCTCTCCTTCCCCTTGCTCTCCCTTCGTCCTGTCTCCCCACCCCCTCCCCCTTCAGGCCCCCTCCCCAGGTTTTATAATTACACCGGCGCTAAGAAGGGCGGCAGGTGGGTGTATCTGGGCAGGAGGCAGCGAGCAGCTAGCGCCCAGAGCACACACATAAAGTGGGGAGCGATGGGGACGGCTCGCGGGGGGACGATCAGACGGGCTGGCGTTCTGGGGGAGGAAATGGGGAGGGAGAAAAAGGACCCTTAGGGGAGAACACTGCTCCAAGGGATTCATGAGGCTTTATGGAGGGGAACATAAAGCCCATTGTTAGAAACCCAATGACTCGTGACAAGTGCAGTGGGGAGTGCGAGAGGGAGGCAGTGGGTTACTATCCTCCGCTCCCCATCTCTCTCTCTCTCTCTCTCTCTCTCTCTCTCTCTCTCTCTCTCTCTCTTACACATTCCTCGTGCCAATACTCTCGCTAATTTACGCCCGTGCCAGCCTCGCCCCTGCCGCCCCGTGCACAGGGCCGCGTCTCGCGTGGCGGCGCTAACCACCCGCCTAAGCCTCGCGGTAAAGAACAATATAGGCCTTGTGCCGCACTACAAAAGAAGTTGATACGGATTTAAGCGTGGGAGCAGCCGCGGAGGGGGATGTGAGCCGCGCGGCGAGGGGCCGCAGGGGCGAGGGTGGCGTGGCCGCGGCGGGCTACAGCTGCGCCGGAGTGTGCACTTGTCCCGCGCGGTAATGCAAAGCCTTTATAATGAATGATGCCAGCAGTGGCCCCGCCAACTGACGCATCCGTGCGGGCTGCCTTTCGGGGCCCCGCGGCCAGGCGAGGTTGCTGTGGGCGGGGCGGCCGGGGCCACAATGGAATACAAGGTTGGCGAGTCTCGGGCTACACGAGGCCCCTGAACGAAGCATAATAGATGAAACTGTTCAACTCCTCGGAAAGGCCGCCGCCCGCCAGGCCGGCCCCTCCACACACTGTACAAATGGCTTGTTCTCTCGGTCCGCTGCTCCTCACAGGCGGGTTGTTGTGGCAGAGCCGCGCGCTACGTCATGATTTACTTAAACCAATCATCGTAAAACCAAATTCCACTCTCGGTCGTCATGTTCTGCTCCTGAACACTGGCGGGCCGCAGCCACGCAGCCTCGTCGCCTCCCGATGTTTTTTGATCCCGAGAAGCCCCGCCCGGCGCGTCACCCGAGGCACCCGCTATTCTCGCAGTAAAAACTCGGGCCGGCCATCAAGCCGGGAACAAAAACAATGGCTGACGAGCCTTGGCTGGACCCACCCAGCTCGGCCCTGCGGCGGCCCGGCAAAGGGTGGCTGGGGAGCCCGCTCGTCAGGACACTCCGCAGCCGCCATCAGGACATTCCTCGCCGCCGCCGCGGCCAGAACACCCGCCGCCGTCAAAATACGGCATTCCCGTTCCACATGAACTGTTCATGTTATCAACAAGCTTCATGCAGTCATGAGTGTCCTTCCCAGCACGGGCGCACCGCGGCTC
Source organism: Eriocheir sinensis (assembly GCF_024679095.1). Classification (NCBI taxonomy): domain Eukaryota; kingdom Metazoa; phylum Arthropoda; class Malacostraca; order Decapoda; family Varunidae; genus Eriocheir; species Eriocheir sinensis. The sequence goes on from NC_066551.1 coordinate 9,861,216, forward strand.
CCCTCTGCGCCACCAGTTATGTGTTCACCTCAACACAAAATTTACTTGGCTTGGGTTCGCTGGTTTCGCCTGACTTCACTCGGGTGTTGGTTTCGCCCCCGCGGGTATGTACTGTAAACTAATGACAGACGCCCCTTTGTGCCCGTCCCCGTGAGGCAGGTGGGCTTGGCCAGGGCAGCACCGAGCTTCTTTCTTCCAACACAAACACTTCCCGCTTCCCACCTTCCCCACGTAATGCCTTCACTCCCCGACCCTTCTTCCCACACGAGCTGTCGTTCCTCCGCACACAGTTGCCCTTCCCTGTCTTCTCGTTTCTCCGCCCACTCGGTAGACGAGTAACTCAGCTTCTTTCCCTCGCCCTGCTGCCTTCCCTCGCAGGCTATTTCCTCTTCCCCCTTGCTGCTCTTCCTCGCGCTCTACTGTTTCCCTTTCTAGCACTTTCCTCTCCCTGCCGCTTCCTGTGTCCTCTCAATAAGGCTCCTCCGCCATGACGGCCTCCCAACTCCCCGAGAAGAGTCTCCCAAAACGCGACATCATTCCATGCTAATGGCAGACACTCAGGATAAAAGCCGAGGCTGGCAAACTGTTGGGCCGCACTGGAGTTGGTATTATTGCCAGTAATTGGGGAAAAAACTGGGCTAAATAATACACAAAAGTCCAGTTTTCAGATTGCAAATGGCGTCCTCTTCCCCTCCACCGGCGGAGTTAAAATCGGTGTCAGTGAGGCCGTCGACGTCGAGCCTCCAGACAAGAGCTGTGCCGTAGATGTTGCGTCCTCCTGCCCTTCCCGGCACCTTTAGGTATTAACGCCCCCCATGGGATGGCGGGGAGCGGGGGCCGGGAGAAAACGAGGGATGGAGATTACAGGCCCGAGGGAGCAACACAGAAATAAAGAAAGAACTCACCCAAAGGACAAGATACTCGGGAGGTGGAGGGAGGAAAGTAACGAAGAGAGAGAGAGAGAGAGAGAAAGAGAGAGAGAGAGAGAGAGAGAGAGAGAGAGAGAGAGAGAGAGAGAGAGAGAGAGAGAGAGAGAGAGAGAGAGAGAGAGAGAGAGAGAGAGAGAGAGAGAGAGAGAGAGAGAGAGAGAGAGAGAGAAAGCCTTCTACTTTAGTCACAACCTCAAGACCTCCTCTACCCCCCCCCCCCCAACACACACACACACACATACACCAACGCTATCCACTCCCTTACATCCACCTCACCTAATCTCTTCCTCCCGCGCTTGCCAATAACCGCCCATAACACCACACCACACACCCCACGCGCCTTTTACACACCCTACAGCTACGAATCACACGCGCACCCACCAATACCCATACCAGTAAAAAGCCAGACCCATACATACGCAGCTTCGAGGTGCGGGTCAGGGATAGTGTCCTCAGACTCTTCCGTTTTTCACATCAACTATTTACAAATGCCAAAAAGGAGATCACTTGGGTATCTAATGAGTGTTTCTTAAGGTTCATGGTACAGACAGAAGGGTCAAACTACCACAAGGGTCAGAAAACTACCTCTGGAAATACTCAAAACTCCTATGAAAACCTTGTCAAATGTGAGCTTGGCCGCCGAAATGTTTGAGAATATGAACCTACTGACTCGAGGTTGGTGTCGGGGGCGCAGCGGCTGGCCCATCGTTAGAGGTGGGCTCCGAGGCTGCCGTTAAGACGATATAAATATGAATGGATCTGAATAGGCCCCTGGCGAGGCTACTGATGGCCAGGGGACGAGGGAGCAGACCGGCCATGGACCATTCTGGGACCGATTTCATGGCCCCTGGTTGACTGATGTGAGAGAGAGAGAGAGAGAGAGAGAGAGAGAGAGAGAGAGAGAGAGAGAGAGAGAGAGAGAGAGAGAGAGAGAGAGAGAGAGAGAGAGAGAGAGAGAGAGCATCAAGGCCTGACACATAAATATAGAAAGTGTAACAGACGGGCCAATATGCAAACGGACGTCTACCGGTTGAAAAAAGATGATGAACAAAAAACACGACCGAGAAGAAAGAGAGAAAGAAAGAAGGGAGGAAGGAAAGAAAGGCTGACGGACAGGAAATTCCATACATAACGCAAAAAATATATAACAAGCTGACCTACCACCACCTCCACAACCACCATCACCACCACCACCAACACCACCAACAACTACAACAACAATACCACCATCAACCCCATCGTTACCACCATCTCCAACAACAATAACTACAACTATACCAACACTATCACCACCATTAACAACAACAATACCATCACCATCACCACCACCTCCAGCAACAGCAGTATACCACCACCACTATCACCACCATTACCGCCATCAATGCAGCTACTCTTACACATCACAATCACCACCATCAGTACCTTCAACAACACCTATTTCGTCATCACCACCACCATTACTTGATATCACCACCACCAAACACTACAATCTGGTGACAACTATTATTATGTACTGCTAAAATAATACCACCACAACTATTAAAACTACCACCGCTACCAACACTTTGGCCTCTTGTTGTCTCCCTATGTCACCACACACACACACACACATACACACACACACACATTGTTCCAGCAGGAATACTAGAGGACATAGTAAAAAGTTGAGGAAGGGAAGATGCTCAAGAGACATAAAGAAATATAGCTTCCCACAAAGAAATATAGAGGCTTGGAACAGACTAAGTGAAGAAATAGTATCGGCGAAGAGTGTGCAGAGCTTCAAGGAAAGTTGGATAATTATAGACACGGAGACGGGACCACACGAGCGTAAGCCCAGGCCCTGTAAAATTACAACTAGGTAAATACACACACACACACACTTAATGGCATTATCAGGTCCTTTGCGCTCCCTCTTTACCTAACTCCCTCCCTTCTTTACCTCTCTCCCTTTCCCTTCTTCCCTCCCCTCCTCCCTCGGTGTTACGTCTTGCTTTCCTCCTCCTCCTCCTCCTCCTAAAATTATCAGAATCGCAGATGTCTTATTCGCTCCCTTTGAGTTCCCTACCTCCCTCCCTTTCCTTTCTTCCCTTCCTTCCCCCCTCGGTGCCACGGCTTGCCTTCCTCCTCCTCCGCTGTTGACGCCAGGCTCCTCACAATAACAGGACTCCTTCCCCGCCCCACAAATATTGATACCCGCCACCACGCACCAAAATATTTGCCCGACCGACTGGGAAACACAGCCATATTTTTCTTTCTCTTTTTCTTAACCTCTCACCGCGATCAAAGTATAGGAAGAGGAGGAGCTAGAGGAGGAGGAGGAGGAGGAGGAGGAGGAGGAGGAGGAGGAGGAAGAATAAAAATGCGTCGTGTGGAAGGCGATAGTTTCCTCTCTTTGGGTGATAAGGTCCGGGGGAGGAGGAGGAGGAGGAGAAGGAGGAGGAGGAAGCGACCCTGGAAACACGTGCCTGGTGGAGTGTTTAGGTTTGGGGGCTCGATCTCAATCCTATTCCATCTCTTGGCAAAACAGTGGAGGACTTGCTTCCTGAGAATGTTCTTCGGGGCACAGGCACGTCCTTCGTCTTGGCCGTCCGTCCCTCCGCCTGTCTGTCTGTTGGTCTGTTTATTTATTTTATCTTTAGTTCTCGTATCGCCACAGCTCCCGCATTCTATTTTTCGTTCCTTGTTCGGTAGAAAAGAAATGAAAAAGAAAAGGTGTTGGCTTTCATCTACCGCTGTTCGTGTGTCCCAGGTTAAGAAGTCACGGGCATCACCTGTTTGGAAGCGTCAAACCTGTTCTCTCTCTCTCTCTCTCTCTCTCTCTCTCTCTCTCTCTCTCTCTCTCTCTCAGAGCTTTAACCTCTGTCTTGTGCGCTTCTCCTTGCCTCCTTTCCCCTTCCCCTTCTAGACCCTCGCACTCCACTGCCTCTCTTGCAACACTCAGCCAAGGCGCTGCGGGGAGTCAAAATCTCACACTTTACATCCTCCCGCCGTAACCCCGAGTCTGGCGCCACGACCTGCAAGCTGCCCCCCTTCCTCCTTCGCCACTGGTTAGTGCTTGTGAGGACGGCTCTTCGGTAGTGTCTACTTTGGGGCTTTATTTGGAAACCTCCTGGCGCTCTCCCACGACCACGAGAGAGAGAGAGAGAGAGAGAGAGAGAGAGAGAGAGAGAGAGAGAGACTTCTAGTGGTGGTGGGGAAAAGCCGGAGTCCCCCGCCCCTTTAACTCTCACTGGCCTCGTTGCACGCCCCGGGTTCCGCCTCCCCCGCCGCGGGCATCACTCGCGGGCTCTGACATGCAAGGTCACGCCCCGGGGTCGCTAGGGGTCGCTGCTCCACACCAAACCGTTTCTGGCGGACCAACTCCCAAGATTTTCTCACTTAAAATACGTTTTCTCTCTCTCTCTCTCTCTCTCTCTCTCTCTCTCTCTCTCTCTCTCTCTCTCTCTCTCTCTCTCTCTCTCTCTCTCTCTCTCTCTCTCTCTCTCTCTCTCTCTCTCTCTCTCATCCATAGCAACCCCCCGCTATAGCGGCGCCGCAAGGGACACTCAGGATGTTTCTCATTACTTCACTTTTTCCGGCATTACCGCCAGGTTCTTTCCGGCCCACGCCGCCAGGACGTCTGCCGGCGACACCTCGGAGGCACGAACTTGCTCCACGATCAGTGTATTAAATTTAATTAAATATTCTTTTGGTTTTCATACACAATGGCACCCAAAGCATGTAGGCGTGCGACAAACACACACACACACACACACACACACACACACACACACACACACACACACACACACAGGGACGCCATCAGCCCCACGCAATAATGGTATAAGTGTCGTGAAATAGCGGCGGCAACTGCGCCCCGTGTATGTCGATGGCAAAAAGATGGAAGTTGTGCACACGTCGGCTGATGGCCGCGGAAAACAATGGAGCAGGGAGGTGCGGCGATCAGGGGACACACACACACACACACACACACACACACACACACACACACACACACACACACACACACACACACACACACACACACCTGTACTGCAGCTCCCGGAGAACGGTTGCCGTGCACAATACTCTGTTGCCGCGAGGACGTTGACGCTGCTCTCCAAGCTCACCTAAAAATCTACTCATTTATCTCCGACTCAGGCCGATTATACTTACTGAAGTGGAGCGGGGAGAGCAGCCCCCCAGGACGCCCCCCACAACGTCCCTCATATAATAAGACAAGCTGCGGACCCTACGACCGTGACTCAATGCTGTTGTTGCTGTTTGTATTGTCGCTGCTGCCGCCGCTTCTTATCACTTGAGAGCCATTAACCCAAACAAGTGGATTAACAAGTTATTTATAGAGCCAGGAAAGACAACAAACAAGTGTGTGCAGTCCTGGCTAATGAGACAACACATTAAAAAGGTGACAAGGACATCCTAATAACGAGACGTTGAACAAACAGCCGCAGAGAACACGGCGAGCATCTTAATCAAGAGCTCATTCTCGTTCAGCCCTCCTGCCGCCATGGTAGCCAGGGCGGGCAGGGGACCAGGTCACCAGGCAAGCAATGGGTGAAGAGGGGCACGGGGCCGAGGGGGGGGGTGATGCCTAGCCACCACAACACCGCCGCGGGGCACCAAGGCCGCCCAGCAAGACACGTACTGCACCCGAGGCAGCGCAGGCCGCGTCCCGCCCCTCTCCCGCCAGTGTGCTGGGTTCTCGGGTCCTGGAGAGGGCGGCACAGGTCACAGAGTTGGCTGCAGCTGGTGATCATCAGCACACCAGGACGAGGCCTCGAGGCTGCTGCAGGTCGCGGACCAGCAGTCAATGAGGCATCTGGCAAGGGTGCAAGGTGTCTCGCGGCCACCCAGGTGTGTGTGGTGGCAGCCAGCCCGGGGACACCTGCACAAGTCCAATGAGTGGCTGTCCTCTCGTCTAAAGGTTAAAGTACGTAGAGGAACCTTACAACGTACTACAATGAAGTATTTTAATATAGAGCAATACAAGACGTGCTGGCCTGTGCTTCAGAGTTTTCTTTCCTCTACATTCACCATTGTCTCATCCCCGCCAGTGTGGCCATCGCAGGACGCGGCTCCACCGTCCCCCGAGGACTCTGAAATACAGTCCGAAGACCCTGGAGCGCCGGGCCGCCGGGGGTGCAGAGGGGACGGGCGGGGGCTGGCTGGCTACTTCACCAGCTAGAATTACGGATTTCCGCTCACACGAACCGTCAACCTCCAGCGTGACGTCAGCTTCGCCAGGAGGGAAGTGACGGAAAAAAATATAAATAGCGGCGAAATGAACGCAAGGAAAAGTGAGAAGGATACGCGAAGGTAAATCACCTGCGGGCAAGAAGGAAGGTGAAGCGAGCCCCGTGGTGGCGAGAGAGAGTGTTCGCTCCTCAAGTGAGTTTTATGTTGATCATGGTGGGAGTTCCCGCGTCCCCCGCCGCGCGCCGCCGCTGGCACCCCCAAGACTACGCTCCACCACCGCAACGCCACCCGAGGGCTTCAAGGGCAAGTTTAAACCCCGAAACTAAAAGTGTGACACCCCTTTCTCCTCACTCACGCCCCACGCCGCCGCCTCCCGGGAACTACAAATCACAGTAATTTCGCGGACAACCTCCTCCCTCAGGAACACCCTCAGGCCGCGGCAGCACTGATACAGTCCTTAAGGCTGCACTTTCCTTCTTCACTCCAGGAATCCACACACACCGCCACCGGAAAGCCTTCCTCGAGTATTTCCATCCCGTACGGCAAACCTGTGACGCGCAGTTATGTAACTTGGTCATCGTTGTCTGAGAGCATCCAGCAAAGGCTGAAACGCACAAACCATCTTTAATTTTGGAGGGACTCATTCACGTGAAGAGATGAAATGCATGTAGTGTCGCGGGGGTGAGCAGCTATAACAGCGGCGGCGGCGGCTTGTGGCTGCAACACGGGGTAACACAAAGGAGGAAGGGGCCGCGGCAGGTGCACGACAAAAGTTCCTGCAGCAACGCCACCAGGAGGAAGTCACACGCCCCCTGGGAATCCTGGCTGACAGTCTACCTGGCCTGGGGTGGCGCCTCAACCGCTACCTCCGCCTCCGTCCCTGCTCCAGCAGCCCCCTCGCCTTCCCTGCCCTCCATCCGCTGCCTCCGCTTCCCCTCACGTCCCAGCCCCTCCAGTCACAGTTCCCCGCTTTGCTCCTCTTCTTCCCTGCCCTTCCCACCCCTGAGTTGTACCTCCTTGCCCTTCCAGCCCTTGGCCTCCCGTTCCCCTCTCCTTTCTTCTCCTTCCACAACTCGCCTGCCCTCTTCACTCTTGAAATCTCTTTCTTCCATTCCTCTTCCTCATCTTCGCTACGCGCCACCTCCCTTCCTCCCGTGAATGGACCTCTGTGCCGTTCCACTTCACTCCAACGTTTCTTACTGCCGCCAGCCCTCTCCCTCTCTCGCTTCCCTGCCCCAGGGACCTTCGCCTCTAGTTCCACAGGATATTGGGCCACACGTGTTGGCCAACACCTGCAGTTTCGCTGTGATTGCCGTGAGGGCAGCTGCGGGGGGAGGGTAAAGTACGTCTTCAATACGCCATGAATAAGCGAGCAGCGCCTGCTGGGGGCGGCGGCGGGTGGGGTCGGCAGCTATGTTCACTTATAGCTCGACAACAACCAGGAAGCTTATAACAATTCCTGCTCCGAAAGTAAGTGGGATAAGTGGCGCGGCGAGGGAAAACTGTGTAAGGGGAGGATGTGTGGGTGTGGGTCTGAGTGTGGGTCTAAACAGAGTGAGGCCGGGGCCCCACATCCGCCGCTGCTGGGCCCCGCCTAAGGGCTGGGGGTCGCTGCGCCTCAGGGCTGCGACGAGAACTCTGCTCCCTGAGGTCTCTTGTGGCGACCTGGCGGCGACCCTCGTTCCCGCCCGCACTCAGCCTCGCCAACTCTCCTCGTAGGAAATCGACGAACTTGTTTAACTGCGCTCCATCACTGCTCTGGCTGGGGAAGTGGTCGGGCCCTCTAACGAAGGACCCAAGCCGCCTCCCCTCAGTGCCCGCACACCCAGATGTTTGGTAGACTTTTTTTTTTCATCTTATTCTATTCACAGCAAGAGTCGCTGTGACCTTTCATACAGGTTGGTGGCGATGCCTGGGCGGTGCCGGGTGGCAGTGGGTCACCTTTGCCTCGCTAGCCTGGCACTTATCATGCCAGGCGGCGACAAGACAACCATTATACCACTTTCACCATTCTGAATACTGAATACCAAAATCTTTTGTGCAGCGCCTCCAACACTGCACGGCCTCGACGCAGGCCTCCCCGACGCCTCAGAGCACCAGTGTCCACGGCCGGTGGCTGCAGGACGGAACAATTTGTCCTCGGGGGAGATATTTTTAAATCACCCTTCGGCCAGGGAGGATCAGGCGGCCGCCTCGAAAGCGATCCACGGACCAGGAATAAGAGGAGAAAGACGAAAAGATAAAAGAGGCAAGAGGTGAAGGTGGGAGAGGCGCCTGCGTGGTGTGTGGGGAGAGGCCGGGGGCGTGCGGGCCGCGTGTTGGCTCAGCCCTGGAACAAACACCATCACTCTGTTTGTGCCGCCTCTATGCCTGCACGCCGCGGGGAGCACAGGAGGGAGGGCCAGCGAGAGGCGCGAGGGTATTGACGTGAGGGGCGGCGAGCGGAGGGGGCATATTGGTGTGCTGGGGTGTGCGTGTGTGTATGGCAGTGCACATACGGGCTACATAGATCAAAAGAACCCCCCCAAGGTGCTGGGAGGACGCGCGTGTGAGCGGCTCAGGCAGAACTATGGGTTTGCTGTGTAACGCGTCTCGCCGATCTGTGCACACCGGCGTTGTGTGCAGAGGCGGGCACCCGGGAGGAGGGTCCGGCCGTGAGCAAACAGCAGGTGTGTGGGAGGGCGTGAATCCGGTGAGTGTCGGCGGCGGGAAGGAAGAAGCCAGACCCTACCGTGCCCTCTTCCCCGCCTGCGGCCACGGAACATCCCAACCACCACCACCGCCAGCGCCACCAACACCATCAACACCACCTCCTCCTCCACACTCTACGTAGCTCTCCGTTTGTCGTTGCGCTGCGCCTCACGTCTCTGCACACACACACAAACACACACACACACACACACACTAACCAGCAATAACTCCCCCCAACAAATCACTAACTGGGAAGTTCTACCTGGATGGGGCGCCCTTAATACCTCCCCATTCACCCCCCCCCCCAACAGAAACCATTGTCACCGCTCCTCCAGCCCCCCAACCCATCATTACCTCTGTCCCCCCCTTCCCCCCTCCTCCTTGTCACAGCCTATGCTCCCCTCAGGACGAACGAAAGGGTAAGGAAGGGAACGAGTGTGTCTGGAAGAGCCGTCGAGGTCATGGAAGTATTTGATGTCCTGAAGGCGAACAGTCAGTCCTCTGGTTAATGACTGAGGTTCGGGGGCCGCCTTCCCTCCCTCCCTCCCTTCCTCTCTCCCTCATTCACTCTCACCAGTCCTATACCTCTCTCTCTCTCTCTCTCTCTCTCACCCCACCACTCTTTCCTTTCTCTCATGCATTCAACTAACTCATTTCCCCTAAATACACCCTTCTCTGTTTCTCTCTCTCCTTCCCTCGCCCTCGCCTCTCCCTCTCTCTCACAATTAGTCTCTCCAGGTGAGTCAACGGAAGGGGAATCTGAAAACGGGACAAAAACACGTAACCTCAAGAAAGGGACACCGAAGGAAATGAAAAACTCAACAGTATGACCTTAGCGCCGAGGTGACCCGCGACTGACCTTACGAGTGACAGGCAGGTGCCACAGGGAGGTCATCAGCGTTGTCAGGTGTGTGTGTATTGTTCTCTCTCTCTCTCCCTCACAAACACATACATACATACATACACACATTTTTTATCATCTCTTTCGTGAGCACACACACTTTTTTTATAATCTCTTTCGGGGGAACACACACACACACACACACACACACACACACACACACACACACACACACACACACACACACACACACATGCAAAAAACGGTGGGCAACGCGTCCCACCTTTTTTTCTTTCATTGTTTTTGTTTGAGGATAAAGTTAGCTGGGAATGGGACAAGAGGAAGCCATCACAGCCGCCTCCACCACCACCACCTCCACCACCACCCCTTCTGCCTCCACATTAGTATCGCTGCCACCACCACTACCACCAGCACAAACACCACCACAACCAGCGCCAAGGCAGGGGTGAGGTGAGCCAGACACTGGTAAACTAACGCGCCTGTCTCGTGTCTCTCGGCATAAACAAGGAAACGTCTCACAGAACGTCGTCCAAAGCGCCTCCTCAGCGGGCATGGCACAGAGGCCCAACACACAGACATTCAATCTTAAGAGTGTATTTGTCTTCTTCCTCCGATTCTTTCTATTCCGGCTCAAGGGAGGCGAGTCTTACCCTCTCGGTGAATTCCCTCCCTCCTCTCAGGCTGGTGAGGGAAGGCAGACTTGGAATAACAGCTTAGTGACGCGGCGAGGACGAAGTGGGTGGGCGGTGACTAGGCGGGCCAGCGCACCCCGGGCACCACGCCATATGGTGACGGCGGCGCGGGGGTAAACGGAGGAATGGTAGCCGCGCCGAGGCCAGGCAGGGCGTTGCAGGCCTAGGAGACTCGAGGGGCGCGGTGAGAGGGTAGGAGAGGCAGCGCAGCCAGACTGTTGCCAGGGCGAGTCTTGGCGGCTAAGGAAGCAGGTTTTCATATTAAGATGACAAAGGGCACGAGTGCTGGGGTGGCAGGGCTGTCTGAGGCAGGAATTCAGAGCTACTCTCCGAGAACAGGCCGAGGACAGTTATGAGGCAAGAGAAGGAAGACAACAGAAAGACGGCGCCCCCGGCGGAAGGAAGGGACACTGAGCCGTCCTGTCGCTGTCGCCGCCGCCGGTGATGGTGGTGGTCAAGGCCGCGTCGCTGCCCGTCGCTCGTCACAGTTTTCATTACAATTCATTATACATCAACCTCCGAGGCGACCACACACGTGTCTGACGTCAACCCATGCTGCCCCCGAGCCTTCCCCACCCACTGCACCCAGCCTGCCCTCCACGTGGTGTGTGCAAACCTCGCGGCGGCAAGGAACGCCCCCTCGCCTCCCCAACCCAGCCGCCACGGCCCACTGCCTCCACGACCGGAGGGGCTGAAGGCCACCTTTCCAGCCCCCTGACGGACTGGGCGGCTGGATACCAGACGACCCAGAGGCGTCACCCGCGGGATCCTGATACAAGGGAGCTCAAACAGATGGTGCACGGGTGGCCCTCCACCCTCAGGCCTTGGACCCCTTCCCACGCTCTCCTGTGGCACCCAACACCCCAACCCTTCCCCACCCACGTCTTCACACACACACACACACACACACACACACACACACACACACACACACACACACACACACACACACACACACACACACACACACACACACACACACACACACACACACACACACACACACACAAGACGTCCCCGCTTTAAACCTGTACCCTCGGAGAGGCATTCCTGTCTCCGTCAGCTTTCTATTCCTGCCGGCGTCACCTGCCTCCCTCCCCTGCGGGCACCTGTCCTCTGCAGGTGACTCTGGACACCAACATGGGAACCTCACGTCATTTCCGGGGACATTGGAGGTGCTGAGGTCAAGGTCATCGTGCCCCGCGCCATGACTAGTGCTTGTGTGGCGTTACCTCATCCTGGCGGGGTCACGTCCCTCCCTCCACACGTGTGCTACCGAAGACTTCTTCCCTCACCCCGCCCCAGGCAAGCCACCTCCAGAGGACATTTGGACGGACCCCTGGATCATCCTGATTTGAGAGAGAGAGAGAGAGAGAGAGAGAGAGAGAGAGAGAGAGAGAGAGAGAGAGAGAGAGAGAGAGAGAGAGAGAGAGAGAGAGAGAGAGAGAGAGAGAGAGAGAGAGAGAGAGAGAGAGAGAGAGAGAGAGAGAGAGAGAGAGAGAGAGAGAGAGAGAGAGAGAGAGAGAGAGAGAGAGAGAGAGAGAGAGAGAGAGAGAGAGAGAGAGAGAATATTCCTCCACACACTGGTGACAATACGAAACTAAGTTATTGCCTTCATTTAATGCAGGCACTTCCATTACTACAACTGTAATAATCTAAGTATTCCTCAGCACAACGTCTGTTACCGCGGCTGCCAGTGGTGTGTTGTGCATCCCAGGTCCAGAGTTGTTGATCGCCATGAGCCGCTCGGGGCTAGAGCTCTCTGCCTCTTGAAATATGCCGCGCAGAGAATGTTAACGCGTTCAAGTCGAAAGTGGATTCCTTTTTACTGCAGTGGCAATGTAATCATATACAATTAACCCTCAGTCGCATTGTTCTTGTGCGAGAATATAAATCTGCATGTCATTTTGTTTTCTCGAAAATATTTTTGTTGTTGATACTCAGTTTGCCGAACTTTATTAATTTATCTCTTTAACCGGCCATACACTATCAGTCACATGTTTGCCCATAATAATAATAGTAATAAAAATAATAATAATAGACCTGACGGCTACAACTAAACTCCCTTATCATTGCCTTCCTGCGTCACGTTGCTACACCCAATAAACCACCGACGGCCCCGCCGCTGGTCACGCCTTCCCCTCTCCAGCCTCGTCTTTACTAATGTCTCGCTTTCCCTTCTGTCCTCCGCCTCCTCCTCCGCCTCGTCGCATTCTTGGTCCGTTTTTCCACTTAGCTCGGCGGCTCGTCACGCATAACTGACCACCGCAGCACCACCAGCACCGCCAGACGGGAGCTTCTCTACGAGGGCGACCTTCTGGCACGGCGGCGCGAGGGGCGGACTAATGTGCTTGTTTGTGGCGAGCGTGTGCACGCCGCCGCGGGATAAAAGGAAAGCTAAGAATACCCCGCGTGACCTTTGCAGAATAGCTTAGCACGGGAGGGAAAAACAGGTGTGGTGAATGGATAGCAAAAGTGGATGGATAATGCTGGTAATTCACGTAACTTGCCGGTGATCTGAATAAAGACGAGAAGAAATAAAATATGAGAGAAAAAAAAGGAAGTGGTGAATGGATAGTATATAGATAATGCTGGTGATTCACGTAACAACCGGAGATGTGAATAAAGACGAGAAGAAATAAATAACATGAGAAGAAAAACAACAGAATGATGAGAAGAACAACGTTGATAAAGCACGTAACAGGAGACAGAAATAAAGCTATAAAAAAACAACCACCAAAACAAAAGAAAGCAGGTGCGGTGATTGAACGATGAGAAGAAGAATAACGTTGATAAATTACGTAACACAAGGAGATAGATATAAAGCTGTGGAATGAATAACGTAAGAATGAAACACAAAAACAAAAAACGGTGAGGTGAAAGACTGAAGAAAAAAAATAATGTTGACAATTATATAATGAACGCAACAGGAGAGAGTAAGTAAGAGAAAGAAGAGAGGTGGAATTAGGAAAGAAAAAGGGGCGCGATCAATGAATAACAAGAACAATAATAATAACGTTGATAATAAACGCAACAGCGAAAATAAGAAAAAGGAGAGGATGAATTAAGAAAGAAAAAGAGGCGTGATGAATGAATAACGAAGAAAACAATAATAATAACGTTGATAATGAACGCAAGAGGGAGAGGAAGACAGACAAAAATAAAGATGATGTGTCTGAGGGCGCGATTACGGACTGGCTGCCTGGATATAAAAGGTCACGCGAGAGAGAAAGAGAGAGAAGAGGAAAAAAAAAATCTTTAATTAAGGCTGAGAACGCTTACATAAAACTTGGTTAAGGTCAAGAAAGTCAGGTATAACGTCACGGGGAGGAAGGAAATATTTTTAAACATATCCAACAACAATAAAAAACAAATACGAATAATAATAGTACAAATAAAACACGTAACCGAGGAGGAAGAACAAAGAGGGGAAAAGAAAACGAAGCATAACAAAACCGATATAAAACGAGAATGATTAAAGGGCAGAAAAGGGGAGGAGGAGGTGAGGAAAAGGCGCATTAAAGGAGATAGAGGGTTGGCTTAAAGGGGAAGGAAGCTTATCTCAAGGGAGGAGGCGCGGCCGCTCACTTAAAGGGGAAGAAGAAGACGAGCCGCTCCAAGAAGTCGCGAGAGGAAAAGTTGGCGTTCCAGGTTATCCCCTTAAAGAAAAAGAAGCAATTTGTCTGAAAAGATGAATCACCTCCGAGGGAAATAAATAACTTAGTCCTCCTCACCGTCGCCATTTAAGAGATCTGTATGTATGTATGTTTATGTATGTATGAATGTATGTGTGTGTGTATGTATGTTTATGTAACTCGCTCGCTCGACTGTTCTCCGTGTTGTGTTGTGTGTGTGTGTGTGTGTGTGTGTGTGTGTGTGTGTGTATGTGTGTGTGTGTGACGGACTTTCTCTCCACACATTCAATTCAGCCGTCAGTGTACTACAAGTTAATCACCACCACCATGAGTCGCGGGGGTGAGGCTGGGTGTGGCTGGGTGTGGCGGGCGAGTGGTGTGTGGTGTGACTGCAAGGCTGGTGGTGGTGTTTCATATTCCGTGGGTGTGTTGAAGCTGGGTCATGGGTGTGTATTGCAAATGTGTGTATTGCAAGCTGTGTGTTTCAGTGCTTCATTCTGTGTTGCATTCTCCTCCTGTACTTCACTTTACAATGATGGTGAATGAGACAAGTGGTGAGGAGTCCATGATCACCACCACCATCATCACCATTAACATCACAAGTGGCACCAATAACCGTATATAGAGGGCCTGAAGGGGAAGCTTTGAACGAGGAATCTGAAGGGGGCGTGGCGAACGGATGGGTGGGGGGGTGCGGGGGAGAGTGAGGGTCGTTGAAGGACAGGTGGGGGCGCGATCATAAGGAAGAGGTGATGCGGGATGATGATGAGGATGACGCTGATGGTGATGGGGCAGGGCGGGCGGTGGCGGGCAGGTCGAGGGTGACAGTATAGTAAGGGGGAAGAGGGTGATGATGGTGATAATAAAATTGACAAATGATGGGGCTGTCCTTGGCGTGATGAGTACTGGCGGTGGTGGTGGTGGTGGTGATGGTGGTTGGTGATGCAGGTGTATGGTAGTGGTGGTGGTGGTCTTAATGGTGTTGATAATGGTGTATAGCTAGTTTATATAGTGGTGATGGAGGCTGTGATGGTGGTAGATGAAGATGGAGGTGAAGGTAATGGTGGTGGTGGTGGTGATGCAGGTGTATGGTAGAGGTGGTGGTGGTCTTAATGGTGTTGATAATGGTGTATAGCTAGTTTATATAGTGGTGATGGAGGCTGTGATGGTGGTAGATGAAGATGGAGGTGAAGGTAATGGTGGTGGTGGAGGCTGTGATGGTGGTAGATGAAGATGGAGGTGAAGGTAATGGTGGTGGTGGTGATGATGGTTGGTGATGCAGGTGTATGGTAGTGGTGGTGGTGGTCTTAATGGTGTTGATAATGGTGTATAGTTAGTTTATATAGTGGTGGTGAAGGTTGTGTTGGTGGTAGTGAAGATGGAGGTGGAGGTAATGGTGGTGGTAGTGAGGTGGAGGTGATAATGATGACAGTGATAGTGGTGGTGATGATGGTGATGAAGGTGGTGGTTGTGGTGGGGGTGGAGGTGGCGATGGAGGTGCTGGAGGAAGAAGAGACAGAAGAAGGTGGAGGGAAACAGGTAATTGGAGAGAATGAGGAAAAAAGGAAGGGTAGAGAGTCAGCCTGGCGTGAGAAGGAAAAACGGGAAGGCAGGAAGCAGGTGGGCCAGCATGAGGAGGAGGAAGAGGAGGAGGAGGAGGAGGAGGAGGAAGAGAAGAGTAACGCCATCTGGACAACTAGATGCTCAAAACAACTATGGAATCTCTCTCTCTCTCTCTCTCTCTCTCTCTCTCTCTCTCTCTCTCTCTCTCTCTACTGATTCATAAGCCTGCCAGTAATGAACACGATTCCACACTACATTTTCTACCGCTAGTTTGAACCCCTCCTCCTCCTCCTCTGCCTCCTCCCCCCGGACAGCATTCGTGTATAAATAACTTAAGCATGGAGAGGGGAAAAATAACTCTGGTAGGCCTAACTGAGCTTACATGTACACGTATCTATCATGTAGCACCAATAGGCCTCCCTTGCCGACCGACTGGCTGGAGTACGGTTGGTCGGTCGGTCGGGTGGGTGGAGGGAAGGAAGGAAGGAAGGAAGGAACAAAGGAAATACATTGTCTATATCGCGCTCGCTCTCTAACTCCTCTCTCAAGCTCTAAATCCAAGAGCGTAAAAAAATGAAAAAAAAGGAAAAAAAAAACTTCTCCCATAACAATCGTAGGATGAAAAAAAAAGACGTGGATGATTTGTGGTATAGGGAACGGGAAAAAAAGGAGGAGAAGGAAGAGAAGGACAAAAAGGTGGAAAAGAAGGAGGAAGAGGAGGAAGAAATGGACAAAAAGAAGAGAAAGAAGAGGAGGGGGAGGAGGAGGAGGAGGACAAAAAGAAAAGGAAGAGAAAGAAGAGAACAAAAATAAGGAAAAATAGGAGAAAGAGAAGGAAAAGAAGGAAGAGGAGGAGAGGACAAAAAGGAGAAAAATGATGATGAGGAGGAGTTGGAGGAGGAGGAGTAGAGGAAAATATAAATCAGGAAAAATGAAAGTAAAAAAAAGAAAATAACACGGCTAAAAGCGGGGGGAGAGAAAAAAAACTGAGCCAAAAAAACTCCACTAAAATATATTTGTAAGGGTCACATGAGACTCCAAATTTGTAAGCCAAAGAGCCAGGCTGCGGCGCCCTCCCCTACAGAATAATATATGTCCATTTCGGCATTATTTAACTCCCCTGCCACTTACTGTATGGGGCGGGACTGGCAGGGGAGCGGCGGCGAACATGCTCCGTGGGGTGACGGTGATGGTGGTGAGGGTGGAGGAAGAGGAGGAGGAGGAGGACGGGTGGTGAGGGTGGTGGTGGTGGTGGTGGGGTGGTAGTGTGAGGGTCAAGAAGTGGTGGTGTGATGTTGAGCAAAGGGAAAACAGGAAGGTATTGTGGTGGTAAGTTGGGGGTAGTTGTTGTTGTTGTTGGTGGTGGTAGTGGTGGTGACGAGGATGATGTGGTGAGCGTGGAAGAGTGAAGAAGTGATGTTACGGTGAAGTGAGGATTGTGGTGACGCTGGTGGAGGTGGTGAACGATGAAGTGGTGACTCTGGTGATGTGTGAAAGAAAAAGGAGTATGGTGCTGGAAGAGTGTGTGTGTGTGGGGGGGGGGGGAAGAGGAGGGCAGGGGGGTGTAATGTGACTTTGTTCTGGTAATGGTAGGGCAGTGATGAAGAAAGGGTGTGGTGATGTGGCTGTAGTGGTGACCGTGGTGGGGTAGTGCTGATAAAGAAGAGGGAGCCGTGTGGTGTAGTATGGGTGATGAAGGTGTGGTGGTGATGATGGTTGTGTGATAATAAAGGGTATGGTGTTGTGTAGGAGTGGTGATGGTGGTGGTGGTGGTGGTGAGAGTTTTGTGGGGTAAGGTTAGCAGTGGAGTAAACCAGGGCGGGGCGAGGTGGGTTAAGGCGGGGGCGTGGGGGTGAGGTGAGGGTGGGGGGGAGAGGGTAAGGGCGTGGTAGGGTAAGGGAGAAGGGAGAACGGGCAGGGCGGGGTATTTTGCAAGCCAAGATCCTCACCACATATTTTTTTGCAAGAGTAGAGACATACGTACCTCTCTCTCTCTCTCTCTCTCTCTCTCTCACGCAACAACATACAGCCCTCATATCCACAGCCAATCAAATATTCCTCGCAGTATATATGTATAAAACACACGCAGGAAAAAAAAGATAAAAAAAAAGAAAATGAAAAAATAATACATAAAACAAAATGCTGCACAATATATTTTTTGCCACTGCAGACACGAAACTCAATCCAACGCGACAGTCCACGCAGAGACGCAGGGAGAAGAGAAGGAAGAAAAGGAGGGAGGGAGGGGGAGAGGGAGAAAAAACCCAGGCTACACAAAAACTACTCAGTGAATAAACAAACGTAAATCGGAGTAAGAGTTTAGAAAGATGATGATGATGATTGTGTGTGTGTGTGTGTGTGTGTGTGTGTGTGTGTGTGTGTGTGTGTGTGTGTGTGTGTGTGTGTGTGTGTGTGTGTGTGTGTGTGTAAGCGGGCGCAAGATCACACCTGAGATAAGAAACTAAACCTTAACTCCTATGAAATCTAATTAATTGTTTCGAAAATTGACAGGTGTGCGACGAAGCGTATACCTGAGACAGACAGGTGTGTGCGAGGAGTTACCTGAGAAGGACTGAGATGTGCAGCGGTTTGTTGAGGACTGACAGGCATATACGGGAGAGGACAGACTGGCATAGCTATGGGGTTATCTATGAGGACTCCAGAAACAAGGGACTAATACCAGGGATTCTATCAGGTGAGTGTCATGGTGGGTTAGGAAACTGGCCTATCTGTGAAACAATCTGCAGAGCTCATAGGTATTTGGGGCATTACTTTGTGTCTTATCAGGTGTGTTGTGTTATGGTTACCTGGGAGACTAGGACGAAAGAACATAAGAACATAGGGAAAGTGGAGGTATAACTAAGAGGAGGGGACTTACAGGTGTGTGAGACTTTGCTGGAGGTTCCTATAGGTTGAGGACTAGCAGGTGTGGGCTGGCAGGTGTGTTGAACTGTACCAGGGTTTGCTCAGGTGTGTGTGTGCGTGTGTGTGTGTGTGAGTGGAGGGGGGGGGTTAGAATGCCTGGGGAGTGTTTTGCCAGGGGCGGACGCTGGGGAGGGTGAAAGGATAGGCTTAGGATTCAAGGTCTCTCTTTTGTTCACCTCACGCGGAATCCATTGCTCCTTCCGCCTATCCAATCACTCCTGAGGCCGCTCCAGGCTGGATAAAGGGAGGCTTCAAAGACTCTTCCCACCCTACAAATCATCTCTCTCTCTCTCTCTCTCTCTCTCTCTCTCTCTCTCTCAAAATACATACTCGGTCCCTGCTGACGTCATTCCTTTTTGTTTCCCGCGTTCCTTCACTTACCTGGAATGAAAAAAAGAAGAAAGTTAGCCTCTCCGGTGCCCGCCAATATCTTCATTATGTATTTATTTTTCCTAAGGCTGAGGAATCAATAAATCTTTGCCGCCGCACCCAAGGAGATGGGGACACGGGGAAGGACGGGCGAGTGGACAGAAGGACGGCCAGATGGGTGCCCAGATAGAGAGAGGCGAGGCGACAGGAGAAAGATGAACATCGGGTTGAGGACACAATCAGGAGGCCGCGAGCAAACAAAGACAGGCGTAGAAACAGTAGAGACAGACCCAAAACACACGACTGTAGTACAACTCTCCTGCAGGCATACAGCTGACCAACCAACCAACAGACGCGGTGACAGCACAGAGGCAAGGGATGCAGGACATGGAACAAGAGCGCAGACAGAGGGACAGGAGGAGGTAGACAGACAAACAGGTAGCGGTGGACGGGGACCCGCCTGCCGGCCCGCCTCAAGTCAGCACTGGAACAAGTGACTTTATGGCTGCCACAGATGACGGCAGATCAAGTCTCGGCTACCTGCGCCTCCACGGCCTCCTTCCTAGACGGCCTTGTTTTACTGCCGGCTACTTAGGCTTTATATGTACGAGCGGCGGGAAGCACTGGGTGTAGCGGGAAGACTGCTCTTTAAGTGAGGCAGAGTATCCATCTTTTCTTTCCTTCCCCTCGCCGCGTCTCTCATCTGTCCGCTCACTCAGCCGTCCTCCCACCACAACCATCCGCCTGAAACAACCACCGCCCCCCCTCTCCCCGGAACAGACCTCCCATAACCAGCCCCGGCGCCCATCACCGCACTCACCACCGGTGCTGTAAGCCTGGCCAAGCCTTCACAGCAGCCCAGCCAGTCAACTCCCCGGGACATGGACGGGAACGAGTGACCCGTGACTCTTGACCTAAGTTTGTCCCGAGCTGGATGGACTCCACCCTCCTGCCGTGTGCTACTGCCCTTTATAAAGCAATGAGGGCAGGAGTGGCAAGGAGGGTGAAAAAGTACACCTGACCAGAGATTCCCCCCCCCCCCCGCACAGGAGCAAGGCCGACCGTCGCTGAGGTAGCAGTGAGGTGGCTTGGGCGGCCACCCTGCTATAATTAGCGTCCATCAGGAAGCTCTTCGTTATCGCGGACCTGAGCCGTGACAGCCGCCACCCGAGCCTCTTCCTCTGCTCGTGGCTCACCTCCTGTCCGCCTCATTCTTATCTCACGTACACGCGCCTCCAGGGCCCCGCGATCGCCTGTTCTCTTTGTCACTCGCATGCTTATCGGGAGCCGCGCGTCCCCGAGGGGCTGGAGGGCGGCGGGCGCAGCGGGCAGGGTCAGGCTGGGTATTAGAAATAGGCTTAGGTTACCTGCCAAGGAGTGAAGCAAGTGAAGGGATTCCAGCACAGCCTTCGGAGGTGGGGCGGGCACGCGAACAGTGAATGCAAGGCGGCGTGTCCCGGGCGGTGAGGTGTGTACCGAGCATCCTGCCGGGCACCGCCGAGCCGCCCACCGCTGACCACCCCCGCGGCTCCGCAAGTTACCGAACAAATGAATATTCCGGTGGTGCCCTCAGGCCTCACCCACCCACCTGTGTCTCGTGCACAGACCTCGTTGAAAATATTCATAAATCTATTTTTTTCACCTGGAGCCGCGGCCTTAACGGAGATTAACGGCGGAACTTGGTGTGCGGGGCGTCACGGGCGGAGCGGCGTGACGCATGGGCAGCAAGGGTGTGTGTTGCCCGGGCCCCGCGCCGGCCATCCATCTATGGTAATGCTGCCCCGGCACAAAATTATAAATATTGACTATTACAATTATTATTATAACAATGTAACATTTATTTATTATTATTACTTTTTCACTTAACATCGTGTCCCCGTGAGCACCGACTTCCTCGCGCTACAACGTACTCCCGTGGGTGGAAAACAGGTGTGTCGCGGTTCACCTGCAGCTGAGCCTCAACACGTGTCGCATATGCACACCTGCATGTCCCGCTGTTTTAAAAATGACTACAATGCCGCGGCGATCATCATCAGCACTGCCTCCACCAAAACGAGTCGGTTATCATATAAATAAAAATGTGCCTGTGCCCCTGAAGCCCACGCACGCCACGCTGCCCGCCGCTACCACCCGCTGCAGGCTCACAGCAGCACAGGGGCCACAGGTGCTGCCACACTCATGACACTCGCGCCTTACAGTCATTTCCTGCATGCGTCCAATGTTCCCGGAAGTCCTGCCTCGGCTAATCCATGTGTCTCGTGCAAACAGTGACGCGTGGACAATGCCTAAGCTTTTTACCTCAGGACTGACTCTGTGTAATCGTTTAAGAACAAATAAGCTCACTGAGGGCTGTAGTGAGGACATTTAAAAGCTGTCTGTTTTGTGAAGAGATAAGTGAAGCTATGAGAGAGGCCCATCACCACCACGCCTGCCACTCCCGTCTGAAAAGGCCCATCACCACCCCTGCAGCCACCGAGGTTTAGCCCGACTATCACTAAAGAAAAAAAACCCTCCAATCGAAATGGTTATGGCGGCAACAAGAGCATTAATAATCATGAAATCACCAGCAGGAGTCCAACACCGCCACCATCACCATTACAAAGGCACTGCGCTCCAATCAGACTCGTCACATCACCATCACTGCCACAACAACAACACCACTAATGAATGCACCACCACCACCATCACCATGCAAGCCCAAGCATCACAACACATCCCTGACCAATAACATCACTTATTTCACCACCACCACCACCAGTAACAACCTCACCAATATCTCCACTAATAATACCACCACCACCACCAGTAACAACCTCACCAATATCTCCACTAATAATACCACCACCACCACCAGTAACAACCTCACCAATATCTCCATTAATAATACCACCACCACCATTAACAACCTCACCAATATCTCCACTAATAATACCACCACCACCACCAGTATCAACCTCACCAATATCTCCACTAATAATACCACCACCACCACCACCAGTAACACAGCACAAAGCAACACAACATACCGCCGCCACGCAACACAAAGGGCGCAACTTACGTGCAAGCGGACGCAGCATCAAAACACATTACCATCCATTCATTAATTTGCAGGTGAATCCCTTTCCGCGCGCAGGGACGCTTAGTTATTGTGTTTAGAAATGTTTGGAGGCGAGGCGGCCGAACACAAAGCTTTGACGCACTTACAGGGGGCGGCGGACGAGGGCAGGGTCTTTGCGAGCCCCGGCCGCCGCCTGTGCAATGCCGGCCCCGACACCACCTGACCCGATAAAGGGTTTTTGACCTTCACCTCCGTCCGTCCACTCGCGAACAGGGAATGAAAAAACAAGCAAATACAGGGAAATGGTATATACAGGCACGAATTCACACGCAAGCAGACACACACACACACACACACACACACACACACACACACACACACACACGGGTACAAGCGCTCCTTCCCCACTATTACAAACACTAACAACACGTAATTTCTTTCCTATTATTCTTTCGTGTGTGTGAACAAGTTCGCTGAACTACACGGATCAATTAGTTTCTTAGTCATCGCTCGGTGTTTCTCAAGTCTGAGTTACTGTTCTTGCCCGACTTTCATTTATATTTTTGGTCAGTGGAGTTTTTCGTTCATTCTCCACTGAACTTTAATTCTTGATATTATTATTACTTTTGTAAGTAATAAAGGCATGAAACTTTTGTCTTTTTTCTAGACATATTTCTGAATTATTCTCATTGTCTGTGTGTGTGTGTGTGTGTGTGTGTGTGTGTGTGTGTGTGTGTGTGTGTCGCGAGTGGCGTGCGTCGGCGTGGAGGCTCGACGGGGGCGTGACTCCCTCCTCCAGTAACCAGGCAATATCGCGGTGCCCGGGCGTCCCTGCACCGCCGCGGGGCTTATCATAATGTGTCCTGCCCGACTAAGCCGCAGCGGCCTCCATATATCCACGTCCCGGTGATCTATCTGCGCGGCAGCGGGGTTATCTCCCCGTGCACTGCCCTCCTGCACGGTGCTCCCGCCCTCCCTTCCTTGCTCCTGCCCTCCCTTGCCTCACCGCTGCAACACTGCCACCACCAGCACCACCACTTTCAAACACCACCAGATTCAACCATTACTATCATCATCAACATCATAACCGCAACCATAACTATTTCCACCACACTCTTAACCCTAGCCGCCCCAACACCCACCGCCACCATCGCCGCGGTCCATGAGGGGGCAAAACACGCGCGGCGCCCTCCAGCGCCACACGGCCAGCCATGGCGGTGGCATGCGGCTACACAGGTGGTGGGGGCCGCGGTGGTGCACCGCGGCCCCCACCACCTGTTCAGCCACCCGACGGGAACAAGCGCAGCCTGAGCACGGCTGTGAATGTGCAGCTGACGAAGCCCAAGCCGCGGTCACGGGTAGGGTTCAGTAGGCGGTGGCGGGGTCATTTTACGAGGCAGTAGGCCGCCCGCCGCTGCCAGTCAGAGGTCCGCCGCCGCGCGATACGGCGCAGCTCGGTCGGTATACAACATCTTCGCCGCCCCGCTCAATGCCAGGTCGCCACTCAAAAAGGCCATTCGACACACTCACTATCACGTTTCTCTCGCGGGGGAAATAGGGCAGCGAGGTGGAATCGGCTGTGGCTGCGGCGCGGGTTGTATACGCTGGGTTGCTCCACATAACCTCGTCTTTTTTCTCTCGCGGCATTCATCGCTTCTTCAACTTGACCCAGAAAACCTTCCCGACACCCCTGAAACGACGCAATGTAACACTAGAGTCGACCGGGGAAATGGGTGCCGGGCGTCGCGCCGTCTGGCATGCGGCGACAAATGAGCATCAGTAGAAACCCGCTGGGGAGGCGAGGAACGAGGAGGGACCCGAGGATGGTGGCGGCTCCTGCTGTTCCTCCCCCCCCCCCCGCCGCCACATCAAACACCTCTTGAACATGTCATAAAAATTTCAACCCTCTCAGCCTCCCGAACAATGTATTTATAACCCCTTGTATGGGCGCGCGGCGGCATCTTGATCCTCTGCGCGGTGTCCTCCAATCCCCAGCTACCTGCTCCTGGCGCGGGACAATGGGTGAGGGTCGAGCCGAGTCTGGATAATGCAACGCGGGTCTGAGGAGGAAGTTCTGTGTCGTCTCTGGAGAGCGTCGCGTCGCCCCACCGCTAAAAGACGAAGACAACCCAACGAGGGCCACAGAAACCACGTCTCTGCGGCAGTCTCGTCGCGGGGTTGTGATTGACACGGCAGCAATGAGGTGGATGTGGGAGAATAAGGTGGCATGAAGTTAAGGCTATAAAGGACGCTCTGATTATAAGAAGCCAGCAAATAGGAGGGTATTATCCTGCCCTATAATCCCTAACTTCCCCCACTTCACCCTATCCTCGTCCCGCCCTGCCTCACCTCCCCTCTTACCTCAACCCCCCTCTCCGCCTCATCTACCGGTCACAAGCTCCTCGGTGGGTGTCGATGCCGCAAAGGAGCCGCCGTGGGTGAGGGGCACGTCGATACTTCATGCTCAGGAACTGGTTTAGAGCGTCGACTCGTTATTTTTTTCACAAAGGTCGGGGCTGTGGAAGGTATCTGTCTAGTCCCGGAGGAGCAGCCGCCCCCCCACACGGCCAGGCGGCGAACCCTCGGGGACGTGGCTTAAGAACGTCCCACTGTAAAAAGGGCCCCAACTCGGACGTGCCTCGGAGAAACACAGAACTCGGAATAGACGTGGAATATACGAGATGCAGAATAAAAGCAGGACAAAAAAGACAACACACTCACACACACACGCACAGAAAAAAAGGAACTAAAAACCGGAACGGATGCAACCAGCAGCAAACGCGGAACAAACAGACCCTAATAGAGCGACCGCGGAACAGACAACATGCAAAACACAAACGAAAAAGGGAAAACCAACACACGGAAAGCAAGCAAATGCATCAACACACACACACACACACACACACACACACACACACACATCAGCTCCCCTCACATCACCTCCCACCCCCACTCCCACCATCATCAGCAGCAGCAGCAGTAGCATCATCGCCACCATGTCAACTCGTCTCGGTTTAGTAGCAAATGTTCTCATACATTTTTTTTCCCTCGCTGCAGCTCCGCCCGCTGTCACGAGGAGGCGTTACCCTCGCCAAGGCCTTCCCTAGCCACCTGTGTCGCCAGGTAAAGGGAGACAAAAGCGGCCAGGTGTGTCTTGTAGGTTCCCGAAGCCTACGACTACAAACGAGGACGACGAGGAGGACGAGGAGGAGGGGGGGAGGAGGAGGAGGAGGAAGAAAGGTGAGGTGAGGCGAGTTTGTGATCTTTTGTCATCATCAAGGTCACAGGTAACACGTTTCAGGCCTTCTCTCTCTCTCTCTCTCTCTCTCTCTCTCTCTCTCTCTCTCTCTCTCTCTCTCTCTCGGAAAACAAATTATTCCAGCTAATCAATTTGGGTATAATAGGGCATTCAGCACAATGAAAAGCCCCGGCAAAACAAACACACACAACGGATGGCAAAACAGGCGAGCACACACTAAAATAATAACTCACGGCAAACAACAACCAATGGCGACACTAACGACAACAAAACAAACGCCTAAATAACAAACAAATACGGCGAAAGAACATTGCAAAACATGACGACCGTCCCTATTAGAGAAAATACTCCTGCTGGTGCTGCTGCTGGTGCCTCTATACTACTGCTACTGCTGCTACTACTACTACTACTACTACTACTACTACTACTACTACTACTACTACTACTACTACTACTACTACTACTACTACTACTACTGATACTACTACTACTACTACTACTACTACTACTACTACTACTGATACTACTACTACTACTACTACTACTACTACTACTACTACTACTACTACTACTACTACTACTGATACTACTACTACTACAACAACTACTACTACTACTATTACTATACTTTTACGTGCAAATAAATTAAAACGGCTGGAAATTACGATGAACCAATTGTTGTAAGAATACGATCAACTCTACAAACATATTTTCATTACGCCATCAAGAAAACAACGTAATAACGGTAACAACAACAACAACAACAACAACAACAGTAACAGCCACATCAGAGGGAATACCAGGAAATAACTCTAACAGAAAGAACGCGTAAAACAACACACACACAAAAAGCAAACAATAAAACAAAGACTATTAAAACTAATTAACGAAAGAGCACCACAACGACATTAACGAACAGCAAAAGTGATGAAAAAAAATAATAACGAAAAAAAATGCCAGTAGTATAGATGTAGTAGAAGTCGCAACAACCTTAACACTATCTAACATCACCACCACCATCACCTTACCACCACCACCTGACACCAACACCAGTCCTCAGTCGTTCAATTATCGAGGCAATCAATATAGGCCTGAAAACGACTCTATCTCATCGGCCACTTTTCCACTTTTTTTCTTCCTTCCGACTTTTCTTTTTTCTTTCTATCTGACTCGCTCTCTCTGGCTATAAAACACCGTGTTATTCCGGAGGGGGAGAGAGAGAGAGAGAGAGAGAGAGAGAGAGAGAGAGAGAGACATACATACATATATACAAGAATTATACATAAAATAAAAATCACAAAATAAAATAGATATGAAGTGAAATGTGTTTGCGACCACTATCTTGACTAAATGCATTCGATGATATATTCATATATTTTATCTATTATTCATCTCTCTCTCTCTCTCTCTCTCTCTCTCTGAATCCCTTCTTTCATGATGGTAAACAACTACTACTACTACTACTACTACTACTACTACTACTACTACTATTACTACTACTACTACTACTACCATTTTTTACTACGTTTCTGCTGCTAACCCTGCGTATACGACTAAAAACTATAGATTTAATCACACACCTTTTTACATAACTGTCAGGAAAAAAAGTGTGTGTGTGTGTGTGTGTGTGTGTGTGCGTGTGTGTCGCCCCTCGTTCCCTACACACAGGTGGCCAGGTGGGTCGCGGCTAACCTTAACTAGCCCGCCACAGGTAACTAGTGAGCTCCTTTGCATTGATTCCCCGCGTCGATGATGCTATATTGGATTCGAGGCAGGCATGCAAGTATTTGGTGAACCCGGTGTGTGTGTGTATGTGTGTGTGTGTGTGTGTGTGAGAGAGAGAGAGAGAGAGAGAGAGAGAGAGAAAGTGGGGTGGGGGGGCAGTAGCAAATGCTCATAAGAATTCATAATTATATACACGCAACTTCCTCACAAAACGGCATTTACCCAACACACACACACACACACACACACACACACACACACACACACACACACACACATGACAGACAGACACATATATCAGCATAATTTTCGCCTGCCTCGCTTAGAAGCATGTCAACGCACTCTAGAACGCATACAAAGTAGTTACGATAGGAGTCAGGCACCACCACCACCACCACCTATCACCACCACGACCACTATCACCACCACCATGACTTTGCCTCCCCAACCACTCACTCATCATTACCAGTTACTTAAGGCACCACTTTTCATCACCACAAGAAGTCATCACCATTACTGTTAATCATCACCAAACCGTACAATCACCAAGCAATTACCTATCCTTATTACCGTCACTATATTAATCTCCATCAATTAGTAAGTACTGCAGGCAATACCATTATCATTACAATTACGAGTCATAATCAATCATTACAGACATAACCACTAACGATATTAATCACCTCATTACTACATCATCATCATCATCATCATCACCATCATCGTCATCATCATTATCGCCACTATCCCCAGGTGCCATAATCGCGTCAAATTCTCACACTTATCACCATCACTGCCATTGCCATCACAACTTCCCCTCAGTTTCACCATCACCACCACCCTTCACCATCATCATCACACTCACTATCGCTAAACACCACTACCCATATCCTCAACTCCGCCACTTTCATCACAACTACTATCCACCGCCACCTTCACCATCACTACCTAACACCCTTACCACTCATCACCATCACCACTCATTGCCAGCATCCCCCCCCTTCACCATCACCACCATCACTGACATCACACTGTCCACCACCAACCTTCAAAACCACCATCAACATCACTGTCCACCACCCACCACAATCACCACCACCATCACCATTCTTCTGTCCACCACTCACAATTACCACCATCACCATCCCTCTATCCATCACAATCACCACCACCATCACCATACTTTTGTCCACCATCCACCATCACCACCATCACCATCCCTCTATCCATCACCATCACCACCCGTCAACCGGCCACCTCCGGATCGACGGCTCCCAATCTCCCTCATAATTACCGCCGCTCGCCAGGCATCGCGAGGCGCCGCTGGCCAGGAAACACACCGAGGCAACGCTGCCGTGAAAAACATAATTACGGTATTGGTAATATTGACGGAGCGGCGCGGGGGAGGGGAGGGAGGGGTGGGCGTGCGGGTGAGTGGGCGGCGGCGGCTCTGAGGGGTGAAGGGACGGCGAGGCTGGGGAGGAAAACTGGGGAAAAGAGGAGGAGGAGGAGGGGAATGTATCGCTCTTGGTAGGTCTCGAGTACCCCTTCCCTCCCCTCCACTCCCCTCATTTCCTCTCCCCTCCCTTCCCTACGTCATACCCCGCTCTGTAAAGTCCAACGCTAAGCTCCCCCCCCTCCCTCCATGTTCACGGTATTCCACTGATTAACTATTTTTATAGCATATTTGTAGCTCATTACGGCGTCATTATTATTATTATTATTATTATTATTATTATTATTATTATTATTATTATTATTATTATTATTATTATTATTATTACTAATGTTATTATTACCATTATCATTACTATCATTATCACTATTACTTTTAATTTCATCAATATTATTATTATTATTATTATTATTATTATTATTATTATTATTATTATTATTATTATTATTATTATTATTATTATTATTATTGTTATCATTATTATTATTATTAGTAGTAGTAATAGTATATAGTAATAGTAGCAGCAGCAGCAGCAGCAGCAGCACTGCCATTCCACTTTCTGCAGCCTGTTCTTCCTGCAGCAGTGATCCTGGTCACCGCACGCTCGTCCGCAGGTGTCCCAAACACCTGCGGACCCAAAGCTTTTCTACTGTGTACATTATCACCTGTCACCTGTACACCTGTGTGCCTGCAGGTGTTAAGCACCAGGTGACTTGCTGTTTGTTGATTTTGTCGATGTTGCTGCCGTCAGCCGCGAGGAGGGCGATAAGTCAGTCGTTGTTTTCCGTCTGCTCGTTTGTCTGTTACCAAAATATATTTGAAAACTGGTTGACATTGTAACAACAACAAAAAAAAAAAGATAAATCTCTCAAGCTGATTAAGTTTTAAGGAAAATCCAATAAAAACTAACTGAATGATGGCGAGTGGTGGATAAGAAATAACTGGATGAATGACACTGGGCGGCCATATTGATGGGATAAATAAACTCCCGTGCCTTGAGGGCGGACCACGAGTGCCTCCACCACTGTCCCGGTGCCTCCCGGAGGGTGTGCCGCCGCTTTCCGACAAAATTCTATAACACTGACTGAACGAAAGGTGGCGGCCATCTTCAAAATCAAACTTTGCCTAATACAGCAGGCAATATATATTATTTGTAATGCGCTGTTTAATTCTTGTTCCTGTTGTAGTTGTGGAGGTGGTTGCGGGGGTGGTGCTAAGTGAATAACTGCGTGGTGTTGTTCTGTTTTGATATTTATGTTCCTCTTGTTTTTAATTACAGCGGCGATACGTCTCCATGCATCACCTAAACAGCCTTGGTAACATAAACAAGACGACACAATAATGCAGCGGGGAGAAAAAGAAACGGAAGGACGGAGAACAGAAGCGACAAAAGACAATGAATCAGAGTGCGAGGACTGAGGGGCGGCGGAAGTCACTTGTTTGGACTGCTGTTGGGGAGGCGGGGCGGGGCGGGGCAGGGGGCAGGCAGAGGGTGGGAGGCGGGGGTCATGGGTCGAGGTGGCACCACACCCTCTTGATGGTGTTGTAAGCTATCAAAGGAGTGGAGAGAGACGTTCAAATGGTGGAGGAGGATGGAAAAAGGAAAAGGAATCTTGAGGCATCGCGGCACAAAATTCCCAAGCAATGGCGTGGCGTTGGTAATACTGCAGCAGGAATATGAGGTTGTTAAACAGCACGCGCGAAAAATACAGCTCCAGTCTGCACCTTAAGATCTCGAATACTTTATAATAAGTCACTGATAATATGCCTGAAATACGCCTCCAATTGGTATACGCTGAAACTTGCGATACTTTACAACAGAGTAACTAACAGTGGCGCGAAAAATACGAGTGTGCTAATAATAAGCGTAAAATGCAGCCCAAAGTTTCCTTCTTGATACTTGGAACAGCTTGCAATGAAATGCTGCGAGAATATGGCGCTGCAAATAATAACCGCTGAGATACAGGCCGAGTTTGCACCTTAAAACCGGCACCCAGAGAGAGAGAGAGAGAGAGAGAGAGAGAGAGAGAGAGAGAGAGAGAGAGAGAGAGAGGGGAGGGAGAAGCAAGGACACCCACGGCACACCTGAGACCTTCATTAGCAGCCCGTCGCCAGGTGGGAGTCACGGCCTACAATGAAACCCACGGAGACCGCCACTCGCCTTGTTTGAACCGAAGCAGGACACCGACACCATTACCACCACCAACTCCCTCCTCCTCCTCCTCCCAGTGGCACCACCATAACCACCACTACCACCTCTACCAGCACCATCATAACCATCACCACCACTACTCCTCCTCCTCCACCATCATTCCCTTCACCACCAATACCACCCTTACCAACACCACCATCAACACCAACACTACTATCACTCCTCCTCCTCCTCCTTCCTCCTCCTCCCACCATCAGTATCATCATCCCTACCAGCACTCCTCCTCCTCCTCCTCCTCCTCCCTGCCTGGCGCGTCGTGGAGCCTCGTGGAAGTAAGATAAAACCTTTATTCAAGGCTCCACGCGTCAGTAATTTGAAGGGAAGACGTGCAATCAGAACACACACACACACACACACACACACACACACACACACACTCCTGGGGCGACGCGTGGCGGACCGAGGCTCTAGCTGTGTGCTGGGGAGAGGGGTAGAGGGAGGAGGAGGGGGAGTGGGAAGGGTAGGGGGAGTAGGAGGAGAGGAGGGACTTGGCACTTGTTATTTTCATGATTCAGCATCGCTCCCACAGATGGCTTTTCCTTGATATATACGTTAACATTACACGCTCCGAGGCAAGGAACTCTTTTATACGTTAACATTACACGCTCCGAGGCAAGGAACTCTTTTATACGTTAACATTGCACGCTTCGAGGCTAAAAACAACAGTGACGCTTCACCCACTCCGTTCCGAGACCTCACAACTCAGGGCCATATTAAAACTTCGGTGCCCAAGCACACACATTTGACAAGGCTTTCGTAAGTGTTGTGGGCATTTCCTGTAGTAGTTTAATGACCCTTGTGATAGTTTGACTCTTCTTCTGTACCACGAATCTAAAAAAACACTCATGAGGCCCCAACTGATCGTCTGACTCTTCTTCTGTACCACGAACCTAAAAAAACACTCATGAGGCCCCAACTGATCGTCTGACTCTTCTTCTGTACCACGAATCTAAAAAAACACTCATGAGGCCCCAACTGATCGTCTGACTCTTCTTCTGTACCACGAATCTAAAAAAACACTCATGAGGCCCCAACTGATCGTCTGACTCTTCTTCTGTACCACGAATCTAAAAAAACACTCATGAGGCCCCAACTGATCGTCTGACTCTTCTTCTGTACCACGAACCTAAAAAAACACTCATGAGGCCCCAACTGATCGTCTGACTCTTCTTCTGTACCACGAATCTAAAAAAACACTCATGAGGCCCCAACTGATCGTCTGACTCTTCTTCTGTACCACGAACCTAAAAAAACACTCACAAGGCCCCAACTGATCGTCTGACTCTTCTTCTGTACCACGAACCTAAAAAAACACTCACAAGGCCCCAACTGATCCCCTTTTTGGCCTTTGGAAATAGTTGATGAGAGGTGGAAGCGTCTAAGAATACGAACCAATCTCGAATACCAACCACGACTGTCTCATCGTTTAGTCAGTGGGAGCAGACTGTCCAAACTCCCTCGGGCCTCATTCCAGGACTCTTCGCCTAATTATACCAGCCAAGAGACCCTTGACGCCGCCAGCACAAATGATTCGCTCGCTTTCAACCAATCGCGGCCCCATGATTGGCCGAGAGGTTTTAATCTACTGAAACAACATTCGGAGTCTCTAACTTGAGGATGCGGCGGCGTCAGGACAACCGATGACAAAGATGGAAGTCTCGTATCTCCAAAACTTGACCCAAAGCTTGTTATCCTTCCATCCATACAGGCAAGGCGTGGGAGTGCGTGTTGGTGTGGGTGTGGGTGTGGTGTGTGGGTGTGATGCGTGGGACTGGGCTGGAATAGACTGAGTGGGAAGGGTTTGTCAACTAGGAATGATGCACGGCTTTGTCTTGAACTGTGTGTAAGAACTGGGAGAGGACAATGGGAATATATAGAGACTGGGAACGGGGCCATGAGTGTGTCTGACAATAGGAAATGGTGCATATGGGTTTCTAGAAGCTATGTCAGAGAACTGGGAATGGACCATAATGTAAGTAGGAATGGGAATGGGGCAAGGCAGTGTGCTAATGTCCGGTAATGGTGCGTGTGGGTTCCTAGAAACTGGTAATGGATCGAGTATCTGAGAAATGGGAATGGAGAATGACTCCGAATGTTCGTGTGCAGCCCTCGGTAGGAACAAGCCGGATGCAAGGAACAGGGGCGCCAGGGACACGCTGCTAAGGAAGACGTTACGGTAGGAATAGCGAGACGAGGCGGGAAGGGGGAACGGGAGGCATTGGACGGGTGGGTGACAGGATGGCGTGGCGGACCGGGAGGAATGGAGGAAAGGACCCGCCAAGGAATGTGTGGAGGCTGAGGCACCGCATGAAAGACCTAAAGTAAAGTGTATACCTCCTCCTCCTCGTCCTCCTCCTCCTCCTCCTCCTCCTTCTCATTCTCCTCCTCCTCCTCCTACTACTACTACTACTGTTACTAACTACACCGTCAGTAACACAGGAGCCTCACGAGCACTATGTGAGTCCCGGGATAAGGCAGCAGCGAGCCCCAGTAGCCATTAGCGTCGCCTCAACCCCCAATTAACACTGTCTGGCCGTCTGCCGCGAGCCGGGTGACGGTGCGGGCCCAGCGGCGGCGGCAGGGTCCCCGTCAGCATACACGCGGACGGGTGACGCTGCTGCTGCTGCTGCCGCTGCCTGTGGAATTATGATGCTGGCGGCGTAGTGGTCCTCCGGCTTATTTGATTATATTATGCACGATATTTTGATCCCTGCTGCCACTGAAATTATGGCGCGAGTGATGTTTGGGGCTTTGATGGCTGTGAAATTACTATGATATTTGGTTCTCGGCGCGGACGGAATTATAATCCTGCTGGTGTTTTGGAGGCTGCAGCGGCGGCGGCGGTGGAGGGGTCAGGGGCGAGGCGGAGAGCAGGGCGCGGTTTTATGGGGACACAGGACGCAGGCAACACGAGAAAGGTTGGACGTCCGCATCTACAGGACACACGATCACGGCCTGCCAACCACCGCACCAAAGGAAGCACTCAAGACGCCATCACGCGTCAATAATCGTCAACCTGGAGCTCCTTGAAGCCCACGAGGCGATACAAACAAAGGTGATAGTTCATTCATGTCGCAGGGGAGGGAAGCAGGCGACCGGCCAGACGGGAGAACGACCAGACAACTCCCCGGCCATCCAGAACGACAGCCCCGAAGAAGCCTGAAGAAGAACGATTTAGCAGAATGAATACAGATCGGAAGGGAAAAAAAAAAAACACTAGCAAGAAAGACATTGACGACGAAAAAGTCTCTGCCAGCGAATCACGGAACACCATCAAGGGGAAAAACAATCCACGTTACAGACAGACACAAAAAGAATAAAGATGAGTAAAAACTAGACTCCCAACCATGACAGCCATTGAGGAAAAGAGGAAAAATCACGAATAATATACAATAGCGCATAAACGACCCTTCACTAGGACAGACAGACAGGCAGACAGACAGACAGACACGTAGTATACAGCCGACCACTCACTGCATTCATGACGATTTCCGGGAATGAGAAACGCGTATCAAAACTGTTGACACACACACACACACACACACACACACACACACACACACACACACACACTGATGCGCCGCTCCCATCTTCCTCCCTCCGGCGTCTTCCTCCGTCTTCCCAGAACGCTTCCAATCCTCGCTCGACCTCGCTGTGTACTTCGATGATGCGTGAGAGAGCCGGGCGGTCACCTGTTCGATCGGAAGGAGGAGGAGGAGGAGGAGGAGGAGGAGTCGCTCACTGAGATAACACTCCGCATCGATACATCTCATGCAACTCTTCTGTCACACAAATTTCAGGACATAAATGCTCTCTCTCTCTCTCTCTCTCTCTCTCTCTCTCTCTCTCTCCATTACGAGTCTACAAATTTCATGTATCATAAATGTAGTCTCTCTTTCCTCCCTTCTTCCTTCCCTCGCATCTGCTTTTCGTCTTATTTCTCCCTCCCTCCCTCCCTCCTTCCCTCCCTTATCCTCCTTCTCCCTTCCTCTCTTCTCTCTCCCTCTTCCTTTCCCTCCCTCCCCAGCAATCCACAGGTCCGTAGTCTGACCTTCCAAACCACTGCGCAAAGATGGTCCAATTATCGGTATGGTGGCGGAGGGTGGGACGGGGCTGCGGGAAGGGGCGAGCTGGGAAATGACTGGGGGAGGAAGGAGATAGGGGAAGGAGGAAGGGGGCTGGGAACTTGGAATTAAAGATATAGAAAAAAAGCTAGTATTGCCCGTGAGATGAAAAGGTGGGAAGGAAATAGGGGATGAGGACTAAGAAGAGGAGAAAGGATGTTAAAATTGATGGGGAGTGAAGGGGGGAGGGAAAATTGGGAACTGTGGAATAAGTAACAGTTATAGGAAGTTAAATGGCCTGGGAAATGAATGGGGGGAGTAAATTGGGAACTGGGGAATAATTGAGTACTAACAAAGACTGACATTATGCCCTGGGATATTAATGGGGAGAGCGAAATTGGGGACTGGGCAATAAAAAAACAAATATATGAAGCTAAAATTGGCAGGGGAATGAAATGGGGAAAGAAATTGGGGTTTGGGGAATAAGAAACATATATGAAGCTAAAATTGGATTGGGGAATGAAATGGGGAAAGAAATTGGGGTTTGGGGAATAAGAAACATATATGAAGCTAAAATTGGCTGGGGAATGAAATGGGGAAGGAAATTGGGGACTGGGCAATAAAAAAAACAGATATATGAAGCTAACATTGGCTGGGGAATGAAAAAGAAGGAAAATGGGGACCAAGGAATGAAATAGATAGACAGAATAGCCCTGAAAATGAAGGGGGTAAGAAATAGGAGAATGACGAATGAAAAACAGAGATAAGACAAAATAGCCTTAGAAATGAAGGGGAAAGAGATAGGGGGATAGTGAATTGACAGGGATAGACAGTTAAAACAGCCTGAGAATGAGGGGGAAGAGTCGCGGATATGAAGTTTAAATAACCTTGGGAATTAAAGGGAAAAGAGACGGGGCTGGGTGAATAGACAGGGATAGACAGTTAAAACAGCCTGAGAATGAAGGGGGGGGGGGGGGGGGGAAACAGACGGGTATGGTGAATTGCTTAAATAGCCTTGGGAATGAAAGGGAAAAGAGACAGGGATGGGTGAATAGACAGAGATAGACAGTTAAAACAGCCTGAGAATGAGGGGGGAGGTAAGAGACGGGGATGGTGAATAGAGTTAAACAGCCTTGGGAATGAAAGGGAAAAAGAGACGGGGCTGAGTGAATAGACAGTTAACAGCCTGGGGAGTAAAGGGGAGAAAGAAATGGAGTCTGGGAAAAATAAACGAAATACAGGAAGGGAAAAAACAAAAGACGGCGGTATGGTGAACAACGCTGCCAGATTGTCGTACTCAGCCGCTTATATTTCCCGACTTCCTACCCCAAAAACTGTCTTCTGGGCTCCAATAACGAAACTCATTTATAGTATACCGTTAAAAAAGTTAGATCCTGATATTTCTTGGCAATAGTTAGGCGTCAGAAACAGGTAAATACTATGCTCTGAGAACGATAGCCTGGCAACGGTGATGGAGAAAAAGAATACGGATAAAATAGCCTGGGAAAGAAAGGAAAGGAGGGAGAAATAGCAGCTTTGGACTATAAACAAAACACGAGAAAAAAAAGTAAATGCTGTGAATGTCAAGAACTGAGGGTGACGGAGGAGTCTGAGCGTGCAGCCTCGCGTGGCCCCGGGAAGAAGCGGGCCCCCGGCGAGGTCCTGTTTACCTTGGCCACGCGTCAACCCGGGGGCAAGCCACAAGTCCACGCGAGCGAAGGACACGACTCTGAGTCTTCGTCGAGGGGAAGGGAGGGAAGGGGTGAGGACTGAGGGGGGAGTGAGAGAGTGAGGATTGGCCTGGGAAAATCTCTCTCTCTCTCTCTCTCTCTCTCTCTCTCTCTCTCGTATCATCACTATCACCCTCGCGCCTCTCCCCTCGCCTGGCACCCTTACATAATCTCCCCTTGTCCAATATTCTCCAATAATTCCTTCCTCCCCTCGTCATCATAAATCATTCCTCATATTTCTTACTTCCCCGTTATCACCCTTTCTCTGCAGCTCCTGTTTTCCATTTCCCCTCTTCGTTCCGCTTTAATCCAACGCTCTCTCTCTCTCTCTCTCTCTCTCTTAGATTCTCATTCTTTAACCTTCTCGCGTCATTCCCTCTCCTCTTCATCTTAGTTTTCTCTCGCTTCTTCTGTTCCCCTCTTTCCTGTTATTCCCTCTTATCTGTCCCCTTCCTTTATTTACTTCCACTTGTCGCATTATTTCTTCTTTGGCTTTCCCCCTCTCCTCATTTATTTTCTGCCTTCCCTTTGCTTCCCTCGTCCCATCTTTCCCTTCCCCACATTTTCACTCTCATCCTCTCTCTCTCTCTCTCTCTCTCTCTCTCTCTCTCTCTCTCTCTCTCTTGTAACCCTCGACATCGCTTCTTCTCCTTCTTCCTCTTATTCCAAATTAATTTCGTGTTCCTCTCCAACTCCGCACGACGTCCCCTTCTTAATGCCCTTCTATTATTCTTAAATTTAAATTATTCTGCATCTTCATCTGGCTCGCACTTTGCACAACCAACACCCGCAGTTCTTCCACTCTCTCTCTCTCTCTCTCTCTCTCTCTCTCTCTCTCTCTCTCTCTCTCTCTCTCTCTCTCTCAAGCCAGACGTGACTCGGAGGTGGCCGGGGGTTGGAGTGGATTCCGGTAATCATTTGGGTCAACACGGGCAGTTCACTCCCTTCTCCCTCCCTACTCCTGGCTCTGACACTCCTTCTCCTCCTCCTCCTCCTCCTGCTGCTGCTGATGGTGTTGGTGATGATGGTGGTCCTCCTCCCCATTCTTCCCCCTCTCTTCCTCTTTCTTCGTTTTTGAGTCAACACACGAAAAAAAAAGGACTCCAGTAATATGACAAAGGGCAAGTTTTACAAAGATCAACATCATCAGCCAAACCGCACGGCCACAACACCAACACATCCACGACTCATAACTCACGGCACGGCACACACACACACACACACACACACACACACACACACACACACACACACAACCTCCCTTTCCCTTCCCGCTCACCTATTTCCCCTTCAATAACTTTTTTTCCCCTTCCCTATTTACTTCTGTTCCACTTTCCCCGTGTACTCCTGCCCCATTCCCAACCCCTCACATCACTCCCTAATCCAATACTTTCCCTTCCCCCTCCACTCCTCTCCATCCCCCATCACCCTCACATCACTCTTCCCAATCCATTCCTTCACTTCCCATTCACAGCATCGTCGTCATCCACTCCTGTCCTGCGCCGCCCCCTTACCCCACCCTTCCCCATCCCTGCCACCTGTCCCGCCCCGCCCCGCCCCGCCCCGCCCTCCCCGCTTGTGTCCACGCGACGAGCAAGACGTTTACTTACAACTTTAAATATTTATGCAACCGGGAAATAGCGGGTGAAGTGTGTCCGCCACGCCCTCCTCCTGGCGCCGCCCGAAGCGATGAACTGCGCGAACTGACTGCCTGACTGACCCCCTGACTGCCTGAGTGACTGGCTGACTCAGTGGCGCGTGTATTGGCACAGCGACTGGCAGGGTACAGGTCTGTCTGGCTAAGTGACCGGCTACTAGACTGGCTGGCTAAGTGGTAAAGTAAGTGGAAGGCTAATGATCTAAGTGACTGACTGGTTCACTGGATATCTGAGTGGGTGACTGGTTGATGACTGGCTCGCTCCATGACTGGCTAAGCGTTTGAATGACTGATTAATGAAGCGACTGGACTGGTTTCGAGCAGGACTGGCCATGCAATTGTCTGGTTGAATGGTTAAGTAACAGGTCCGCGTGCTGAATAAATGAGTGAGTGGTTGACTGGGCAAATGACTTCACTGGTTGAAAGGACAAATGACTGGCTGGTCGACTGGCTAAGTGACTGACAGGTTGACCAACAAAGTGACTGAATTGCTCTGTGACTTAACGGCCGACTGGGCTGCTGGTTTATTAATTCATGGCCTGTCGGATTCACTAATGGACGAGGTGATTGACTGGCTGACTTAAAGGTAAATAACCTGAATGAATAAGTGACTGTCACCACGACCAACGAACCAACTCACTCACTGAATAATTGCTCAACAACTCTTTTCAGCCCGGCGGCGGAGGTGCATCAAAACAGCCCTTCCCTCAACCAGCTGATTTACCAAAACAAAGGCGGCTGATCACTCAAAATCCAATCAGCTGATCGGTCAAAACAAAGGACGAGCTGATCAGTGACAGCCATTCCGCCCCCGCCCCTCCCCCCCCTCGCCAATCACCCCTTCAATCTCCTCCCCCTCCCGCGTGGCCAGTAGCTGCTCCAGCGTTTAATTATCTTACCTTTAATGAGTATTTACCTACCTAAATTATCGTTTATCGGACTGGTTCCAGGAGTCATTACAGCAGTAAACCATCACTATTATCACCGGATCGACGGCCTCACCTGATAATTACTTACCTTGATCAAGATTAAACTCCGCCAGAGGTCTCTCAGCGACACACACTGGCCGGCATTAAAGGGACGGAACTTTCCGCCGGAACAAAAACATCTCGGGACATTTTCCAGGCCCGGATATAACCTGACGGCGGCGGCGGCGGGGGTCAAAGGCTCCCGGCGCAGGCCGCGTCCAAGGCCACTAATGGGAACAGGTTTGCGGCAGGAATAAAACATGTCTATTACCCCTAAAGGTGCGTCGCTGCAGTGATCAGCCGAGCCGCGGCCTGTTCGGGTTCGCCTTTTGTGGGCTTCGAACGCTCCAGCTTTTCTGAATTTGAGATTCGAAAGCAAAATGTCGACTAAATGATTCCTGAAAACGGGGGGAAAAAACTGGCGGGAAAGCAAGGGAAGGGAGGAGGAGTACCAAAAGGGCAGAGTGAAGGGCAGGGGCAGCAGGGCGGAGGTGGCAGGGGAGGGGTGGGGGGAATTGTCCGAGGGAATCTCCTGCCTCCCTTTATTGTATGTCAGGAAATGTCATCCACAGTCCTCTTTTATGCCGTTCACAAAGATTAAGCTGCCCCCCTATTTCCCCCCCCCCCCTCACCTGCCCTATCACCCTTCCCTGCTTGGCCCCCTCTGCACCTCCTCTCTCCCCTTCCCCACAACCCCTCACAAAACCACGATAATGGAACCGTAAATGGTAAATACTCTTTCCCTTAACTACATGCTACCATTTTTTCCCTCTCCCTCTATCTTGCCGTTCCTCTATCGCCCTCCCCAGAGAGGCTCACCCTCTGTGCCTTCCCCCCAGAAATAACCCTTCCCCTCGGGCCCGGCACAGCCGCCCCTCTTGTAAAAACTGAGCCTGGGCGAACCTGGCAGCCCTCCTGGCCTACACCCGCGAGACCCCAGCACTCCGTCAGGCTCCACCCCACAAAAGGCGCAGCCCCTAAAGATACGCCCCCCCCCTCCCCCACCCGCCTACCACCCACCACCACCTGCCCACCGCCCGGCTCCTTCCACCCCCAAGACTCGCTCCACAACTGAAATAATCAACAATTTACAGGAAAAATCATGGCCAGCACCTGCCTCTCTCACACAAGTCGTTGATATTTACTCCTCTCGTATATATTCTTATTTTTCTGTGAATTTGCTTAGAGCCGCCGGTGTGGCTGTATATTTTGCAAGGGGTCCCGCAGTTGTAGAATTTAAAACTTGCTGACAAAAAGAGAAAGTCCTGTATCAAAGGAGGGCGAGGGTGCGCGGCGGCCCGGCAGGTGTAGTGCCGGCGACGCGAGGGACGCCGCCCGCCGGGGAGACTTTTGATGTGCGGAACTCTTTGCGCCGCGCACTGTTTTACTTTTCTGTTTCCACCACTCGGCCGCCACGACTCCCGGTGGTGGAGGGGGAGAGCTGCTGGGTGTGCCGTGGAGAGCACCCGACGGGCGCTGGGATGGGTGGGAGAGGCGCCCTATAAGCATCGCCAGCAGGAGACCCCACGCGACCCCAAGGGCGGCTCGTGAACCGTTGGGTGTGGCCCTGTGGGACGAATCAAGTCACAAAGCGTCCCTCCCTTCCGCGGCCCGCTGCCTGCCGGCCCCACAAAGACGCCCCGGCGGCAAAAACGCGGGGCCTGCAAAAAATTCAAATTTGCCCCGAGAAGGCCTTTGCGTCGAATGATGGATATTCCACCTTGAATGCCATCCTTTCACTCAATTATTCTTTGCCTTTTTGCCGAGGTGGGTATCGTGCATCATTACGGCCACGGCGGATCAGGCTGGCGGCCCCTCGCCCCTTCCCCTCCCCCCTCCCTCTCCCGCCCCGACACACCTGTGCCTCCTTTGTGCGTCATCAAAGGCCACCACACTTGCCCCACACCTGTAAAGGTTGGCGCCCACCTCACCTCCTGGCCTCTCGAGGAAGACAGGCCGGCCAAGCGCTGGACGCGGCTGCCACGGACGGACGCGGCGCAGGACGGGGCTGACACGGGCGGGAGGAGCGCAGGACGGGGTGACACGGGCGGGAGAAGCGCAGGACGGGGCTGACACGGGCGGGAGGAGCGCAGGACGGGGCTGACACGGGCGGGAGGAGCGCAGGACGGGGCTGACACGGGCGGGAGGAGCGCAGGACGGGGCTGACACGGGCGGGAGGAGCGCAGGACGGGGCTGACACGGGCGGGAGGGGGCGCAGGACGGGCTGACACGGGCGGGAGGGGGCGCAGGACGGGCTGACACGGGCGGGAGGGGGCGCAGGACCACCATAGCAGGCAACCAATCGATGGCGCGCCGGCTGCGGGTCCATTGTGCATACTTAATGAAATTTCACTTGTATAGATCAGCGACGGGAGGAAGGAGGAGGAGGAGGTGGATGAGGAGGAGTAAGAGGAGGTGGAGGAGGAGACGAGGGGGCGCACGCGTCACCCTGGGGCGGGGGCGGGTCCAGGCAGTCTAAGCGGAGGGGAGGACTGACGCTGTGAAGGGAAGGGATATCTCCGCGGCAGGGGGAACCAAATCTCTACGGAAGGGGAGGAACCTCTATGGAATGGAAGGGACAGCTTCTGGAGGGGAGCACCGCCTGCTTGATGGGAGGGTAGCAGGGGCGCCAGGGGCAGGGCTTGCGTCAGCGATGGTCGGGGGCCGCCACGTCGCCCTGACAACCATGGCTATAAGGCGACGCGGGGACGTGGTCACCCTGGAAGAAGCAGCTCCTTGATGACGCCCGGACTGTGCTGGCGGGATCGGTCACCCGTTGAGGGATCCATTTGGCGCCGCGCCGTCAGCTGGTGCCAAAGGGGCCCCGCCTCGAGCTTCAGCGTCACTGCCCGGGGCCTCCCCCCCTCCCCCCCTCCGTTCCCCCCCGCACCCCGCCGGACATGGTATAAAAACATTACTGTATCGGCAATCAACCCCACACCCACCCTCCTCGTCATCCCCTCACCCATGAAGCCCCACCCTTCACGGCTCCCTTTCACCCCCAGCCCCCCCTCGCCCCCCACGTTATCACGAGAGGATCGCCGCCCAACAGAACTGTGATAAACAGCGCCTCGCAGCAGCACACATGGCCGCCCTCACGCTCCCTCCTCGCCGGCTCTGCATCGGAAACCTTTAAATCCGGATCACACTGAAATATTCACCTGTGAGAAATAGCCGCCAAGCACTCACCTGACGGAGCCGCGAGGGGAGGCAACGAGAAGCAGGGAGTGGGTGGGTGAACTGCGTCAGACTGAGGCAGACTTGATGGCTATGAGAACAGAAGATTCGCCAACAAAGGGAGTGTTAACGGGGCTGTCACGCTGCCGGAGCCTCCCGCGGTGATTCTGGCTGACTGGTTGGCCCTTGAAGTCTTCCTGGAAATGCCTCCTTGTCTCATCTACCGCCGGGGGGAGACTCGCAGAAGGCGCCCCCGGGTAATACTGAGCTGCCTCCCATAACGACCTCAACCGTCAGCAAATTTACAGCCCCACGACTCCCCGAGGACCATAAACACCCACATACAGCCCCCCATCACTACCCCCTCCACATTCACCATGCCCACAAATCCACCTACCACCACAACGGCTACCTACCACAACCACATCCCTCTTACACCATCACTTCCACCCATCACCTACACATCTACCATCACCATAAGGACCTCCATCACTACCACATTCCACATTCCCAAAACGACCACCCGTTACCAACACATCCACCATCACCACCACATCCTCCAACACATCCACCAATCACCACAACGAGCACTCATCACCATCACATCCCCCTTCACCCCCATGACATCGCCATAAACGTCAGCAACAACAAACACCACTACCGCCCAATACTCAACACCAACACCATCACCACCACCACCACCACCACCTTCAGCGTCACTATCACCACCACCATCACTCATATAAGAGGCCGAGGAATGGGAGAGGGAGTGGAATGAGTACCCCTCCACCACCACCACCTCCACCATACCCCTCCCCTCCTCACCTCCCACACACGAAAGCTCAAACAAACAAACAAGGAACTCCCCACGTAAATCAATCTATACTTTATACTCACGCCGCTCCTTATACCGTCGCACTTTCGTTATTATTATTATTATTATTATTATTATTATTATTATTATCTGGTATCGCAATCTATCTCTCTCTCCCGCTCTCGCTGTCCCTCTTTTCTCACCGCCCTCCTTCCTTTCATTACTGTTCTCCTTCCTGCGCTTATCCATTCATTCGCTCCCCGGCTCCCATTACTCTTTCCTTGTCTCTCTCTCTCTCTCTCTCTCTCTCTCTCTCTCTCTCTCTCTCTCTCTCTCTCTCTCTCTCTCTCTCTCTCTCTCTCTCTCTCTCTCTCTCTCTCTCTCTCTGCCACGCCAATGCCTCGTTACAAAGTTGTTAACACCCATTTTTACGGTGCAATCCGAGAGGGGGAGAAGGTGAGGAGGAGGATGGAGAGGAAGAGGTGAGAAGAGAGGGAAGGGGAGGGAGGAAGGGGAGGAGAGGGGGTGGCAGGGAGGGAGGGAAGGAAGGGGTAACGCAGCTGGCCCGTGTACGTGACAAACAAAATAACTTCGAGTTGGATCAGGACTGACTTTGATCTCCATTGAGAATTCCGGCGGGTGAAAGGCATAGACACACAGGGGGGGGGGGGGAGAGAGAGAGAGAGAGAGAGAGAGAGAGAGAGAGAGAATAAAGAATGACAGGCGAAAAAATCGAACGAGTGCATGATAAAAGAAGACGAAAAGAGAAAAAAGAGGAGAGGAGGAGGTGGAGGAGGAGGAGGGTGCACAGCGTCAACTAGAGGGCCAGGTGGGAACACACACGAACACACACACACACACACACACACACACACACACACACACACACACATTCCTCGCGGGGCCTCACGATCGTGCCACGGCCGCCCCAGCGCGCCGCTCCTCGTCCACACCCCGCCGGGCCCTGCAAGACCCTCGGCCTCGCCTAACGATGATCCCCGCCACAAACGTCCCCGGGAACGCCAGTGTTACCAGCCCATTAC
Source organism: Eriocheir sinensis (assembly GCF_024679095.1). NCBI lineage: Eukaryota > Metazoa > Arthropoda > Malacostraca > Decapoda > Varunidae > Eriocheir > Eriocheir sinensis. Next base: position 9,905,241 of record NC_066551.1, read on the forward strand.
GGCCCCGAGAGGCCCCGCTGCTGCTGCTGCTGCTGGCGGCGCCCTGGTAAACACGCGTCCCTTGGCAACACTGCTCACGCCTCCCCCTGCTTATAATTGCAAACGCAGAGGATAAATGCCAAGACCGGCCATTCCCCTCTTGGTATATGTCTCTATGGCCTTCGATAAACTTCCTGGATTTATGCAAATTATTTACATAAATGTGAAAAAGTTGCCAGCACGCACTCTGGCTGTGAGTCAGCCGAGGGGCGGCGGGGGGAGGCGCCCCGCCCCGCACCCACCCCGGGGCGTCTGGTTTTGTTCCTGATGAAAAAATAAACCAAATATACGAACCCAGATTCCTGGAGTATTTTTACTCTGAATTCCCGTGCCTTCTCAGTTCTAGCAGCGTGTACGTCTGAGGGGGAAAATTAAACTTACAGAGCCTCGTCCTCCTCCCCCCACGGGGCAGCTGACGCTCCCTCCGCGGCTCGGGGCGCCCCTGCACCGGCTGGCAACACTCACCTGCCGAGGAAAATGAAACAAGGGTTAGTTACACGTTGCAGAATAACAGATTATGTCAGCGTGAGAGTGGCGGGACACGGACCTGCCCCGCCATAACACTCTCTGTTTGTACTACACGAGCTGATCAATCACGTGCATCGCTCCCGTCCATCTGTTATATAAATATGTCCTCCATCCATACGATTAATCCGACCCATTTTTTATCACCATTCTCACCTGCCTCACATTTATTTGCATATTACCCGACTTTTTATAGAGGCTTTTCATATCATGGCCGCTGCTCCACCCCTTCCACATCTCCCCCTTAAAGCGACGGGTACGCGCGGCCGTCCCCTCCCGGCGCCCGCTGGACACCTCGATGAAAAGGTGATGTCCCGCCCGTGTGCCGCCGCCGAGCAACACAGGTAAGCGAGCGTGCGGCGCCGTAAAAACTGAAACCACGCTCTCTCCTGATGCGCTTTGTTGATATTTTTAGTGCGGGGCGAAAAAAGGAAATTGCAAAAATGGTTCAGGAGATACCCGGCTGAAAAAGGAAAATTGTTACTTCCCCTTCCCTGTCCCGCTGAAATACAGGTGTGACGCCCGGCCGGTATCAGGTCAGGCCGGCTCAGCTCAGGCACGCCGGAATATTTTTATCATTTTTTTCGTGAACAGCAGCGGCTCCTGCTGCAAAGGACTTACACATGAGGCCGGGGGACACCAGGGGAAGGTATATTCTCTCCCCAGGGCGGGGACTAGTGGCCCTTCCCTCACCTTTCACCCTCCCTCGCCCTCTCCGTGCCACGCCCCTCTCTCAGGCTCACAAAGTTGCTTCCTTCATCCTCCGAGCGAACTTTGGGTGGGATCACAACCTCTATTTATTAAGGTCTTGCCCGGCCACCGCAGTCATGGATACCTTTATTATTTGTCACCGTAACTCTGCGCCAATACCAGTACTTGCTCTCACCTGCCTGCCATTCACCGGCCCAGACTTCCTCTTTTCTCGCTTTTTCTCGGATTGTTCTGTCGCCTATCTATTTTACTTTCTTGTTTCCCTTTTCCTTATTATCCCTATCATTTTCCTTGTTCTCATTTTTCCTCCTCCTCCTCCTTTGCGTCGCCGTTCACCCCGTCAGCTCAGCGCCATGGTCGTCACATAAAGGTTTGTTTCCTGGTTTGTTCCGGTGAGGCGTGAGCACCAGCCACAACACAGAGAAAACACAAACACACAAACAATCACACTCGTCCACTTTACCATATCTCAGGATATTGACATGCCATATATTTTTTTCTGATTCACTCTTTTTTTAGAACTTTACTTTTAGAATACATAAAAAAAGAAGGCAACAGAAAAACGGAACGAAGCGACAAGTTACAGCGAGCCGAAGACAAGCCACTTATACCCCCTCCCCGCACCCCATCCTCCCTTACCTGCCATGTACTCCCTTACTCCCCATGGAACTACCCCACCTGCCCCCTACCTGCCGATGCGCCCTCCCTTCCTCCCCTGCTCACCGGCACCTCCCTCCCCCCTTCCACCCCTCACGGGCCGCTCACTCGCTTTGACAGAACATGTAAATAACTGGTTAGACGGAGCCTTCCAGTACAGTGACTGATGACCGCCGCTCGTGTGACCTCTCCATTACGTGTGTGTGTGTGTGTGTGTGTGTGTGTGTGTGTGTGTGTGTGTGTGTGTGTGTGTGTGTGACCTCGCCCGCCGGCTTGGTTATCAGGATTCTCGCTACACGCCTAAGGAAGCCTCTGCAACGCCCCTCACAATGGGAAAGCAAACCTCATCAACTCTTTCCCTCCGTCAATGTCAGCGTGCCGTGGGTCGGCGCGCACAATTTCCAAGCAAAGTGGTGGCCGCGTCCATCACTGCTGTCCCCGCGGCCGGCCAGCCAGCCCGACCCTCCGACCCTCCCATTCACTATTTGAATTTAAACCTCCTTTGCTGCAATGCTTATAGTCTATTTTCTTTACCTCCGGCCTTATTTGCTTTTTATTTGCCACCGTCATCCCGTCTTTTCATCTCCCCTTCTCCCCGCCCCCCCAGGCACCCCAGTAACGGCTCCCAATGATAAAAACTACCATGAAAAAGCTTGCGGCCCTCACGGCTCTCATGGTGCCGGGACAACACACCTTACCCGACGACCCTCTCCCCCAGTCCCCAACCCCTCCCCCCTCCCGGCCGCCTCTCCCGCCCTGTCCTTTGAGTGGTGCGGTCCTGGGTGGTGCTGGGCGTGGCTCGAGAGTACCCGGGTAAGGTATCTCTCCCCGGCTTCTTGAGAGGGACCGCGTAAGTGCTGGTGACGGTGTGCTGCTGCTGCGCCGGACACACAGCGGCGGAGGGAACTCGAGTCACGTCATATGGAAGGACTACACACACACACACACACACACACACACACACCGCGGGAATACTAAGGTGGAAGGGTGGAGATGACCGTAGCGGCGTCTCAGCACAGGGCGGGAACGTATACGGGAGAGGCGGGGAGGCGGCAGGGGAGATTCCTATACGGTGGACTCCCTTCGAAATGGAAACTAATATTGTGATCCTCCTCCTCCTCCTTCTCCTCCTCCTACTCCGGGAGCCTGCATTACGACACCTTCATCACGCTGTGCCTCACGAAGCCTGACCACCGCCACGCCCAGCACCTCACTCCGCCTCCTCGCCGTAGTGCCCTTCAGCGGCCCCGCCTCCCTTCACCTCATTCCGTTCACCTTGTCATGTCGCCCCTTCACTCTTCAGCACGCCGGCTCGTCACTTTAGAACACCACCCCCACCACCCCTCCCCGTCATTCTCCTTGACACCCCCTCCCCTCCTCCTTTCGCTGGTGTCTCCATCCCCTGGACCTGCATGAAGCCTTTCCTTGTCGTGACGTAAAACTCATTCGTGTCCTAAAACTCTGCTGTCAACGCTCCCAAGTAACACGGGAGGGAAACCTGCCCGGCCGGTCAACGAGGGACCCCCGCCCCTCCACTTGCTATGAAAAACTCAGCGCGCCATGAAAAAATCAGATATGGGGACGGAGGGTCGCCCGGAGCCGCCGTCCCGCTTGCCCTGCCCACCTAAAGGTAAACCCAGGAATTATTTACCGGCTGAAAGAGCTGAATTATTACTGGCGCCGCTTGTGGGCGACAGCGGCCCTGACTGCGGAGATATAAAATAAATCCGGTTACTACAAAAAGCCGCCCCGCCTGTGATTGGACTGCGCGCCGTGATGCAGTTCCAACACCCGTTTTTCCCCTCTATGGCCCTTCGGGTCGCTTCTATTGGTAATTAATTTTAAGCAATATCAAGGCATTTTATCGGAAACGCTCCAGCCTACGGTTTTTATTCTTTTCCAAACGTCAACAGGAAACGGTCGGGTTCCCATACCTGTAACGGAGGCCACGACACGACGGTCCTCCCCCTTTCCCCTCCCCTGTCAGGTGGCCACGAGGCAATCACCGGCAGCCTCGGCTTCGAGATGAATTGCTCAACTCATTTGCAAGTAACAGTTCGAACCATTGAGCGGCGGCGGCGGCGGCGGAGGAGGTCTGTGAACGATGGATCCTCTGGGGTGTCATGGCGGCCCTGCGCGGCCACCATCCCGTCACACACCACCTCTGCCACGGCCTCTTTCCCTCTCGCCCCGCCTCGACTAGTTCCGTAATATTGAAGACGCTGCGCTACAAGCCGAGCCGAGGCTGAGAGGGGCGGGCGTCCTCCCTGCGGCGGGGCTTCCCATGGGGTCTGGTAACGCCGGTCGCTACGAGTTCTTGCAGAGTTAACGGTCCCGAGGCGGCGCGCGCTCTACCTTTTCAAAAAGAATCCAGATTAATGATGGGTCAACCCTGCCTCTTCACCAGCCGTGGGGGGAGGGATCCTTCACTGCCACTCTCATACTCTTGAAAGGTTCTTCTCCTGAATAAGCAAAGAACTTTTTACGGAGATTCATTTGAAGTCAATAAGGCGGCCTCAGCTCGCTCGTCCCCCCCCCCACCCCCCCTCCTCTCTCTCTCTCTCTCTCTCTCTCTCTCTCTCTCTCTCTCTCTCTCTCTCTCTCTCTCTCTCTCTCTCTCTCTCTCTCTCTCTCTCTCTCTCTCTCTCTCCTGCTGGTAGTGTATACAAGTAAGAGCCGCCACCAGCACCTTGCGACACCCGGCCCTGCAGCGCCTCCCTCCAGCTGCCTCCTGCACTGCCGCCAGACAGGAAGACGCTATTCTCCAAGTGTTATCAGCTCAACAATGCCTCCACAGCCCTCCGTCCTCCTCCTCCACCACCCACCGTCTATCTCCTTTATCCTCCACCCTTCCACAACCTTCCTTCCCATTCTTCCACCCTTCCTCAGCTCTCCTTCTCCTTCACAACCCAGCGTCTTCTTTTCACAATGCATCCTTCCACAATCCACCTTTTGTATATCATCACCCTTTCACAGCACTCCTTCCTCTCCCTTCAGCTTTCCACCACCTTCCCACTCCTTCACCACACCCTCCACCCTCAGAGCACCATGACAGAGGGACGCCGGCCAGCTGACCCTCGTGGCTGGCTACGTGACGGGCCTCCAGCTGCAGCGCCTCCGTGATGAGAACATAATTACCGCCTAAGGCCGCACGCATGACGGCGCCTCACTGTTATCCCTAATCCTGGACCCCTACATTCCTCGCCGCCAGTTTTTACCTCGCTAGAAGTCTGTGGACGGCTGGAAGGAAATGTATTAAGCCCCGGATCCCCTGGAGTCTGGCGCCGTGGTGCTCGCTCATCACGGGGTCTTCTGGGCGGATGGGCAGACAGCACACTTGGAGGGGAGGGGGCATACCTGCTCTACCTGCTGCCCGCCCTACCTGTCACCCACTGCACCGGCTGTCTTGTTGTCGAACCCTCATCCACACGTCACATGCACGCACAAATCAAACATCAGTGCAAAAGCAGAAAATATGAACCCCGGCGGCACCTTCCCGGGGTACAGAGGGAGGGAGGCTCGGGGCCATGCGTGGGAACGATGAGTCAGGCCTGGAGGGGCGAGGCACAGAGACGATCGGACGATGTTATGCGTCACACGCCGGAAAAAAAAAGAATAAAAAGAACATGAATACGAATACAGCCATGGACGCACAGAGCTGAACAGTAATCAGATTAAGGTATCGGTTACCCTAAAAAAAGGAAAATATAAAAAAAACTTAAATTCTTCGCCGCGCCATCAAGGCCCCGTCGTCTGTCAAAGCGGCGGCCGCCGTCCCTCCCGCCGGGGCGGTGGGCTCCACACTCCCTTCGGCCCCAAACGATTGAAATTCTTGAAATTCTTCGCTGATAGCCATTGATAAACCATTCAGACGAGGCAGAGAGAAAGAAAAAAGGGGAAATATTGGTGTACGTTTGTAATACCGTTCGGCATTTTAGATATTCATGCCTGCCGTGAATATCAACAGCAGGAGAGTCTGGCTGGTGCAACATTCACGGCTGACCTAACCTGCCGCCGCTCACCCCCCTTTCCCCCGCCGTGCCCTGCGGAGCGTATGACTCTTAATATCACTTGTTTATGTAGAGGCGCTGCGGCGTGGCGTCTCCCCGCCACCTGGAGGCCTCCGCGGGAACTCTCGTCACTACGAATGTATCTTCTCGGCTTCCCCGGCGCTCCTCAAGTCCGAAGAAGCTGTTTTGGAAGCGAGAATCTAACTTTTCCGTCTTTTTCCAGGATTCCGCCTCAAAACACCGGGATTGATTTCATTGTCGAACCAAAATATTCATGTTTTCCGGCAATGAACGAGTATTCGCCGCCACCCTCACAGCGGCGAGGCGCGTCCTTCCAGTTCCATTATTTCACTCTTCTTTTCCCGCATCTTCCCTTCCACTTCTCAGTCTTGTCATCCTCTCTTCCTTCTCCTCCTCCGTTCTTCTCTTCCTCTTGCCTTACCTCTATACCTTCATCCTTACTTCTTTTCTTTTCTTCCCTTCCTTCCCCTTCCTCCCTCCCTCCCTCCCGGCTCAGCTTATGTTCCTGACGAGACAATCAGCTTTTTCCCTCTCATCCCCTTCTTTTCCCTTCTCCTGCGTTTTCTATTTGTGTTGGTAACCTGTTGTGTCGGGTGGCGGCTGTTATTGGGCCGTGATGGAAGCCGCTGCAGGTGAGTTGATGAATCGTGAGTGCGGGCGGGCGGGCGCGCGGGCGGTGCGGGCAAGGGTGTTGTGGTGGATACGACGTGTTGGAAATTTGTTTGTGGCTCTTGTGAAAAGGAGTGACGTGGCTGAGCTGTGGGGAAACGGCGCTGGCGTGGAAGTGGCGTGGGGGTCTTTTCTTTGAGCTGTGTGTGGTGTGTGTGTGTGTGTGTGTGTGTGTTTGTGTGTGTGTGTGTGTGTGTGTGTGTGTGTGTGTGTGTTTAATGTGTCTTCCTGTAGGCTTTGGCCGCCGCGTTGCAAGCCTGTTGTGCCGGGCTGCGCCGTGGGAGCCTCTCGCGTTAAGCTGCATTTGACCTGCGAGTGTCGAGGGCCGTGCAGGCGACAACCCGCCGCCGCGACACGCACCTTTATGCTTCCTTCCCACGGCGCGCCGCGAGCAGTCAAGAGGCTCAAGCAGGTGCCGGCCTCCGCTATAAACGTTGCGCGCGGCCTAAAGGAAGGAGTTTTAATTTACAGTCATATATACAAGCCAAGGCCAAAGTGTGCAGGTGCAGGGGCGAAAAGGACGTCACTGCGTCTGTAGGAAGGTTTAAAATACCGACGAACACTTAAATTCACAACGTAACCTGATATTTCGCTGCTGACAATGTTTGAGTATACCGTAACAAACCAGAAATAACAAAGATACATCGGTCTTGAAAGTGATAAAGCCAGATAAGTGTTATTTTTGACGTGGCAGAACCTTAAACCAATATTAATTAAGGCACACGTAACGACGCACGACAACGCGATGCACCATTACAACATCAGGACCTGTATCAGCTATTTGGAAGACGAAGACCCCTTTCAGCAGGACGCACGGCGGGTTGTATGTAGTATCAGCGTCACCACAGTTCCACTCCCTAAGTTTCCCCGGGCAGCAGTTCATCGACCGACCCGCATGGGAGGAGGAACAGCTGGATAGATAGACCGTGCACTGTTCACCTCGGCCAGGACTAAACCCGCCTCGACTCCCCGCTGCAGAGGCTAGCGTCGGTATTCTCAGACACTGCCGCCCCTCACATAAACTATTTCCAAAGGCCAAAAAGGAGATCAACTGGGTTCTCATGAGTGTTTTTATAGGTTCTTGGTACAGAGGAAGGGTCAAACTAACACCAGAGTGATTAGAATACCCCTGGAAAGTCCTACAATTCCTACGAAAGCGTTATCAAAAGTGTGTGATTGGGCAAGGAAATGTTTAAGAATATGATCCTGACGTTCCCAGACACTGCAGCGACGCAAATCCCAACAGACGGGTGTGAATAGAGCGAAGGGAGGGCGGGAGAGAGGAAGAAGACATGTAAATACTCGCCTTCCGCTACTGCTCTAATCGTAAGGTGGAAATAAACGGAAGAAAGCAATCTGTTCCGCTGTCTACCTGAAGATGTAGACAACGCGGGGCCGCCAAAGGGCACGGCCGCTGCGTTATTCATGCGGTTGACAACTCTCGGGCGGCCGCTGTCCTTTAGCTTGAAGCCTCGATGAAATATTTCGTTCAGACCCAAAATTTTGACTGCAACGCTTCACTTAAATCTCATTCGTAACTGTGTGTGTGTGTGTGTGTGTGTGTGTGTGTGTGTGTGTGTGTGCCTATTTTCTCTCTCTCTCTCTCTCTCTCTCTCTCTCTCTCTCTCTCTCTCTCTCTCTCTTCCACCATGGCGCCGCACGAGTGGAAATAATGTTCTCTCCACAATGAGGCCGCAAAATCACGCTCTGCACAACGGGTCTTGTTCATTCTGGTCCAATTATAAAATCACCACACGGCCACTGTTCTCTCTCTCTCTCTCTCTCTCTCTCTCTCTCTCTCTCTCTCTCTCTCTCTCTCTCTCTCTCTCGTGTTCAACTTCCTTTCCCTCTCCCTTCCATTACTTCCCCTACACTTTTTCTCATACGTCGCCCTTCTTAATGGGATAAGAGGGAAGGTGGACTGTGCTAGTGGAGGAGAAGGCAGCGGTGGTGGTGGCGATGGTGGTGACAGTGGTGGAGGTCGTGGTTGAGGTGGCAGTGGCGGTGGCGGCGGGCGGAGCGGCGAGGGTGCAACAAGCTATACTAAATGGCTCTGGCGGGTTGGATGACAAAAATCACAAGCAATTATCTGGGCCGGAAAAATACAGGTGTTTTACGGAGCCGACTTCACTCCGAATCCGCAGTAAAATTCGTGCAATCTGATTTACATATCCCATGAATACATACGATGCCGGAGGTTAACATTCGAGAAACATAGAGCATTTTTTTCAACTTTTTATTTCTATCATGTAGCCGCCGCCGCCCCTGTCGCTGTTGCCTCCATACCAGAAGGGGAGACGCGGCGAGGAGGAGGACTGGAGGAGAGGAGATCATTAGACAGCTGTGAGGAGGAGGAGGAGGAGGAGGAGGAGGAGGAGGAGGAGGAGGATAAAGGCGTAGGATCTCACCGGTGCTTCTTTGAAAATACGCAACACGAAGAACCAGAGTCAACACAAGGATGCGGTCAGGTAACACTAATTAGAGACCACACCTGCCGAAGGATCCCCCCTCGCCCCCTCCTCCCCCCCCCCCCCCTCCAGCCCTAGCCAAGCAGCACGTGTTGAAGGAGGGAAGGGCGATCTGGGGAGGAGACCGAGATTGACCCTCCTCCCCTCCCCCCCACACGTGAGAGAGAGAGAGAGAGAGAGAGAGAGAGAGAGAGAGAGAGAGAGAGAGAGAGAGAGAGAGAGAGAGAGAGAGAGAGAGAGAGAGAGAGAGAGAGAGAGAGAGAGAGAGAGAGAGAGAGAATGGCTGACTGAGTGAAACCGGAAGAGTGGGTGAGTGGGTGGGAGAGGACGGCGAGTGGTCAGTGCACCTGGGCGTGATGGGTGGGGCGGGTGGGGTGGGGGGAGAGGGCTGGGGAAGAGGGGGAGCATGGGCGCCTTGCCATCATTACTCTTGAGACTCGTGCAAGTAACTCATCCCACACCCACCTATAGTAGTTCCCCGCATCCACTAAGCTCCCCCACCCACCTTGTCCACCCTCACCCACCTCATCCATTTACTCCCACTCATCCACTTTCACCCACCTTGTTACATTCACACTTACTCATCCACCCTTATTCCCACTCACCTCCGCCTAGTCAACCCACACCTACTCAATCCATCCCAACCCCAATCCATTTATCCAACCCTCACCCACACCGCCCTCCTTGTCCCTCCACACCCACCTATCCACATTCTCACATGCCCGTCTTCTTATCCACTTCATCTTCAATCGTGCAGCCATTCCACCCACCCACCACGCTGACCACCACCACCACCGCCACCACCATCACCTCTTCCCCCTACCCCTCAGCCAAGTGTTCGTCTCACGCATCCACCCACGAAAGAGGAAAACTACACCATCTTCCCTTTCTCCCCCACCCCCCATCCACCCCAGAGAAAATAGATAATACTGGGCCGATCGCATCCATCCAGAGAAAGAAAAATGCGCAGGGAAAGCATGCAACAATCATCACCGTCGCTCAACAACAATCAGGCCGGGGAAAAATAGATCAGTCGCCGCGTCCATCCAGCATCCCTGACTCGAGGCTCCCGCATTACCTGGGCCGGGCAGGTTAATGACGGGCCGCCGGTAATTACAGTGTCCACGTCCACCAATAAGCTGCTTCATTACTCTAAACGACGCCCAATGCCGCTCCTTGATGGCCACGCTGAATCGTTTCCGAGCGCGACGAAATTGCGCCGTTATGAGAGATTCTGGGCCGAGTTTGCGACGCGCCGAGACCTCCACCGGACGGGCCGAGGGAGGAGAGAAAGGGAGAGAGGGAGGGAGAGATAAGGGCTGAAAGCATGGTATGGGAGAGGGAAAGAGAAGGAGAGAGAGGGATGGAAGTTAGGGAGAGGGAAAAAGAGGGAGGAGGGGAAGCTTGAGAGGGGAAAAGAGAGGGGATGAAGTTTGGGAGAGGGAGAGAGAGGGGATGGATTTTTGAGAGAGGGAAAGAAAGGGAGAGAGAGAGAGAGAGAGAGAGAGAGAGAGAGAGAGAGAGAGAGAGAGAGAGAGAGAGAGAGAGAGAGAGAGAGAGAGAGAGAGAGAGAGAGAGAGAGAGAGAGAGAGAGAGAGAGAGAAGGGAGGAGGGAAAGAGTTGAGAGGGCATGACAAGGGATGTGAGCGTGTGTGGGTTGTGAAGGGGAGAGAAATGGAATGGGTAAAGAGGAGTGTGGGCGGTGATGGGACGGGGAGGGAGGGGAGAGGGGGCGAAGAGTAGGGGAGAGGGGAGGGTGTTGAGGGGAGGGGTAAAGCTATAATGGGTGTTGGGGAGGTTAGGGATTCGGAGGATGGGGGGAGGGGGTCAGTCACGCCGGGGTCTGACCATTCCCCACGATTTTGAAGGGGGGGGGGGAAGAGAGAGAGAGAGAGAGAGAGAGAGAGAGAGAGAGAGAGAGAGAGAGAGAGAGAGAGAATGCAACTTGTGTTTTTACTACTTATTAACGAAATATACAACCATTTTTTTGTGTCTTTTCGGTTGCCAACACACACACACACACACACACACACACACACACACACACACACACACACACACACACACACACACACACACACACAAAAAAAAAAAAAAAAAAAAAAATCCCGTGCAAACAGACGACAAGCGAGAACAGCCAAGAAGCCCTCGAGAAGACCGAGAGGAGGAGGAGGAGGAGGAGGAGGAGGAGGAAGAAGGGAAAGAAACGAAGAATGAGGGCGAGAAGTGAAGAGAGAATGACGAGGAAAATTAAAAGAATGAGGAGAAAAAAACCGTCCGAGGGAAGAAAAAGAGCGAGGAGGAGGAAAGAACGGTTACGGAAAGAGGAAAAGAGCTGAAAAGGGAAGGAAATGAGGAAAAAACTTCGGAGGGAACAGAAAAAGAGGGAGCAATGAGGAAAGAACAAAGAACAGTTGCGGAAAGAGGAGAAAGAGGTAAAAACTAAGGGAGATGAGGAGGAAAAAATGGCTGAGGGAAGAAAGGCACAGAAAGGAGGAGGAAGGGGCGGTTGTGGAAAAGAGAAAGGAGGTGAAAAGGAAAGATTATAAAAACTGGAGAGAGGAAAAGGTTAAGAAAGAGAAGTGGATGAAAGGAGAGAAAAAAGAAACATCTGGGAAAGGATGAATAGGGAAGAAGAATAACAAGAAAATGGAAAGAGGGAGGAAGCAGAAACGGAAAATAAAGAGGAAGAAACGGAGAAGGAATAAAGATGGAGGTAAACGAAGCATGAGGATAGATAATAAAAATGGAAGGAGGAGGAATGAAGAGAAACAGAGAATGACATGGGGAGGAAGAAAAGGGAGAAAGGGGAAAATAAAAAAAAGCAAAGGAACAAAGATGGAGGTAAATGATGCATGAGAAAAGATAAAAAAAAGAGAAGAAGGTGGAATAAACAGACAGAGAATGACATGGGAGGAAGAAAAGGGAGAAAGGGGAAAATAAAAAAAGGCAAAGGAATAAAGATGGAGGTAAACGATGCATGAGAAAAGATAAAAAAAAGAGAAGAGGGTAGAATAAAAACAGAGAATGACAAGGAAGGAAGAAACCGGAGAAACGGGAAAAGAAAAAAACGGCAAAGGAAAAAAAGAAGGTGGTAAATGAAGAATGAGAAAAGATAAAAAAAAGAGAAGAGGAAAGAATAAAAACAGAGAATGACATGGAAGGAAGAAAAGGGAGAAAGGATAGACAAATGGAGGAAATGACATGAGACAGTAACACGAATGAGATAAGAAAACACCAAAGAAGGGAAAGAGGGCAAGGTAAGGGACGAGGGGGGGGTGGAACAAGGTAAGAGGGGGGGCAGACAGATGACAGGTGAGGGAAAGGGGGGGTCACAGGTAAAGCGCCCCCCCCTTACCTTGTCTGAGGGGCGTAAGGTAAGGTCGATATTCCCAGCCCTTTGAAGACTAAAACGACCTTACGAGCACTGACCTACACCAACGAGAGAGAGAGAGAGAGAGAGAGAGAGAGAGAGAGAGAGAGAGAGAGAGAGAGAGAGCGCTCGTGAGTAAATGTAAGCGAAAGAGTGGCTGACCAAACAGTGTGTGCTTGCGTGTGTGCGTGTGTGTGTTCGTGCGTGGCTGGGCGGCCCGGCGTTTTGTGAATCATCAAAATATATATGCGGTCAAAACTCGAGTATTTCGTTCACGTGACGCCGCTCTTCGGGGCCCGCGCGTGATTTGTGATTTACAACGTGACGCAGGTGATGGTGGTGGAGTGGGGTGGTGGTGGTGGAGGGGGGCGGGGTATGTGCATGCATGAACTGGGTATACTTTGTTGATTCTCTCTCTCTCTCTCTCTCTCTCTCTCTCTCTCTCTCTCTCTCTCTCTCTCTCTCTCTCTCTCTCTCGTGTTTGGAATATTATGAATGATTTGCACTCTCTTGATTGCTGTTAAGGAAGGCCATAATGTTTTGATGATGTTATGCTTAAATGGTGCGGGGGAAGTGCTTATGTTATGTGCTGTTGCTGGGAGTCTGTGGTGCTGTCTTTGGATCCAGTGATGGTTTAGGATGCTGAGATGCTGTTAAGAAGCAGTGGAGATGCTATTGAGTTATGTTAAGATTTAGTGCTGTTTTAAGAGGCTATGATGCTGTTGAAGTGATATGATACCGTTAACCCCTTGACTGCGGAGTTCCTATAAGACATCACCAAGCTACAGTAGTGGATCAAAAAGTGGTTGCTACAGTTCAATGAAGAAAAATGTGAAGTCCTGCACCATGGGAGGGGATATCCAGCACACCAGTACCACATGGGAAACACTCCACTATCCACCACAGAGCCAGATAAAGACCTGGGAGCATATGTTACCAGGCTACCAGTGAAGGCGAAATCCGTACCAATCGCTGCGGACGGGTTAAGATGTTGTACAGTTGTGTTAGGATTTAGTGCTCTTTTAGGATGCTGTGCCGCTAACTCATAATCTGGTGTGGGAGCAAGATGAAGGATGCTGCGTCATGGTGTACCGCTGTGTCACGCCTGGTGCTGTGCTCGTGCTGTCAAGGGAAGCCACGTGTCGCCGCTGACCCACTAACGCTCAGCGACAGGCGATCGGGTTGTCGGTGAGGCTCCTTTTCCTGCTTGATCTCCTTCCTGTCTTTTGTCTGACCCAATGTTGCTGTTTAGGATTCACGAGCACGCCTGGCCTGCTGCTGATGCTACTGCTGATGGGGCGGGGATGATGGTGGTGGTGAAGGAGGAGGAGGAGGAGGGGTGGTATAATGATGTAGTGATGAAGGCAATGATAGCGACAGCGATGGTGAAAGGATAGTGTATAAACCTCAAATGACGTCAGATGCAAAGGAGTTTATGAGGAAGAAAATGATCTGCCAATACTCCGCTAATGAGGAACCGGTAAATACGAATACGTTTATGGACGCGAGATGGAGTGGCCAATTTTTTTTTTTTCTCTCTCTCTCTCTCGAGGCTGGCGAGTGTTTGGTGATTTGCTGCGTGATGAATATTACTCCGTCAGGAAAGTTTGTGAAGCCGCGGTGACGTTCCCAAGACCCTCCTCCTCCTCCTCCTCCTGCCGTGGTCTCAGACTTTTCCTTCAGATGAATATTCGATTCGTATTAGGAATGCTATACTTACTGGAGTGCTTCCACGTGTATGTCAAGCACTTTTTACACTTCCGAAAATATACTTTTTTTCTCTAAGCTATAAGCATATATACCGCGTAGTGATCAGTGTAGGTAAAGGCCGTGGTGGTGGTGGTGCTGCTGGTGTTGTTAGCGACAGGGTTAACCCTGGTTAGCGGAGCGTGGCGATGGGCGTGCTGAGTGGTGGGGTATCGGGTCTCGTGTGAGCAGCCTCCCGGTACGGACGGCTTATACTTAAAACTGTCAATATAAAAAAATATTGGAAGTGTCTGTGGAGGAGATTCTGAACCTCTTCCTTTAAAATTCATCTTTACCCCAGTCAGTGTGGGGATGCGGCTGCGGCGGCTGCGGCGGCGGCGCGGGTGCCCAGTGGCCCCGTGAACATGTTGGTCAGTCTGTACCGCCGTTTAAGTTTCTTGCTCTACCAACACCTGCTAATCACTGGGGCCAGCCAGGCAGAACACAAGGCTGCCCGGCTCCCCTCAGGCTGTGCATCGCCAGCCGGCACGCAGCACCTTAATTTGGTACACGCCGCCCCGTGCGGGGAGGCGGGGCGGGCACTCTCCCAGCGCGGCGGGTCAGGGCCAGGCGCCGCGGGGCCGTTCATGGTTCATGGTTTCCTTTCTCGGCCGCGATGATGTGCTGCGCAACACTTCCTGTGAGCCCTTGCTTGTGGCTTTATTTATGGTGTCTCGGGGAGCGTCTGCGGCCCGGTACGAGTCACTTACGAGGCGGCACGTGCACGTCCCGCCGCGGGGCGTGGCGGGCACCGGCTGACGGCCGAGGGGCGCCACATCCCTCGCTGGCAGAGTTCTCTTCCGATACTGAGGAGATGCCGGCGCCGCCATCACTGAGTGAGGCCCACAATTAGATGCTCGTAAAAAGAATGAAATATGCAGGTGGTGGAACACACAGCGAGGATACCATTTATATGCAGGCAATGCGTGGGCGGCCATGGACTGGTGGGGAGGGAGGGAGGCTCCGTGGGCGTCACCTCCATGGGACAGCGGGAGGAGGAGGAAGCAGCAATAGCACCACTCAGCCAGTTTATGTGGGGCGGATCGGGCAGCCTTGAATCAGGCTCGATTACCTCGCCTCTTCGGGCTGGGAACCCCGATAAGAGGCAGGAACCAACGCCCGCGGCCGCCGATCACCGCCCCCCCCACCGCCGCCGACAAGACTCCCACGGCTCCCCTCACTACACACACACACACACACACACACACACACACACACACACACACACACACACACACACGAAGCCACAGCCACCTACTTGAGGCGGAGTCGTAGGCCCATCCATAATGCGCGCCTCGTAGCCTCCCATCACACGCCTCCTCGTTAATGGAGACTCATACACGCCTCGCACACGCCCGCCAGCCTCGCCGCCTCCTTCCTGCCTGATGGAGGCGGCGCGGCGACCTCTCGGATACACCGCCAACACCCATTAAAAATTCCACTCGTGAAAACCGTAAAGCCTCGCACCGCCTCGGCTCCGCGAAGTCATTAACCCGAGACAGAGGCCGATACACAACGCGCGGGCACTCACGGTCACGGCGCCCCCCTTGCCCCCATTAACCCATTTACCTATTCACCAGGCCCTCCTGCCCCCGCCCTGGCCCCATCGCCCCCCCACAACACAACGGAGGTCGCGAGAAGATAAAAACTGGAAGGGGAACTAACATTAACCTGCACGTAGGAAGGTGTGTTGTGGGTGGTAACTTTCCCTCTTCCATGCAGCAGCAGTAGTAGTAGTAGTAGTAGTAGTAGTAGTAGTAGTAGTAGTAGTAGTAGTAGTAGTGACAGTAGCAGCAGTAGAAGGGCAGCAGCGTTAGGGGAAGAAAATGAGATGTCGTTTTCGCTATACGGTGGCTGAAGGTTAATATCTGCGGCTGATGTGGAATTTGTCTCTGCTGTCCTCCTCCTCCTCCTCCTCCTGTATCCTCCTCTATATACGTATACTTCTTGCTCTCTTCCTTGAATTGCTGTTGTTGCTGTTTCTCCGGCATTCCGGGCTCTCCTGACTCACCGCTTCTTGCTCCGCTCTCCTCCTCCTTCTCCTCTTCCTCTTCCTCGTCCTCGTCGTTAACAAGATAATTCGGCGCAGTGCAAAACCGGCTGATATCCACCCCAACACTTGAGCCATCCAGCCGCCAGCCAGCCAGCCTACCCAGCCAGCAACGACCCAGGCCTCTCCTCGACAAACCTGGGCCATATTCTTGAACAAACAAGGCTTTCAGAGGTGTTTGGGGCATTTCCAAGGGTAGTTTTATGGCCCTGATGGTAGTTTGACCCTTCTTCTACATCATAAACCTAAAAAAAACTCACAAGAACCCGATTGATCCCTTTTTGGGCCTTTGGAAATAGTTGAGAGGGGAGGAAGCGTCTGGGAATACCGTAGCTGCCTCGCCCCAACATCTTAACCTCGCAAACACAGAATTATTCCGCTGCGACTTGGCTTTACGGCGACTCCTCCTCCGCCTCCTGCCTCTTATCTCCCCCGACACACGCTGCTTCGGCTGCTACACGGCGCCGATATATTCCCCCACGGCCGCCGCTGCATATTCATAGGGGGGAAGGAGCAATATCTTCAACATTCACTAGTCCTCCTTAAGTATTGAGGAGGAGGATAATGTGAGCTTGTCCAACATTCATTCGCTCCGGGACCCCGTGATGCCCTAGCTCGCTCCCCGCCGCTCTCCCTTCCCACTCTCATTACTCTTCTCTTAATTTCGTTTACTTTGTCTTCCCGTTTCCATCGTGTGTGTTTCCGTGATTATGTTAAAGCATCGGTCCAACGGGAGGGTATACGTGTTTCTGTTTAAGTATAGTGTGTTGCAGCCTCTCTTTGTGTTGCAGGGTGTTGGTAATGACGGGTCGAGAGGCGGTTACTCCATAGATATAATCGAAGGCTTGCTTACAACACTCTTTACATTAGGGTGTGGAGGTGAGGTTATGCTGTGTGAGTGTGCGAGAGACGGCCGGTGGGACGAGACAACGGAGATGATCGTAAAGGAGAGATAAGTCATTCTATAGAGGTTACACTGTTGGTTGTAGAGAAGATTGAGCGTGTATAGAGGTTATGGTTGTGAGCATAGAAGAGGTTATCGATGCAAAGAGGATGTCAAACTTGAGTGTAGAAGAGGTTGTTGCTCCTGTTATATCCTTTCATTTTCCTCTCTTTCCAACCTTACCTATCCGCTTCCCTTTCCTGTTCCATCCCTCTCCTTTTTCTCCTGTTGTCTTTTCCTCTTCCTCTCCCTCTTTACCTGTTCTCTTTGCCTCTCCCTCCCTCTTCTGTTCTCTTTGCCTCTCCCTCTTCTGTTCTCTTTCCCTCTCCCTCCCTCTTCTGTTCTCTTTGCCTCTCCCTCCCTCTTCTGTTCTCTTTGCCTCTCCCTCCCTCTTCTGTTCTCTTCCCCTCTCCCTCCCTCTTCTCCCTCTCCTGTCAAACTGAGTGTAGAGACTTTTGATACATAGAAGCTGTCGAACTGAATGCAAAAGAGGCTGTCGATGTATAGAGGCTGTCAGACAAAGCACTATGAAGACAGTGTACAGAGGTTTAGACGTTGAGTGCATAGGAAAGAATGTAGATGGGTAAATAATAACAGAACAGGAATTTTAGACGTGACCTTGTGTAGAGAGGTTAGCCGGGCTTAGTACATGACACGTGTAGCGACGAGTGTAATGTATCACTTGAAAAACAGGAATCTCTCTCTCTCTCTCTCTCTCTCTCTCTCTCATGTATTATTGCAGAGCGCACACTAACAAGGCACGGGGCTCAAGTAACTCAAAGCGTCGGTCACTGCCGCGATACTTTTCAAAGCTGACGATGTGAGTGTGTGTGTGTGTGTGTGTGTGTGTGTGTGTGTGTGTGTGTGTGTGTGTGTGTGACAGACAGGCATACAAGCGGACAAATAACTTCATAGCAAAAAAACAACAAAAAAAAAAAAAGCCGACGATCCCTTCCTCAAAATTAAAACAAAAATTCATGATAGAGTAAATAAACAAAATATAAAATAAATAAATAAATAAAATAAAACAAGACAAGACCCCGACGACCAACAAATTTAAACACCACCAACAACAACAATAAACAAACAACTAAACCATCCCCAAAACTAAATAACTTACGTCAACACAACACAAAAACAAAACAAACAAACAAACACACGAACGAACGAACAAACGGAGACTCGACCTGAAACACAATCGATCACGCGGCTCACTCACTCAGCGGGGGGTAGGGGGGGTAGGGGAGAGAGAGAGAGAGAGAGAGAGAGAGAGAGAGAGAGAGAGAGAGAGAGAGAGAGAGAGAGAGAGAGAGAGAGAGAGAGCGCTATTTCGACACAATTACCGAACAACACGAATCAAAGGAGGAACAACCCAGCCGCGATAAATTAAGACTCACCCACTACACACGCCCCCCCTCCCCCGCGTTGCCGATGGGTAGGGGAGAGGGCGGGAGGGAGAGGGTGAGGGGAAAGAGAAAATGAGAGGGAAAGGGGAGAGAGGAACCGACTGCATAAGATAGGGTGGGAAAGGAAGAGGGAAATTTAAAGATGTTGAAATAGAAGCAAATAAAGATGGAAGGAGGGAGGGGGCGAGAGGGAGAGGGGGAGGGGAAAGAGGAAATTGAGAGGGAAAGGGGGAGAGGAAGTGCAAAGGATAGGGACGGAAGGGAAGAGGGAAAACTAGGTGAAAAGAAGTAATAGGAGCAAAGAAAGATGGAGAGGAAGAGAAAAAGGAGAACAAGAGAAATGGGAGAGAGAGGGAGAGGTAAAGAACAGAAGAGAATGGAAGGGAAGGCGTAAAGGATAAGGTGGGAAAGGGGAGAAAAAGAGGATGTGATAGGAGAAAAGAAGTGAGGAAGAGGAGGAGAGGGAAAGAAGGAGGGAAGGAAAACTTTATGGGGTAAGGTATGAAAGGAAAAGAGGAAAAATGAAAGGAATAGAGGAAAATGAAATAATGACATAGGAGCAAAGAAACTGGGGAAGAGAGGGAGAAGAAGGGAAAGGAAAAAAAGAGGGATTGAGAACAGGGAAAGGGAAAAGAAAGTAGATAGGAAAAGGTTGAAAAGAAAGAAGGGAATTAAGAGGAGAGGAAAAGGAGTGACATAGATAAAAGAAAGGGAGATATAGGGAGGGAAATAAACAACAGATACAGAAGAAAAATAAACAGATAAAGAGAAGGGGATATGTCATAAAGAAGAGAAGAGGATGGAGATAACATGAAACCTAGACAGAACAGATGGAAAGATAAAGAGGAGGAGGTGTGAAAAACAGATAAAAGAAAGGGAAATAAAGAAAGAGAAACACTACAGATAAAGAGAAAGGGGAAATATGATAAAGAATAGAAGGGGAAGCAAATAACATGAAACCTAGACAGAACAGATGGAAAAATAAAGAAGATTAGGTGTGAAAACAGATAAAAGAAAGGGAAATAAAGAAAGAAAAACACTATAGATAAAGAGATAGAGGAAATATGATAAAGAAGAAAAGGGGGAAGGGAATAAAATGAGACCTTGACAGAACAGATGGAAAGATAACAAAGTGTGAAAACAGATAAAAGAAAGGGAATTAAAGAAAGAAAAGCACAACAGATAAAGAGAAAGGGGAAATATGATAGAAAAGGGGAAGGAAATAACATGAAACCAAGATAGAACACATGGAAAGTTAAAAAGGAGGTATGAAAACAGATAAAAGAAAGGGAAATAAAGAAAGAGATAAAGGGGAAATATAAGAGAAGAGGAAGGAAATAACATGGGAAGCTTAACAGATAATACGGTCCCTCTTTATCTCCCTTCTCCCTCTCTCCCCTTCCCCCCTTCCAACATGGCCGCCGCAGCAACAGGCCACAAATCTCACATCGACGGGCGAATTATTAACCAGCACCTGAATAATACCTTGACTGGCAGCGACGAATGTGCCCGCTTACCCTGTGAGAGAGAGAGAGAGAGAGAGAGAGAGAGAGAGAGAGAGAGAGAGAGAGAGAGAGAGAGAGAGAGAGAGAGAGAGAGAGAGAGAGAGAGAGAGAGAGAGAGAGAGAGAGAGAGAGAGAGAGAGAGAGAGAGAGAGAGAGAGAGAGAGAGAGAGAGAGAGAGAGAGAGAGAGAGAGAGAGAGAGAGAGAGAGAGAGAGAGAGAGAGAGAGAGAGAGAGAGAGAGAGAGAGAGAGAGAGAGAGAGAGAGAGAGAGAGAGAGAGAGAGAGAGAGAGAGAGAGAGAGAGAGAGAGAGAGAGAGAGAGAGAGAGAGAGAGAGAGAGAGAGAGAGAGAGAGAGAGAGAGAGAGAGAGAGAGAGAGAGAGAGAGAGAGAGAGAGAGAGAGAGAGAGAGAGAGAGAGAGAGAGAGAGAGAGAGAGAGAGAGAGAGAGAGAGAGAGAGAGAGAGAGAGAGAGAGAGAGAGAGAGAGAGAGAGAGAGAGAGAGAGAGAGAGAGAGAGAGAGAGAGAGAGAGAGAGAGAGAGAGAGAGAGAGAGAGAGAGAGAGAGAGAGAGAGAGAGAGAGAGAGAGAGAGAGAGAGAGAGAGAGAGAGAGAGAGAGAGAGAGAGAGAGAGAGAGAGAGAGAGAGAGAGAGAGAGAGAGAGAGAGAGAGAGAGAGAGAGAGAGAGAGAGAGAGAGAGAGAGAGAGAGAGAGAGAGAGAGAGAGAGAGAGAGAGAGAGAGAGAGAGAGAGAGAGAGGGAGGGAGAAGAGAGGGGAGGGGAGAGGAGCACTTGAAAAATGAGGGGGGGAGGGAGAGGAGAGGAGGAGGGAGGCACAGGCAGTCCAACAATTAAAAAAAGAGACGGAGGGAGGGGGAATCGAACTGAAGGATGTGTTTAAAGGCGTGTGTAATATTAATTCTCTCTCTCTCTCTCTCTCTCTCTCTCTCTCTTCACCTTCTCCTCTTCTCCTTCCCTTCAATCCCTCTACTCTTCTCTCTTTCTCCTCCTTCCCTCCTCCTCCCTCCTCCCTCCGCCCTCCCCCACACACACACACACGATAAGGCAGGTGAGGGCGCCACAGTAGGAGGGCGTGCTGGGGGATTTCTCACCTGGGACATAAGAACATAACATAAGAAAATAGGGAGACTGCAAGAATCCGAATGGCCCACACAAGGCAGCTCCAGATTCCCCCCCACTGCCACCTGTCATCCTCGTCCATGTAGCTATCAAGTCTACTCTTAAAACAAGCTATCGTCCCAGCACTCTCTATGTGATTGATGAGTCTATTCCATTCCCCCACCACCCTATTACTAAGCCAATGCCTCCCTATTTCCCTCCTAAATCTATACTTTTCTAAGTTAAATCCATTACTGCGTGTTCTATCCTGCTGGCTAATTCTCTGTACTTTAATTATATCGCCTTTGTTGTAACCCTTGGCCCATTTGAAAACTTTTATCAGATTTTCCTGCACTCTTCGTCTTTCTAGAGAATGTAAGTTGAGATGTTTCAGCC